>NC_038043.1:47158093-47478240 GCF_002211085.1 Panicum hallii | reverse complement strand
AACAACAAAGGGCATACATAGATTTCCTTATAAGCGATGGTCCACCACAAATGCTAGTCTTAGGGATAGATTCTGCAAACATGAGTCGCTCTAAATAAATTCCGCATGGACGAGTCATATACGATATGTGCATATAAATAACCAGTCACGCAAGGTAGATCAAGTAGATAATGCGTCACGCCGATAGACAGCATGCAGATATGCAATTAATGAGATAAGTAGAGTCATGCGAGATAGATACATGTAGATATAAATCCTACGAGATAGATATATGCTAATGTATCTCTAAAGGATAGATATATGTGGATATATATACGATCCTCGAGATAGATAACACATATACAGAAATGTAAATACAACAGACAGACGCAATATCCATATGGCTATACACAGGACACACAAGTGCACGAGATATTTTCCATTCAAAAAAGTGCACGAGACATTTACAAATACCTAGTCACCTGTAGAGCACACATGCACCTGTACCCAGACCCAGGTGTGGCGCGGGAAACCTGGTCCGACTGGAACACAGACGCGACCCGATCCATAAGTACGACCCAATCACCCGACCCGCCGTCCATAGCCCTGAGGCCGCTCTCGCTCGCCTGCCTGAAAACTGAACCCAAAATTCCCCATCCGCTCCTAGGGTTCACGCGATCTCCGCCTCCCCGCCGCGCCTGCGATGTCGTCGGAGCCGCCGCCCGCGGAGTCCCCGGAGGCGCCCGCCTCCGCATCCCCTCCGAAGGACGCCGTCGCCAGCGGGGGCGCGGCTGCCGCTGGGGTCCCGGAGACGAACACGCTCTGGGTGGGCAACCTGCCCTCCCATGTGAGCGAGGGCGACTTGATGGCGCTGTTCGCCCCGCACGGCGCGCTCGATTGCGCCCTCGCCCGAGCCGGCTCCCGCAGCTACGCGTTCGTCCTCTTCCGCACCCCCGCCGAGGCTCGCGCAGCCGTCGAGGCCACCCGGGGCGAAAAGGTCAAGGGCGCCGCCATGCGCACCGAGTTCGCGCGGCCGGTAATTTCTCTCGTGCTTTGCCCCACGCTGGGATCTGCTCCCTCCCACCCTAGTTTTCCCCTCGTTGCTTTGCTGCGATTTGTGTTTCCGCGACGTGATTTCTGGGCTAGCTAGGAAAGGTCTGCCTAATTAATGTGTGATGGTAGAGATTGATCTGTAACCTGGAGCTGCTGGTATACAGCAGGCAGTGTTGGTCGAGGATACTGGCCGTATGTTATGTTAATCTATTTGCAGTCAGGCTGATTATAATTTCTTATGCAGTATTCGTTCTCTGTATGATGATTTAAGCACGAATGCAGGATGATGCATAGTCAGCATGACAGCATCTAACTTGCTTTGAAGATTTAGTGCATAGCCTGTATGACATGGTTAATGTTAGGTTAGACTCAGGATTTTCGTTGCTATTTCGTGATAATACAGGACTGGATGAGGGTCATATGTTTCCATTGTTTTGCTGGAACTGGTAAGGATACCAGGCCTTATGGATTTTGTTTGTTGATTTGGTTTTTACAGGCCAGAGCTGTTAGGAATCTGTGGGTTGGTGGCATTAGCCTGTCGGTTTCAAAGGAGGAGCTAGAGGAGGAGTTCCAAAAGTTTGGAAAAGTTGAAGGTGTTGCATTCTCCCATGACCAGACTTCTGCGTACGTCGATTTCGAGAAACTCGAAGATGCAATTTCTGCTCACAGGTCTTTGAATGGAAGAACTTTAGGTGGCAAAGAATTGTGTGTCGATTTCCAGAGGTCCAAGGGAAGAGCGGTGTGTATCCATTATTTACTGGATGTGTGTTTCCTCTATTGAAAGTTTATGGCAGGATTTTCTCATGACAACCTGTTTTTACTGATTTGTATAGGAATGGTCAGAAGCGAGCAGCTTCAATGGTAGAGTATCAGGGCCGTCAGGTGACAAGAGAGGCACTGCCCCTCTAAAGGTATGCTCTGTTTAGATTTATATAGTTGCTCTCATCTCTTTTGTGCTGGTTGTTTTTCTCCCTTATCTGCTGTTGCTCATTATCATGGTCTGTTTGTCTTCCAGGGCTCTGCTGGAACACGGGCGCGAGAAGCACAACCTACCAATATTCTCTGGGTTGGTTTTCCTGGTTCATATAAAGTTATTGATGAGGAGGCGCTCAAGCAAGCTATGACAGCATTTGGTGTGGTTACAAAGATAAAAATTTTCCAGTCAAGGCAGTATGCTTTTGTTGAGTTTGCAAGCGTTGTGGAAGCTTATAATGCTAAGACGAATCTAGATGGCCATCTTTTCGATGATCCCAGGATTCAGATTCTTTTCTCGAACAGTGAGCTTGCACCAAATAAATTAGATAACCCAACATCGGTTTCTGGATTTCCTAGATCAGAAATGTATTCGAGTGATGGTCATCATGGTCTTGGCAGTGGTACTTTGCAAGGGTATGATCAACCAAGAGGAGGAAGATCAAGACATTTTGATTATGGTGGTTTACCTACTCCAGGTGGAATCCTTCCACCACCTGAACCATTTGATCCAAGAGAAGCAAAAAGAATGAGGCTTGATGCCGGTGTTGACTCTTATGATGTAAGGGCAGGCAGCACAAGTCTTTATTCTGCTGGGTTCCGCAATCGTGACAGCTCTGTGCATGCCGAGGGGAGTTCAAGTCCTGCTATTCGAGTCCGTGGCACGGTGCATCGAACATCATACCTTGAGCATTTTTGGCGTGGCAGTATCGCCAAAGGTGGATCTCCTGTTTGCCGTGCTCGTTGTTTGCCTATAACAAAGGGCAGTGATATACCTCTGTAAGTCCAAGCATCACTGTACAAATGCTATTGTTTTATCGAGTTGGTTGTGCATGTTGTTGATCTTAGTTTGCTATTTTTTAATTTTGCAGACCGGACGTTATTAATTGTTCAGCTAGGACGGGATTGGATATGCTGGCGAAGCACTATGCGGATGCTACTGGATTTGATGTTGTCTTTTTCTTACCAGATAGTGAAGATGACTTTGTTTCTTATACTGAGTTCTTGCGCTACCTGGGCTCGAAAAGCCGAGCAGGGGTTGTAAAGGTTGATGCAGGGACTACTTTATTTTTGGTACCGCCATCAGATTTCTTGACAAATGTGTTGCAAGTTGACGGACCAGAGCGCCTTTATGGTGTAGTATTGCATATTCCACAAATGTCTGCTGCTGCTGCTCTCAGGCCACAAATGACTGGGCCAGAACTACAACCTTACTATGATGAAAGGGAAACTCTGCCTACTTCACAAAGAAAGTACAGTATCATTTCTCCCAGTGACAATGGCCATCCTGATGCTGATTATCGTGGATCTTTACGTGAGGAGTCAATGCATCATTTGGGGCACATATCTGGAAGGCCTCGGATGGATGAAGGCCAATCAGTTCAGCCAGCTCTTGCAGGTTTTTTGACAAATCAAACAGCTGCAACACATGTTCAACCTTCAGTCAAGCCTGATATTATGGCTACCCTTGCAAAGCTTATGCCAAGTGTGCAGTCATCACCTCTGGTAAGTGGTCAGATGCCTATGAACTCCACAGACAGACTATCACAGATGCATGATCCATCTATGCTTTCTAAAGTATGGAATCCTGAAAATCAATCTTCAGCTTCAAATTTATCCTTTGGGCAGATTGCTAATCTTCAGCAGCCAGGGCAGCAGTTTAGCAGGCAAGCTTCAGCTGCTCATTTGACAAACTATGGGAGCATGATGGGTGCTCCGGAGCACTCAACACAGCATACTGCTTACAACCCTGAAGTTGCTTTGAACCTACCACCACCACCACCACCACCAATTCCTGCACCAACACACAGTTCTTCTACATTACCATCTCAAGGTGGACACAGTTTGCCCACACAGACAAACCAGCAGCTTTATCAGCCAGAGCAGTATTATGTGCCACAAAGCAACTATGGTCCATTAGCTACGGGTAGCCATTCTAACCTTCAAGCCAGCAATGCTAACAACCCTGCCCCTCCCCTTCCACAAGTAAACCCTGGTCCTCCAGCAAATAATCAGATGGGAAATTTGCCCCAGCTCCAGCCCTCTTCTCATGGACAACAACATTTTGCTCCTGGTACTGCACAAGCTCCAGATGAGGCAGATAAAAGTAAGAAGTACCAGGCGACCCTCCAGTTGGCTCAAAACCTACTGCTTCAGATACAGCGTCAATCTGGAAATCAGTCATGAGACCTAATTATTGCTTCAGGTAAGTCCACCACTCCATCTGATATTTTTGGTTGTTATATATCCTGTCTGCTAATGTGCAAGGTTCAGCTAATCAGTGTTTACTTAATCTTAATCCCAACAAGTGCCATGCATTTGTTAAGTTAAAAATACGAAATTATGCAAAATGGTTATTTTTAGACAATATAGCAGAACTATTACCAGAAAATGACCATTGCTTGGCATCGAAAGATGATGTTAAGTTGGCTTATTAGGCA
This sequence comes from Panicum hallii, assembly GCF_002211085.1. Taxonomy (NCBI): domain Eukaryota; kingdom Viridiplantae; phylum Streptophyta; class Magnoliopsida; order Poales; family Poaceae; genus Panicum; species Panicum hallii. Next base: position 47,473,795 of record NC_038043.1, on the reverse strand, counting down.
CAAGGCACATCAAACACACTGAAACGTGACACAAGGGTTTATATCACTTCTGATTAGCAACGTTTAGTTGCAATTACAGACAGTTAAATCTTGTTAAGTTAAACAATTTTTGCACACTTGCTTTTAATAGTATTTGCTTGCACACTTATTTTTTTTTGAGGATGCTTGCATAAATGTTGATATCTTCATAATCTTTTTTGTGAGTGTTTTAGCATTACAGTAAACCCAGTATGACAGAGGCATGCTAAAACACTGCATAGCTTACTTGAGGCAATATTAGATCTTTAGAATTGGTAAATGTATGGACATCTTTAATGTAATGGCTTTGTGATATCTATACTTGAGAAGCTTGGGGGTACATTGAAACAAAACAACACGAAAAGCATTCTTCAACAGCTTGGCACGCCGTTTTTTGGTTCTCATGCTTCGGTGGAAATACACATTTCTCATGCCACGATGAGAAACCATAAACCATACAACCGCACTTACATCGCCCTCTGCTAGCCCTGCTGTCGTTTGCGGGACTCTGTATAGCACACATTTACCATGTAGGATCGACCATCTGACCTGGGCTAACCCTGAGACAATCAATATACTGAACAGCGTGCCTGATCGTACAACAATGTGCTTTCCAGATCACCTGCTTAGGCCTTGTAGAATATTTCATCCACTTTCCGAGCCTATCTTTTATTCTGTTAAGGCATCGAGTTTCTTGATTCACTGAAACTGCAAAGTGAACAACCAGTGACTGCGACCTTGATCTCGACTGAACTTTCTTGTTGCTTCGAAACATAGCGTTGTGTGGTATGATCCATTTACCTAAGTTGAAAAGCTACCCATAGGTATCATCAATCCATTTAACTGCGTTCTTTGATTCTCTAATCGTGTGCATCATACCAACGTTTTTGGTTGGCTAGTGAAGGTGAAAAAAAGGCAACTGCAGCCCCAACCTACAGCTTAGGACTAAGGGCGCCTTGTTAGTGCAACCGTCATCGTTAGCGACTATTGCGGTGTCACGTTTTAAGTTTTAACCTTCTGAGAACCAGTTCCGTTCCTGTTCAAGCTACTGTATAAACAAGCTGATTTAGCACCCAGGTGGATCTGGGTGCTGCACCCAACGAAAGTTCAAAATTCTATGGTAACTAGCGGCCATATGCAACAAAATCAACGGTGTCCGTTTTCTTATTCTACTCAAGTAGTCAGGTTCAGGATTAACTGGCCATGTCATGTCTAAGCTCTTCCATATTGCGCCCTGGCTCGTTATTCGCTCGTTCCGGGGATATCCGTCTGTGCGCCGTCCGGTCCAGGTGCGTTCGTTCTACTACTGCGTTCCTCATCGGTAGAACTATCTGCGGCGCGTGTCATATTGTTGCGAGGATCTGACCCACGAAATCATAAAAAATCGTTTGTGCGCAGAGCTTGCCGGTTAAACAATTCGGTTCGTGTGGCGCACGCTCTTTCGACCCCCTTGCTGCTCCCTCGCCCCTCGGTCTCGCTGGGCACAGTCTCTTTTGTTCTGCACTCCACTTCCGCTAATCGTACGGCCGAACGCCCGAACCTCTCCGTTTGCTGGGTAATTCCCGAATAACGAAGACACGACTTTCTTTTCTCGGACGTTTGGGGAGTAAATCGGTAAAACAATGCCAGCGAAGCTGTTGTCGATGATTCGCTTTCGTCTTTTTTTTTTTTTGGAACGAATTGCTTTCGTCCTCTTTTATCGCTGAAGCTTGGATCCCAGTCGTGCTCCCGCTACTGTCTCTTGCGGTCGAATGTCAAGCTGGGCTGAATCATACGGCTCTAGACCGTGCTGTGGCAACTGCAGCTGCAGCGCTTGCTTGACCCAACTGTTTAGGCTTTAGCTCTAACCTCTGTCCATGCAAATGAATGTTGCATACGCTTATGCTTCAGCCGGTTTTCTTAAGCTTGCGACTTAAAAATGGCTTACAAGTTGCACGCACTTGTGGCATTTTTTATGATGCGTATCCTGCAATCGAGTACATTCGTGATTAACAAATATACTATACCCTGAATAATCGTTTCTCTTTATCCATCAGCAACTCAGATTCTTCAGCATTATATGTCTGACAGCAACGTACGTTTGTGTGTAGGTACCCTCAAAAGTCAAATCTCAGTTCGGATTGTCTCAGACAAACAGGGGAAAAAAAAAAGGAAAGAAAGTCAGAAAGATAATCCCAACTCGTTATGCTTCATCTCCTCTCCTGCAGCGCGCACAAGGGAAGCGGCCCATGGTGTCAGTGGCTACTCGTCACCCTCCCGATATGGATGTACTAGTTGATACCCACCTACCGGACAGCGACAGAATAAGCGTAGTTATCCCCAGTTCCGCTTTTCTTTTGAAGACGGGCTTTACCAGAAACGTTCTCTCTTTCTCCTTTTTATTTTCATGTACTGTTTTGATATGGAGATTTCAGCCTGGGCTTTCTAGCCCTATGTTTGCATGGCCTTTTGTGTGGCCTGGTGGTATTTTGTATACTTCTTTCGAAACCATATATTATGTCGTGTCATGCTACACTACTGTGCTGTGTATTTTTTTTTTTTGCTGTTTCTTGATCACGACGGAAGAAAGACTTGTTCATAGTTGAACCATCCAAGGCACACTCGCATCGCTCCGAGGGTTGAGTTGAGAACTTGGATCTCAAACTGTCACAAGGTCAGAAGGTCTGCATGGACAGAGGGGCGGGACAGTGCACCCTTTTTCCTTTTCCCCTTTCTCCTCAACTCAACTATGGGTCTCTTTGGATCTACCCCAAATGGCAAAAGGGTAAATGGTAAAATTTTTGCTCCTGTCACATCAGATGTTTGGACGCTAATTAGAAGTATTAAATGTAGTTTAATTAAAAAACTAATTACATAGATGAGGACTAAATGACGAGATGAATCTATTAAGCCTAATTAATCCATAATTAGCAAAATTACGGTAGCATTTGCTCTTTTGCACTTTGGAGTGTTTGGATCCAAAAGTGCAAAAAAAATGCAAAAGAGTAAAGGTTTTACACTTTCTCTTTCTCTTTCCCATTCATCCGAACAGGCCCTATGAGTGTCTCTTGTTCCGTTATAGGAAGTTTTTCCTCCTCGGATTACATGCAACAGGAAGATTGCTGGCAGCAGAGAATCATTTTAATGCATCCCAAGTGGAAAAATTGCTGAAATTGGCACGCATGTTGTATGACTGACTGCCACAAAACTGATGTTGCCATATATAAAAGTATGAAAGAGAGACAGCCAGCCATACTAGCCTTCGAGTTGCTAATCTTGAACTGTATGCAAAATGAAGAATAAATTGATGAACTTTTATGAGGGAAGATTTTGAAGATCAGGGCCTGATAGCAGCTACATTTACTTGGTTTCCTTTTATCTTTTTTCCCCTAAAGTTAAAGAAGAAATTAAATTGACCTGAACAAATTCTTGTTTTCTTGTTCAGCCCATGCTGTGGTCTCCCATATTCTGTTTGTTTACACAATTACACTATTTCCTTGAACCTCTTGATAACTAACATTGTTTCCTCCACTGCTGATTGAAACGAACCATTCTGTGTGTTGTGTTTTTCAAGTCGTTCTATACTTGAATATCAACCACCTATCCTTGACAGTATCCATTGACGCCCCTTCAAAAAAACATTATCCATCGACAATCGTATTATTACCGCCATGAAGACAACTACGACGTACGACCCGATAAGGGCACCTAAAATGGACCTGTTGCTCGTTATTATCACGCTCGTTATTTTTATTACCACAAGCTCTCCATTGGACTTAACATTAAAGGTCTTCCATGTGTGTCCACCACATTTGTTGCTTGAGCCATATTAGACTATTATTATCATTATGATTGCAATTGCGATCAAACTTAAATAAGAAATAACCATCGGATCAATATGCAAGCAAACTATACATGAGTGCCGAAAGGAGTAGCGAGCCATACTTCTACGGGAGAAGAAAGACCCGTGGGAGGATAAGGCACCAAGGGGCAAAATTGTCATTTACTATAGCTGTCCAATTAAATCAACTAAAATAGTGCTAACGGTGTCTTTGAGCAAATGCACCCAGTTTAACCGTGTTCTTGAGCATAGATGTAAATTTTTAGTGGTCTCCAGCAAAGTTGCCTAAGATCTACGCGCTGGGTTCCCAGAACACGAAGCCGAGCATAAGCGAGAGGAAACGATGGGAGGATTCGGGAGGGAAGGGCTCTGGTCTCGTTTGCCTGAGATTTGAGCTTTGCTTACCTCTAGCTAGTTGATCTGCTCGACTGCTCCCCTGACTGTCAGTTTATCCCTTCGGCTTCAGTATTTTTCGCGTGAGGTAGATGGGCATGGAATGCAACAAGCAAAGAACTAAACTCTACACATGAAAGGAGAGTTTATATCCTGTTTTCTTCTAAGAAAAAGGATAAAATGGGAAAGATTTGGGTCATTTGTCTCGTGTGAATGAGGATACTCCCGTTTTTTTCTTTTTGCTCAAAGAAAAGAGAATATGCCAATACAATTGTAAAAACCGGAGGCAACAGCTTAAAATTTGAGTATTGAGAGCCATTGGATTAATATCTACGAATATAGGCGCCAAAATATATTTTTTTACTTTCCTAGGGTTAGTGCTAATTTTGTGCAATTGGGCTTGTTATCGCACAGTTATACTCATTTTTTCTAAGTAAATCATATTGTGTGTTGATTCTACTATGATTTGTGTCATTATTTGTGTAGGATGGATTCTAATTCGTCCTACAGGCTTGCTGTTCGTGTAAGTGCTTATGTTAAAATTACTGATGACAGCAGTCGCGAGTATTGTGAGGCTCTTAACATTGCTAAGATCTTAGAAAGGGATATGTCAAATTGGAATGATTTGCTAACTGAACTTGCTACAGACATTAACTTAGGCTCTTACCACAGGTTGCGTGTCACCTATTGGGACAAAATGAGTCGTAACTATGATGAAATTACATCTGATCAGAAATTGTTGCATGCAATTGACATGTATTGGGAGATAAGAAGGCTCTCATTGCAAGTGTGTGTTATCAAAAAGAATGATTCTGAATTCATGCATGATGTTGGGCGGCAACAGAGCATGCCTTATATTTTGCAGGGAGGCACTGATGCTCCAGCCAAACAAATTAATGCTCAGACTCCTCTTAAAACTGCATCACCCATTTCCGAGCCACACATCTCCAAGCCACAAAATCAGAATAGTACTTCAATGGCCTGGATGGATGATGATATAGAGTACGTTGGTTTGGATGATGAGGATCCCTTCAAAAATTTGCTTTCTGATTCTGAATGTGATGGTGATGTGGAGTGTGTTGGCTTGGAGGATGATTTAGTTGTGGATGATGCATGGGGTTGTGAGATAATTATCCATGCGACTGACTTAGAGAACCCAACAATAGCAGTTGGCATTAATTCTGGGGATGGTGATACTTTTAAGAAGGCTATTAGACAATATGCAATAAAAGGTGAATATAAAATTGCAGCTGCCTATTCTGAGTCGACAAGATATCGAGGCTATTACAAAGCTGAACGGTGCAAGTGGAAGATACATGCTTCCCGGGTGCAGGGTGGAAGTACATGGAACGTACCGAGGAACTAATTTTGTACTATTTTTTAATATTAAGTACTGATTTTGTACTGTTCAAGGTTGTGTTCATTTATACTGATATTTGATGCAGATAAAGAAGATACCATTTGAACACACTTGTCACAGCACTGGAAAAGTGGAGAAGAATAGCATGGCAACCAACCATTGAATCAGGGATAGGGTTCTTAATTGGCTTGCAAAGGATCTATAATTGGAGCTGCAACATTGAAGAAAAGACTAGAAGAAGAGTATCACTTGCAGCTATCATATTATGTAGTATGGGATGGTAGAAATATGGCTTTGGAACAACTCAAAGGCAAGTGGGATGATAGTTTTGAGCATGCTTTTAGTTTCAAGGCTGAGATGAAGACAACCAATCCAGGCAGTTTGGTGGACATCGAATATGAGCAAGTTGGGAAGAAGATGAGATTTACAAGAATGTTTGTTAGCCTGAAATCTTGTGTTGATGGTTTTCTGAATGGGTGCAGGCCTTTTCTTGGTGTAGATTCTACTCATTTGACTGGAAAATGAAAAGGTCAACTTGCATCTGTAACAACTATTGATGGGCACAATTGGATGTTTTCTGGGTGTTATGGTGTGTTTGGATCAAAGACAACTGAAAATTGGTCTTGATTTTTTAGTAGCCTTAATCAAGCTATTTGATCACCTCTAGGCCTAGTGATCTCAATAGATGCAGGCAAAAGAATTAATTCAGCTAATACTTAAGTCTTCAAAAATAGGGTGGAACATAGAGAGTGCATGAGGCATTTAGTTGCAAATTTCCAAAAGCGATTTCAAGGTGAGTTCTTCGAGAAGCATTTATGGCCAGCATGTAGAGCTTTCCAAATATATAGGTTTGAAGAGCACTATGATCTGATGTATGAAGCCTGTCCTGAAACTATGAAATGGATACATGAAAATCACAAGCACTTTTGGACAATACATTTGTTCTCTGAAGCAAGCAAATGTGACTATGTAACAAATAATATAGCTGAAACATTCAACAGCTGGATTAGGCATGAAAAATCCCTGCCCGTAATTGATCTTATGGATAGGATAAGACAGCTGCTGATGCAGAAAATGTTCTTGACAAGAAAAATTGCTCGGAAGCTTCAAGATAAGATGCTACCTAACATTATGAAGGATCTCAACTCAAGGAGTAAGGAGCTGAAATATATGTGGAGGTATTCACACAAGGATGGTGGTCAACGTGATGAGATGTTAGGTGAAGTTGAAGGTGTTACAAGGGATCTAGTTCATTGAAGGCATATTATTGATCTTCAAGAGAGGAAGTATACGTGCAGACGTTGGCAAATTACTGGTCTGCCATATACACATGCCTTGTGTATTATTACCTCAATTCGAGGTTGTAATATTGAAGGCTATGTTCATGAGTAATACTCTATCGCCAAGTTCAACAAAGCCTATGAGAAGTGTGCGAAGCCAATAATAAATTATAAACAATGGTTTAAAGTTGATCCTCGGTTTAAGTTGTGGCCTCCAATTCTAAAAAGGGCACCAGGAAGGCTAAGGGAGAGATGTACAAATCAGCCGCAAAAGGAGGATCTGGAAGAAGAATCACATGATACACAAGATGCAGACAGCTTGGATATATGGCAAAAACATGCAGTGAATATGTATATGATTATGATGCCACACCACCTGCTCCTCCAAAGCCAAAGAAAAAGTGAGGCAAGAAAAGTGTCTCCATAGTACCATCTAGTATCGTTGCCCCGCCGCAAGAACAACTATCATGTGCTGATCTATTGTGAGCTTCTTTAAATCAATCTTTGTAAATTTTTACAAGCCTTACATGTATCTTACATATCTAAACAACTCACAGTGCTACACCAACTAGAGTCATCACTTGTACTTCTACACCAAGCTCTGTTACAAGGAGGTAGACCTGTAATTTGAATTTAAAAATACTCATCTTTCTTCTCAAATCTGTAATTTCACATCTTTCTACTGGTTGCAGCATATCAAGGAGGTTGTTGGAACTAGAGCCATCCACACCAACCAGAGCTATGGTTCTTGTTTCTACACCGAGCCCTATGACAAGGGGGTATAACTCTTCTACCCTTTATGTATTTTTATTTTTTATGTCTGCTGTGTTGATATGCTTTTATATCCACTTGCAGCCGTAAAAGGATGCTGAACTTGAAGGCATCATAGAGCCTGTTGCTTCTCCAACCACATCTCCGGTTGCTATTGAGAAACAACATCTCCGGTTGCTATTGAGAAACAACATCTCCGGTTGCTATTGAGAAGGGAAATGCAAAGAAGTTGAAGGTTGTTAGGTCTAGAAAAAATTAGAGTATGCTGAAAACATATAAAGGCATCATTTTGGAGCATTATAGCTCAAAATATGTTATTTTCCAGTGCTGTACTTGTTAGGGAAACGTGGCTGAAATATGTGGTGTACTTGATGCCATATGTGGCTGAAACAATGTCATTTTATATTGCTGAATTTAATAGTTAAATATGGATCAACCATGTATTTTTTTCTATTGTTGGATATGCTCCCGTTGCTGTTAAATGATCTATTTGAAGCGTAGAGGTATTCTTGTCCAGATTTATATCTCTTGTAAGATGAAAATATTATTATATGAGCTATAGTGTTTTTCAGCAAATAGGTATATATTTATAATGGCTTCTAGCAAAAGCAAAGACATACTTTTTAGTGGTTTTCAGCAAAATCCACCTTCTAATGTTGTCCCAGGGCAAATTTTGTCTAGATCTTATTCTTGGACGAGAATCTCTCCTCGAGCTCTCCAGTTTTTGTTCTCGCGCCGCATAGCAATTCAAGCCCCAAAATTCTTTTGCGGCGTAATCTTTGACCCCCCGAATTTTGGGTTGTAGCCAAGAAGATGAACAAGGACAAGGCTCCGATGCCGGGGGACGGCGGCTCCGGCGACGGCTTGCCGCCGCAGGCCACGCGCCGTGCCGGGGCGCCGCCCTCGTCGTCGACCCCGCCGCCGGAGTTCGACATCAGCCGCATGCCGGACTTCCCTACGCGGAACGCCGGCCACCGGCGCGCGCACTCCGAGATCCTGAGCCTGCCCGACGACCTCGACCTCAGCGCTCCCGGAGGCGGCGATGGACCTTCGCTGTCGGACGAGAACGACGAGGAGCTCTTCTCCATGTTCCTTGACGTGGACAAGCTGAACGCGTCGTGCGGGGCGTCGTCGGAGGCCGAGGCTGAGTCGTCGTCCGCGGCAGGTGGCGGGGGTGAGGGGGCTGAGCTGGGGCACGCGCCTAGGCCAAGGCATCAGCACAGCCAGTCCATGGACGGGTCCATGTCGATCAAGGCGGAGCAGCTGGCGGCGGCGCAGGGAATGGAGGGGATGTCGTCTGCAGAAGCGAAGAAAGCAGTGTCTGCGGCGAAGCTGGCTGAGCTTGCTCTTGTTGACCCAAAGAGGGCAAAAAGGTATTGTATGCTTGTTCTTGTAAAATTTCATCTATTATGCAAGCTTTTTACATGCTACTTAGTTTGGTTGGCCAGGTTTATTTTTGAAACATGATTGGCTATGTTTATGTGGAATTGGTTGCATTATTTGTTGGTCATTTGCTATCACATGATTCTTGGCTAAAGGAAGGTTTAGTGCATGGCGTAGTATGAACGAATGGCATGGTTTAGTTGCTCTAGGTTTGCTTCATGGAGTAGGTTCCGTGAGAGGCAAACTAGATCGGTAGGTGAGGCTGAGGGGAAATTGCACAGGGAACTTTAGCTAAGGATCTGATTCTTAGATGCAAAGACTGTATTGGGTTTTGCTTTGCACAAATAGTATTGAGAGTGAAAATGTCTGAATCTCAGAGCTTAATGTTTGTTCTATATTAGTCTTTTTACATGCAAATCAGTTTAGTTGGTCAGGTTTACCTTGGATGACTGTATTATCTGTTTGACCATTTCACTTCAAACAGCTGCGTCTAGAAATTCTTCTCTGACAGATTTTTAGCGAAGGGAAATTTACTAAGTGATGGTTCTATGGAATTATGAATGAATGTAAATGGTATAAGTATTCAAGGTGTTGGTTCACAGAATAGGTCACATTAGAAGAAAGTTTAAATATCACATGCACACGGCCCAATACTCAAAACGTGCAAGTGGCATCTGCTCCCACAGTCTCAGAGTCCTTCCATTGCCTTATTTCAGTATGCATCATTCTTCAGGATAAGTGAATTTTATGTGGTGAATAAGCATGCTTATGGTGATTTTTTGTTGGTATCTATTGTTTGACAGGATTTGGGCTAATAGACAATCTGCTGCAAGATCGAAGGAAAGGAAGATGCGCTATATTGCTGAACTCGAGCGCAAGGTTCAAACTCTGCAAACAGAAGCCACAACATTGTCAGCTCAGTTGGCATTGCTGCAGGTAGGCACTATTTTTCTGGAGTTCCCTTATGGATTTTTCTGTTTTATAGTTAGACCAATCTGCATGGTATATATGTCGTAAAAGCTATTGGGTTCTCCCTGAGATCATCAAGGTTTTGGAACTGATAGAAAATTAATGAGTATTTAGAAAGCGTGGTTACAAAAACACCAAATTGGTCACTGCTCACGTGTTCGGACCGGCAGTTTGGTAGTTGAGCTGCAGTTCTAATTATGTTAGATGCCCTGATATATTTCCATAGAATGCAGTCTGGCTCCCTGCTCCCTGCTCCCGTGTGCGCAGGAGCCCAGGACTCACATTGTGCTCTCTTCAACGCTTGTTTTAAGGATATTTTGACGGCAATCGACATGAATGACTTCTAATCCATACTATGTATTGCCTTGTCACATGCATGATAAGCATAGTTTGGGCACCATGCATGGTGAAGTTTAGCTTTTTCTCCATGTCATAACCACAATTAGTGTTTCCTGGGTGCAACTTGGGATTTTGGAGAGGTTGGGGCTCTATCCACTGAACGTTTTTCGCCTGATTTTTAATAAAACAAAATTATTACGGGCCAGTTTGTTTTCCTTCCTTATTTACATGCCATACAAGCTGCCAGTTTCATTTTGGTTGTGAACCAGCTCTCAGGTCTGTTTTGAACAGTTGTGTTCAAGTGGAACTATCTGTTCAGTGCCTTTTGGTCTGTCCGATATATTTGTCCTTGCATTGCAGAAAACAATATCATATACAGTATAGCCACACGCCCACAAGTTATGATATATAACTTGGAAGGTTCATTTACAAGTTGCAATATCTCATATCCCTGTGGTGTGAAACTGTTGATCAAATGCAGCCGTAGTGCTATGCCATGCTAGTTTTGGAATGGCTTGACAGTATCATCTAGGATGTTACTTGTTTCTGCAAGTGACTACTAATTGTTTCTCGCTTCGCATACTTGTTAGGTCTTTATACCATACACATAGTTACCCAATTAATAGGAGTTGCTGTTTGGTGTTCCCTAGGTGGATATAATGTTCAGATGAAAATACTGAGGATATCTTATATATTTTCTTATGTGACAAAGTGATCTGACTACATCTTCCTCATGTCATCCTGAATGATTGACCACAGCTATGCTACGTCTACAAAATTATGCCAGCATACAAAAGTTTTGACATGTTAAAGCTTTAGTTCCCACTTTTAGTAACTTCTTTTTTTTTTGTATGGAGCATTATTCCTTTCTGGAGCTACCAATTAATGTTTCACTACGCTTACTAGATACCTGTGTTTCACTATGCTCATGTGATTATTCTGCTTATTTACCTTGCTTTTGCTTCAGATAAATAACTATTATTCTTCTCATTGTGTTGCTATATCAGAGAGATACCACTGGGCTAACAACTGAGAATAGTGAGTTGAAGATACGGCTGCAGACTATGGAACAGCAAGTCCACTTACAAGATGGTAATATTCATTTGACCCCCATGATTGATGGATTTTGCCCTGTCCAACATTTTTTTTTATTAGATCTACTGACCTTTTCCTTTGGATAATGCTGTGCCTGCGTGCATGCGAAATATAGGAGCATTATTCACTAGTGTTTGCTTTTCTTGGTGCAGCCTTGAATGACACTCTGAAAGCGGAGGTCCAGCGGCTGAAGGTGGCAACAGGACAGGTGGCCAATGGTGGTGGAAATATGATGATGAACTTTGGCGCCATGCCACGCCCGTTTGGGGGCAACCAGCAGATGTTCCAGAACAGCCAAGGGATGCAATCCATGCTGGCCACTCAGCAGCTGCAGCAGCTTCAGCTCCACTCCCAGCCTCAGCAGCAGTCACTGCGCCCTCAGCACCAGCAGCAGCCACTACACCCGCTGCAGGTACAACAGCTGCAGCAGGCGGCGAGAGACCTCAAGATGAAAGGGCATCTGGGCTCCCAGGGCCAGTGGGGAGACGGGAAATCTGGGAGCAGCGGCAGTTGAGCAGCTGGTTCTGAAAGCTTGGTGTAAGTGGTGGTTAGAAGTGAAGATGGCTGTTTCGGGGATGATGTTGTGCAACTGTAGTGATCGTTAACTCACTCATCTATCTATAGGCTCAGTTCAGCATCAGTTTATCGTTAACTTGGTTATCTGTAAGCACACTGCAACTACAGACAGTCGGATGGTCACAGATGTTAGTTCATCTGCTGGATTTTGTTTCTATCTCTCTCCAGTTAAAGGGTTAAAAAATGGTTCGAAATGAAAGGTTTCAGACGAAATCTCCCGTTTCGTCATGTACTGAGGTAGCATGGTACCAGATGTATTGCATTTTGGTGGTGTTATTTTAGGATGTCTTCACTTTGGCACAGCTTGCTAGATGTCCACCCACACCGTTTGTTAGCAGCAAAAGTGAAGGACATGCCAAGCTGCATAAGATGGTATACCTAGAATTCGACATGCCGAGCACAACGCCTTCTGCTACATATCCAAGCACAGCTAGCTATTGCCGCTACATATACAAGCATTCATTCTGAATCGAATTCTTCTGACACATACTATTCTAAAAACCTGTATATTTCAGTGTCAAACACACTTTTTTTTTAGAAAGACAGGCCAAAGCCCTGCCCCATTCCATTAGAACAGAGCAAAACGTTTTTAGCAGTTACAACATTTCAGACAAAAGGAAAGCACCCAGCGCTAGAGGTGGCTAGTTCCACAGCTAACCACACCAACCAAGCGGGGCCAAAGCAGTTTAAGGTCAGGTACAACAGTAGAGGCTCACGAAGGAACAAAAGACAGATTATTCTTAGTTCACGGCACACCAGCTTCTCATGCTCCCTTCTTCGTAGTTGCTGTCTTGAGCCGCTTCATGAGAAAACTATTGCCAACGGCGCCTTGTTGACTTCCTCCAGAAAGCTGCACCATTGGTCGACACCAGTCTCCAGGATCACTATTAACATTGGCTTCCAGGATGAAACGCATTTGTTCATCCTCCTCAGGATCAGCTTGATGTCCGACCAGCACTGATGACGAAAAGTCATATTATTTTGTGTTAGCCAGATCAACCAACATACTCCAGCAGAGATGATGTTGAAAGTACCAATTTTTTTCCCACAAATCCACTTGCTAGCCATATCTAAAAGAGAACAAATATGCAAACCACAGTATCTGTGAACATAGTTCCAAATCTCTCGAGCAACCACACACTCAAAAAAGAGGCGAGTGATGGATTCATGTTCAGGTCAGTATTGACAGCTCAAAGGCTTATTTATCCCTCTCCTACTAAGGTTGTCAGTAGTCATCAACTTGTTATGAGCAAGCAACCATAGAAAAAGTTGGATTTTAGGGGGGACTTGTATTTTCCACACAGCAGGAATAAAGACTGACTGAACACCTCATATAAGGATTGTGTGGTGTACACCCCTTTACTATCATATTGCCAAATCAAAGCATCCTCCTCCTCACTGAGGACCAGGTCAGAAACAACATCCACTAACTCATGCCATCTTTGCATCATATAAGCAGAGAAAGTTCTTCTGAAAGTAAGCTTCAGCTCAACTCCATCCCACACATTTGCTACAGAGATACCAGTTTGATTACTAATACAAAAGAGATCCCAAAACTGGGTTGCTAGAGGGGCAGATATCTTCCCAAAACCTAACTTTAGTCCCATTACCATTCCACCTATAACCAAACTTGACAGCCCTGAGCAGCCCAGATAACACTTTTCCAAAAGGTAGAAGGGATATAATGTGGTAGGCTAAAAATATTAATGGCATTTCTAACATATTTTTGTTTGACAATCTCATGCCACATTTCCCCTCATCCTTAACAAGTTAACATACCTCTTAATCCAGGAACCTAAAAGAACTAAATTGAGATCTCTAACGTTGGGAACTCCCAGCCCACCATATTCTTTTTTCATAGAGACTAAGTTCCAGTTGGCCAGGTGAATTTTACTATGCCCCTCATAATCATTCTAAAGACAATTTGCCATGTGAGAGTTAATAAGATTCAAGACCCACTTTGGAAAACGAAAGGAGGACATCAGATAGATGGGAACACTAGCAAGACAAGCTTTGATCAAAATAATTCTCCCTGCATAAGAGAGCAGCTTGCCTCTCTACCCTACAATTCTTTTCACAATCTTGTCGACCAAAGGCTGTAGGTCCTCTCTCTTAAGTTTTTCATAATGGAGGGGAATTCCTAGATACTTAATTGGAAAAGTCCCTACAGGACACCCAAAAACACTAGCAATCTCCCCCACTTCCTGGTCTTCTACGTTCATGGGGATTAGCTCACTCTTGTTGTAATTGACTCTCATGCCTGACATTAACTCAAAGGAGGACAAGATTGTTTTCATATTTCTTAACTTATCCAGGTCCCTATCTAAGAACAAGATGGTGTCATCAGCGTACTGCAAGCTAATAACACCTTGAGGGAAAAACTCAACCCCCAAACTGTTTATATATTCTAAATCAGCAGCTTTTTTGAGAATTTTAGTAAGAACATCCACCACAAGATTGAAGAGGATAGGAGACAATAGATCCCCCTGCCTAAGCACCTTTCTTGTTTCGAAATAATTCCCCTCAACACTATTCACCGTGACTCCCACAGAGCCGTTGTGCAAAATGCTCCTGATCCACATTATCCATTTACCTCCAAAACCTCTCTTTTCAAGGACTTCTAGGAGAAACTCCCAATTAACCTTGTTGTATGCTTTCTCGTAATCCAATGTCAAAACTACCCCAGCACCCCCACTATTGTGCACACTATATATAACTTCATGTGCAGTAACCACACTCTCCAAAATAAATCTCCCTTTAATGAAAGCAGATTGGTTACTACTGACCAGTATGTTAGCCACAAGATTGATTCTGTTGGTGAGAACTTTAGTAAAAATCTTATAGCTACAGTTGAGGAGACATATGGGTCTAAATTTGTTCATAGTGCCAGCACCTGACATAGTATCAGAGTAATGGCTGCAAAATTTATTCTAAAGATATCAAGAGATTCTTTATGGAAATCTTTGAACATATTTAACAAATCACCTTTCACTAGCTCCCAAAAGTGCTGGTAAAACATGAAAGACAGACCATCTGGACCTTGGGCCCCATCATAATATGACTCAAAAAATAGCCTTTTTAACTTCCTCTTCACTAAAGGGCGCTTCCAAAATGGCAGTCTCCTCTAGGGAAACCTTATCCTCTTCCTCAAAGAAGTCATCATTAATTCTAATATCAGGTCTGTCCTCAAACTTGAACAGATTTTTATAATAGTTAGTAGCAATTTTCCGAATATCTTCAGTATTATGGACTACCCTTTCAGGGCCCTCCATAGACTGAATCAGGGTTTTCCTCCCCCTTTGGTTTGCTACTGCATGGAAGTAGTTAGTATTTCTACCCCCTCCTTTATGTTCCTATCCCTAGATCTCTGCCGGGCCTTAGTTTCCTCCATGGCCCACAACCTATTCAGATCTATCATAATGGTATCTTTTCTATCTTGCTGGATTTGGGTAAAAGATAGCTCTTCAGATAGCTTATCCAAACATCAAACTCTCTCATCAAAGCATTTTTCATCTTTCTATTAGCAGCTTCAGCATTGCAGCTCCACCTTCTAATTTTTTTCTAAGAGATCTAACTTTGGTTTGCCAAGTTTTCATAGAGGAACCCTCAGCCATACCAGAATCCCAGCATCTAGCAACAACCTCTTTAAACTCAGCATGCTAAAGCCACCATTTTTTAAATCTGAATCTAGGTTTCACCACAATCGGACCACCCCCAGATTCCCACGGAATAGGGGTGTGATCACTTGGATTTCTTAGCAAAGTTGTACATGTAGCCAAAGGAAAACTCTGGTCAAACTCAGTAGAGCAAAACATTCTATCTATCAAGGATATAATCAGGTTCCCTGATTGTTTGTCCAAGTGAATCTCCTCCCCATAAGTTGGAGCTCAGTTAGGTTGCACTCATCTACCCAGTTATTAAACTTATCACACCAAGCTAGGTCAACAATGCCATTACTTTTATCACTTTATTTTCTAATAAGATTAAAGTCACCTCCAGTCAAGGAAGGACCATCACAATCAGTGCAAATAGCAAACAACTCCTCAATAAAATTATTTTTCTTGTCATCATTTGCCGGCCCATAAACAGTGTTGATCCTACAGCAGAAACCATTGGCCAAACATTTAACTACACAACTAATAGAGAAGGTTCTTTTCTGCCACTCTAAAACCTCAAAAACATCTTGGTTCGCTCCAGGAGGATGCCACCAGCAGTCCCCTCAGCAGGTAGATAGTTCCACTCAAAATTTTTACTACCAGCCAAACCATTAAGATAACTATAGGTGAAGATAGCTTTTTTTTGTTTCTTGGATCCCAAGGAAATCCAAGTGGTATTGGTCAATGATTTCAGTAATTCTTTGTCTCCTACCCTCTTCACCAGACCCTCTGATATTCCAGAAGGCCCCTCTCATATTTTCACTCCTTTTTCAGGGTGCTTGCCCTACCCTGTCTATTCATGCTTTTTCCTACCCTTTTCTGGCGGGAATGAACCTCCTGCAGAGGTGTTTTGCCCTCAGAGCATTTGGCCAAACTTTTTCCACTCCTCTCCCTACTAGTGGATGTTCCCTCCAGGTCACCCTCTAGACTATTTACCCTCTCCTCACTACCAAAGAGAGAACTATCAATCTCACCAACATGAATATTCAAGCTATCACAAAAGGATTTAATATTAGCACAAGCAGATTTTTTTACAGTTTTACCTTTTGTTTTGTAGTTGTCCTCCAGGTTTCAGTGTCAAACAGTCGTTCTGAGAATAGCAAACCATGCATATTTTGTAGCAGGTATACTAGCAGGGGTGCAAATTTTGTAGCAGGTCCTCCAAAATGATATCGAGTGACATTTACACCCTCATCAGCCCTCGTATGGGCAGTCATGTCGTGATAAATTACATTGACATCAATGCACACGTCTCGGTCCACAGCCACAAGCCCAATTGCCAAGCCCAAACAAAAACCTTAGCTCTAATCAAGGTAAGCCGTGTGCACAATTGCCACACTACACTGCAATCCAACCTATGTTCTCATATAAAATCGCTTTAAACTATCGTGCTGCTTTAGTGTGAGAAATAATAAGCTGATGACCGTCATTTGCTCTTAATATGTTCAGCCCCCTACATCTTTTTTTTTTTCTGGATCCGCCCTCGGATAGGTGGCGAGGCCAGCGAACAATGACGCCCGTCCGGAGGCATCCAGCAGATATTCCACAACCACCAGGACCAAGCGGTGAAAAATCCATGCTGGCAGCTGGCGACGCACCAGCTCCAGCTCCCCTCCCAGCTGCTGCTCTGTGCAGACGTGTGACGTGTCTACAACTCTACCTACCCAGGTTGCCCAGAGTCCGGACCACATCGCTGCCGATGCCGACCAAACTGGACCAACCGGGGGCGGAAAGGGGCGGCGCAGCAATATCCTGGCGCGGGTTGGTGCGGCCGGGTGCACCCATCGCCACCAAACAAGCCCTTGTTTACCGTTTCTGGTTCAACCACTAGTCCTATCACACCAGCCCCCGAACCGCCATATAACCGCGCGCTCGCTCGAGTACCCGCACCGCACCTGCTAGCTCACCGGGCGGCGCGCGCGCGACCTCGCGATGCCGGAAGCGGCCGCGGCGGCGCGGGCGGGGTACGTGCCGCTGGGCGCGGCGGAGCGGCAGCGGCGGGCGCTGTTCCTGCAGAGCTACCGGTTCTCGGTGGACGACGACGACGACCGGCCGCAAGGGACGGCGCTGCGCGGGCGCCTGCTGCGGATGCTGCGCGAGGCGGGCGGGGCCGTGGCGCAGGCGGCCGGGCGCGCGCGGGGCGCGGCGCGGTGGTGGGCGGGCGCCGGGCTGGCCAGGGCGTGGCGCGGGTGGAGGCCGCGCGCCGCCGACCATCCCCTGCTCGGCTGCTTCGGCGCCGGGCACCACCACCGCAAGTACTACCTGCACGGCTACGCGTGATGGGCGCGTGTACAGAGTAAACTTTGTGAGCACATGATGGACGAGCTACACCTACAACGCTTGAGCATATGACCATCAAGCAATGATCATCTTAATCACCTAAAACCATGTACCGCGAAAGGTTCGAACCTCGGGCTTCAGCGTATCTAGCAGAAAGAGCAAACCATCAGCGTCTGTAGCACCTGCCCCGGAAATGTAACCCTACAAATGTACAACGTTAGTTACCGCATTTGGATTAATTAGAAAGTTGTTACTGTTATATATATCATGCACCAAAACAGGGCCAATCAATCAGTTTGCTGACAAACCGTCCTTCCTCATCCTTATGTTTGGCGGCGATGATCTCCGAGAATATCCGTAAGATGATCTTAGAAAATATCCCCCAAACGATCGTTGCAGCGGCTAAGTACATGAGTGTTGTATGAGTGTAGTACATTATGTAGATCTAGATACTAAAATTCAACTTAGTTTGCCCATATGATTCAAATCAAATAATTATTTCTAATATAATAATATCAAAACTAACAACATATGTTGCAATGAAATTTAAAAAAAATTAACATCAAATGAAGACAAACCAAACAAATATGATATATGATTGTTCACTAAATTGACGAACAAGTTAATAATACATTGTCGAGCTAAGCTGCTTATGAACATATGACATGCCATTTTCATATTCCCCAGTAGTTATCTAGATAATAGTGAAGTATAACAAGACAAATATGGAAAAATTTGTAATGTCATGTGATTACACCCCAAACAGCGTTATTTTTCAAATAATTTTTCACATGCGTTTGCTAAGCTTAAGATTTTTGTTTGACGTTCTTGTGCCTTCCTTAGTTTTTTTAAGATTGTAGACACATCTTTTTATTGATCAAGTAGCGGTTAATGGTCCAAGTTATATCTAGCCTCTAGTTCTTTTTATCTTTTTATGTATTTGTGAAAAATACAATTTTTGTTGGTTGAGTTAAACATAGATCTTTTTCCAACTAAGAAAGCACATCCGTTAATCATCTCATACATCCATCAGTACATACCCTTATATATATATATGTGTGTGTGTGTGTGTGTGTGTGTGTGTGTGTGTGTGTGTGTATGTATGTATATGTGTGTGTGTGTAATACAACCATCACTACCTATCATTTTACATGTAATACATCAATCACTACATATCCTTTTACATGTAATATGTCATGTGGATATGTATTTAAATGCATTACCATAATCACATTTACCCTTTCTAGAGTATTTCCACAAATAGTTAGAACTATCTCTAAACTCTTAGGATTATAAAATATTATTCTAGGAGATCCAAAAGTTTAGTTTCATGCAAAACATTTTCATATTGAAGAAGTTATGAATTTCACTGTAAAAGTATTTGATTTTTTTTTGAAATTTGAATGAGGCTAAATTTCTTTAAATTTCTCCAAATCTGATATCTACTAGTGTTTTTTGGGGTTGGTTTCGTATAAGTATACGTGATCATGGGCCTCCCGACCTGACGAACCTGACCCAATCAGCCTGAAAAAACTCGACCCAACCAATACATGGTATAGGCTAAGACCAAAATTTACGACATGCCAAAAAAAATCGCGTCGAGCGTAGGCTGATTTTTTACCCGAAACCCTATCCAACCCGACCCTACCACGTGTCGGGTCGGGATCGCGCTAAAAAAACGCTAGGTTTTTTTAACCCGAACTGAACCGATAAATGATATGGATGTACAAATTCACGCTTAGGCACGACGTCCGATCGAAATGGGTGAACATTGTCCATACGACATGGCTTTCACTGGATTAGAGCTTACAACATATAGCGCGCTGCCGGCCGGTCCTGGGCCGTCCCGGATCCCTGGCAATTCCTGGAACTTTTTTATGTACTTCCGCCGTCCTTGCTCCGCCAGCCGGTCATGCTAAAAACGATTCGGTTCCAAGCTAGATCCGATATGGTACAATCAGATTTGAGCCGATGAGAAGAAAGGAATCATGAACATCCAAAACCGAACCACCGGACGGAATGGTATGTGACGAGGCGATCACACGCCCTTTCTCTCCTCGTCTTTCCAGGGGATCGAATCAGGAAAGCGACCAGCTGGACGCACGCCGAAATACAAAGCCGAGAGCTGTTGATGAAGATCCGTTTCAACCCCCAGAAGGCCAGAACAGGAAACATGTCACCCTTCGTACGTGCTAACCCACCGACTATTGCCTGAATTCATCACAAAACCCTACGATTTGGGCACGGTTTCGCTAGCAAACCAAAGACGGATACGCCTAACTCCGTGGTGACCCGGCTGACTCGGCGACCATTTGGAATTTTGGTTTTGGAAAGGACGGCGAGTGCGTGCGAACGTATCTCCTCCCGAGTCCAAGCGCCCCACTGCAACCTCCCTTCTTCGGTTCTTGACTCCACCAGCGCACCAAACCCGCCTGTCGTCTCTCTTTCATTCCCTCCGGTCCCCCGGTCAACACACACACACACACCAGCCAGCATGTCACAGCGAAGCTGCGTACTCCACGCGGGATTAATATTCCTCCCGTACGTGTAGCGGTGTAGGCTGTAGCCAGTCTCGTCTCGGTCTCGGCAGATCCACGCGCTCACGCGGCCGGCCGCCGGCTTTGCGCTTTCCACCGGGGCACCTCCGATCCCGCACCAACCAACCGTCCACGCTCTCTGGTAGTAGTGTGCATCACATCAGCAAACGCGTCACCATCCAACCGACCCCCCTCCCGCCACCGGCCGGCCGGCCTCCCTCTATAAGTAGCCGCGCGCGCCACGCACACCGACCGGACACCGCCAAACCCGCGCGAGCTCGCGTACATTCCAGCCAAGCTACACACGCACGGTCACGCACCCACCTGCTTGCTGTTCGATCGGCTCTTGAGGACGAGGACGAGGACGAGGCGCGCTCGATCGCGGCAGCTTGGCAGCTGGGATCGACCGGCACCGGCTGATATGGCTTCGTCGAGGCGGCTGCTCGCGGTGTTCGCCGTGCTGGCGGTCGTCTTCCTCGCGGGCGCGGGCGTCGCCGGCGCCGCGAGGCCGGCGCCGGCGGGTGGCGGCGGGGAGGAGGCGGCGGCGTACCTGGTGGTGGACCCGGCGGCGGTGGTGGAGAAGGCGAGGGAGACGGTGGAGATGCTCATGGCGAGGCTGCCGGCGGGGCCCAGCCCCAGGGGCCCCGGTCACTAGGGATCTTCGGATCGGATCAAGGATGTATATGCAGAGGCCATACATACATAGGTTGATGATTTGGTTATACTGAACCGTATATACTCTGCCGAGGCATGGTACTTGCATTGGTGTCTTGGTTACAAGATTCTTTGATACACTTCTTTTCTTTTTAATTCTTGGTTACTAGCATAGCATTGGGTGCAGAAAACTTCCATTATTTCTATATTATCCCACGTCTATTGTTCCAATGAGATTATATAAATTATTAAATTTAAAGGCGGAATCCTTCCAAGTGCTGCGTGCCTATTTTTCTCTACTCGGTTCCTCAAACAAGATCTACTACCTGCTGATCTGACCAACAGAAGATGTCTCTTTCTTCATGGGCTTGTCATTGGTGTGGTAGTTTTGTCAAACTTTGATGACGTGCAAAACTCTCAGTCGCTCGTGAAATCGTACCATGCTCAATGACCGAAAGCTGACCACGAGTTTGATCAGAAAGGGACATTTATAAAAGATGTTTGTAGATGGTCAGCGAAATCGGCCAAGCACCAACACCTTACACCTCACACGGGTACGATCTATTAGAGTGCATCGTCAAGCATGTCCGCATGTGCTCCTTGTTAGGATCTCCATGCGGATGCTGAGCGCGTTGGTTACGCTTTTCTGTCATTTTTCTTCCGGGCGTCAAATCCATGTGTCCAGTTGAGCGACTTAAAAATGACAGCCAGCACATACCACCTCGCCAAAAATGTGCATGAGCTTATTAAAGCTAGGCTCTTGTGGTCAGCAAACAGCTGAATGCAGAATTCAACACGCACCAACCAGTGACGAAATGTGCCTGTGCCCTTTGCTGCTATGCAAGCATCCTTCCCACACTAACAGACGTTTACACCTAGTGGTAACCGTGCTACTAGATACCCAGACACTAGCAGAACACATACTACACAGTGCACGGCTGAATAGCTGTGCTCGCTCGTGCAGCTTACATGTCCAAATAAGCCAGCCATATACAAGATCAGAAAGCCGTGCCTTCCTACCGCGTGAACGTGCCAATCAGTGCAAATGCAGGCTACTGTCCACCATCGCCTTCCCCGGACCTGCTTCATGCTAATCCGAAAATTAACCTCATCTTAAGCTGACATGGAGGGAAGAAAAATGGGCTTAATCAGCTGCAAAGCACCGTCAATCACGTCGAAATTAAACACATCGTCTGGTACTGCGGCTACTGGAGTCCAGCCGGAGATGAGCACCACACAGCATCGAGCCATGTCCTTGCAGCGCACACGTGTGATGCGGGTACAGGCACAGCAGGAACGGTTCAACCAAACGCACGTACGGGCGCTTCTATATATAAATAGCAGGCTAGTCGTCGTCATCGCTCAAGAGCAGTTGCTGTCGCCGCCGGCCGGCCCGTGTAGTCCATCTATCGCCGCGCGCCGATGGGCTCGCCGAGGAGATGGGCGCCTCGTTCCGTGGTGGCTCTGGTTCTTGCCGCCGCCGCGGGTATGATGAGCTGCCATGCTCCTGGCGAGGCTCCTGGCGAGGCTGCCGGCCGGGTCCAGCCCCCGCGGCGCGGGGCACTGATGACAGGCGCTTAGCGATTTGCGCTGCATTGATCGACCGTACATTCGGATGCTTGTACATATATAAGCGGGGATGGTTTAGCAAGCTTCAGCTGTATTGATTCATTTGTTTATGTTTATGAACTGTGATTTCGATACACACACGCCTCGATCTACCTCTACCAGAAAATAGTAAGTGGTGGTCTGGTGGAAGCGGCCTGGTGATCATGGATGGATTCATGGGAGGTTCAGGTTCAGGTTCAGGTGTCTTCTTGCGGAGTTTCAGTTGCAGAGGTCTTCTGTAGTAGGCTATAGTAGCACATCATTTTGAGGGTTTTCGCATCATTTTATTATTCTTGCACGGCGAAATACATTGAAGCAAGAACCTAGAGACCTGCTGCATCGGAGCAAGATTCTTTTCCTGGTTTTCCACGCTCTTGGTAGCTTTGCCGAACTTTCAGATCCTTCGATGCAGTCAGGCCCCTCCAGGCTCCAGCAGTGGCAACAACCACATAACCTGGCTTCCACATTGGAGTTTCGACGCCGGTAGTCAACCATTTGGCTGCGGACGCGTCCGAACTGCCACTGGTAGTGTCATCTGACGGCATTGTAACCCGTAATCACGTGCAAAATAACGAAAGTTTGGATCCTACGGTTAAGTGTAATCACCCTTCGCACGAATTTTCCCCCGTGCCTTCCGTTCCCAGGATAAAGGAACTATCATGAAAAATCTGTAATTGTCTAGTAAGGCTATCGACTAGAATTGTTTCAGGTGTACTGACCTCTTTAGATATCTGTCATGCCATGCCCACACTCATATATGGATCTTCAGTCAGTGCTCTAGACGTTCAGCATGATGTGGACAAGAAGTAAACAAGCTAGCTAGTATACGAGGACGTCGTAGCTGCCGGACATATGAGGTTATTACATTTGGGATTCGAATCCCGGGCCATTAATCTTTCTCAGTTGGTTGGTTTCTCTAGCTAGAACACTATTTTGCACTCCTCTGGGCAACATTTGTGAGGAACTAAATACTGAACTTTACTGCCAGACAACAGCAGACAATGAGCAGCTGCCAGCTGGTCTCTGATGACTCTGAATGATCATGAGAAAGTACCGTTTGTGTTGTTAGTGTGAAGAAATACAGAAACGTTAAGAAAGGTTCACCTCCCCCCCCCCCCCCCCCCACCATCACCACCACCCAGGAACTACAGCAAAAACTAACAAGCAAAATGCATGCTGCAAGAACCACAACCTGGCTTCCATATGGGCATTTCATCAGCAGCCATTGTCCACTTTGATGTAGACGCGTACAAACTGCAAATGGTGGTGTTACTTGACGTTAGTAATCTGTAATCACGAGCAATAGCGAAAGTTTTGAGCATATAGATGTATGGTCAATGTGTATCACCCTTCTCATGAATGTTTCCCCGTGCCTTCTATTCCCAGGAAACAAGAACTCTTCACGCCGTTCTTGAGAAACTATTGACCGAAATAATTGTTTCTTCAGACCGCTTTACACATCTGTCAAGCCATACCCATACTCATATATATATGGTCAGTGCTCTAGCTAGACGTTCAGTAGGTGGTGCTGTGACAAGTAAAACAGCCCTAGCTAGTATTGGAGTTAGTGATGAATTGGAATATATGTACTAGTTGATGCATGAAGTTATTACGCAAAATATGGGACGACTAGTAATATGGGACAAAGGGCGTATTTAAAGTCTCTTGCTTGCTCCCTCCTTTTGAAATTACAAGGCTCATTTTTGTTTTCTTTAGGATGAGCCTTCAACCAATAATTACTCTACCAATAATTTTTTTGACACAAGATTGTATACTCATATTGGAAAACAATCATTTATTATAATTTTTTATAAATAAAATATAATGGAATAATTTTGGGTTCACCAAACGAAATACGCCTTGCAAAAAATCTAAGTGAATAAAAACAATAAATAAATCACATCGCGGACAAGTGGACGGCTAGACGGGAATACATTCGTCTCGGATGCCTCCCGTTCCAAAGAACAAATAAAAACTGAAATGTTTTTGGTGCTGGTCTGAATCAGACTCCCAATGATTCTGCTCGTGCTTTCTGTCTATAACGCGGAAGAAATGGATGCCGATGCCGTGCTTCACTCAAGGAGCGAGCGCACATGGCGAGGACACGAGCGGTTACGCGGGGGGTTCCATTGTCTCAGGCTGATTCCCGGCCGCGCGCACCGAATGGCTACGGTGTTCCTACGCGCTTGTGCCTGATTCCACCACCGAGAGCGCGTCGGCTTGCTGACCAAAACACAGCAAAGAGACCGTGGTCTACGCGAGCTGAGAGTATACGTCCACAATTGCTATGTGTTGTATGCCCTGACTTTGTTTCTTTGAGGGGAAGACCCCATCACTGTATTCTGAGCTCATGGTTTTTGAAATTGTTTTCTTGACATCAACATCTATCTCAAAGCTCCTCGTGCCTTCCATTCCTACGATCAACACGTTTTCAGAAGTTGTGCCTTTCTTCTTCCCCCTCATCTCACCCTTCCTGGCTTCGTCCTCACTCTCTAGCTTCCGCAAGGTTGCTGAGGCAATTAGAATTTAACCATTCGACCACGATGGGAAGAGCCAAAATGAGGACATGCGTCATATATAGACGAGGCAACCAGGTTTAATATGCACTTTGGATTCGGTTGGTGAGGTCAAAATTAATGCAATGTTTCATGGCTGGCGCGATGGGTCGTTGGCCTGTGCTTGCCGTCATCGTCGCCACAGCCACGAGCATGAACTGTGTCGTTGGCATGACACCATGCCACGGGTCGTCCTGCCGCTCGACGCCGGTGGTGAAGGCCAGGGAGACGGCGGCCATGCTTGTGGCAACTGGCAAGGCTAGCTGCCGGCCAGGTCTAGCACTCTAGCTCGCTCCCATGGCACAGGGCATCTATTTTTCTAACATAGGACATCACTGCCGCTATTATACAAAATTTGAACTTGAAATTGAACTTTTACGTGAAAAACAAAAAAAAGGCAAATATGATTAGAGGGACCTATTAAAATATTTTTGTGGAGAGTAAATTAAACCCAAAGTTCATAGTTCAGAGGATATAATTCATCTCTTATATAGTAGTTTTAAGAAAAAGAAATAAAATCTGATACTTTGATCTCGAAGCATCTGAACAAGAGCAAAATATTTCCTAGTAGAGAACAATACTTCGCACACTTGTGGGTAACATTTGTGAGGCTCACCTCCCGCCTCAGTAACTCCGGAAAAAAAATTCCATGCGGCAGGAACCACAACTTGGCTTCCACAACTTGTTTTGTGGCCAACCCCATCAGTCCATGACCGCACTTTGATGCTGATGGGTACAAACCGCGATTGCGTTCCTCGACCAAACTTTCAAGCATATGGTTAAGTGTATGGGTGCTGGGTGGAGCTGGGCCAATTTGATGCCTACGGGGCCACTCACTGGTCTTCTTACCTACAGTCAGCGTTCGCCTACACGGCCGTATAAAACGAGTAAACGGCGTGTAAACGCTACTCGCCAGCTGGACACATAGTTTAGGCCAAAAACAGTAATTATACGGGCAAACCGTTTAAACGTCAAACTCGATCGTACACGGTCTGCACGGTTGACACGGCACGGTCGCAAAATGGTTTTGCGCGGTGAGTTGAACGATTACAGCGATGTTTAGGCGATGGCGAAGCTCAAAATCGATGGGCGGGGGATGAAATTTTGGGCTGCCTGGTTGCCGCCCTTGCCTGCCACCCAGTATAAGAAACCAATGGCCCCCTCGATTAGGGTTTGCTTGCCCAAATTCACCACCAGCCGCCGCACCTTCCATTCTCCATCGTCATTCTCAGATCCGCCCATATACTCCCTAATCCAGCCTCAAATCGGCATCTCGATGCTCTCTAGCTGGACCACGCCGGCCGCCTATGCAGTGCTGGCCACGCACCAGGGCCTGCAGCGGCGGGCACAACACATGGGAGCCGGCCACCCCGTCAATCCCCACTATCTCCGGCCACCGGATCGAGCTCCAACCTCCAACAGGCAGCAAGCAAGGACACAAGGACACAGGCACATAGCAAATTAGCAGCATCCAGCTCGATTATCAAGTTTATACTTTTGGTAACTGTACAATGAAACCATGCACTAAGACTGGCCTAAGGGTAAGTACATTGCTACACGTCAGCGGTCTTATAGGTTATCTCATGCAGATCAACGTAGGATTTTTTATAATGTGGAGGAGAAAGAAGGAGGAGAGAGAACGAGGTGGTTGCTTCGAGAAACAACCGCCTCATAGGCTAAAATTAAGAACTATGAGACTGCTTACTCACCATTGTACGTGTTGTTTTCGTCGTCAAACTAGTCACAATATTCCCTTCTTCATTCCACGAATTAAGGCATATGGTACTACTACGAGACAAAAAATGACAATCTATTGTAGAAGTTGTCTGTTCAATTATCTCAAGATGACGTGTTATTGTATAAGATGGTATATTAGACGGTTTTAATGTACTTGCCCTAATAAGCGTATTATGTTATCACTGGGCTGAAGTAGTTGAGACGAAATGAATGCCACGTACGCTTCAGTCAGGACTGCAAGTGCACGCGACGAGGACGTATTCTAAGAGCAGTTACGGTTGTAAATCACTGGCCTGTCCATCAGCGAAGGACAATGATGCAAAGCAGACAAGCCAAAATCCAGCCGCCGCTTTGCCTTGCCCGAAATGCTGCCCAAGCTTGCTGTTGACTATAGCCTACCAGCCCAGGTTTTCCACGTAGCCAAAATTTGGACTCCAACCAAACACAGGGCTGGCACCGTGCTGAGTACCTAGAACTAGGAGAGCGCAGTGCAGCTCCGGTGATCGTAGGCGAGTCCTCCCGGCGCCTTCCATTCCAAATCGCGACGGCGATGGCTCTTTGCCTCTCTCTATAGTCTCGCTCTATCGTGCAACTTGATCCTCTGTGCATGATATATGGAGGTAGCATGCTAGCTAGGCATACAAGTAAAGCTGTTGCATGTGTGGAATATCGCGTGGTGGAGGAACAGATAACAGGGAGTGGTGCCTGTATGTGTAGCCACGGCATGTACGTGTTAGATCAGATGCTAGCTAGGGTACGTGCCTACGTGGGGTACATCATGCAGGGATGGGATCAGGAATTGGAAGTGGGTATTCAAAATTTAAGTAGCGTAACAAAAAATTGATAGTGCAAAGTACATATTAGTAGCATATAATTAAGTATCGATAACACAAATTGTTTATAATTTAAAATTATTTAGCATATAAATAATAGATGTACTAAATGATCAACATATTAAAAAGAATATCTGAAATAAATAGAGGATAAAATTTTAAAATAATAAATGGCATTAATAAGGATGCCACGATACAAGTATTGTTGAGAATTGTCCATTAATTTCGTAAATTGCAATGACAGTTTTTAGAGAAAAAATGGACAATTTTTCGCTACCCTTGCCCCTGCTTCAACGCATGTGCTTGGGCCTGCTGCCGCCTGCCTGATGCGACGCTGCTTGGTCGCTGGCTCGCCGACCGCCGCCTGCCTACGCCTGGCCTCCGCCCGCAGGCTGCAGCCTGCCAGCCAACCGTTGCCCGCGCCCCCCGTACCTCCGCGGCTCCCCTGCGCCCAGGCCTGCCTGCGCACCGACGCCCCTGCTGCCTGCGCCCTCCGCAGCTCCCCTCGCACTGCTGCTGCGCCTCGTGCCCTCGCCGCCGGCCGCCGGCCGCCGTGCACCCATGCTGCGCGCCGCTGCCTAGAAGCCTAGGGTTGCGGGTTGCGGCTGCCGCCTAGGATGGCCGGATGGGGCGAGTGGGGTGGGCCGGCGTCGGGGCGGGGTGGGGTGGGGAATTTTTTTAAAAAAAATTAAAAAAGAGTGCTGATTGGTAAAATTTCAGAAAATGGGTACCTCCTGCCCGAGGAGGCGGGAGGTCCCAAAACTATTTCCAGACTCCTCCCGAGGGTCTCTTCGCGAATAAAAAAAACTTTTCTTATTCGCGAAGAGGCTCCTGACGCGTCACGCGGGGCGGGTGGCGGGCGGGAGGTAGTGCCGAGGGGCATCCCGCCCGTTAGGCGGGCGGGAGGTTCCCCCCCTCCCCGCTACATAAGCTCCCCACTTGCTTCTAAATTCCCATTTTATTCAGCAAAAATTAGGAAAAAAAGAAAGGGAGGAGAGGAAGGGAGAAGAGGAAGCGGCGAAGCCCTGTTGACACGTCGGTTTGGAGATATATTCTCATTCTAGTCGTATAATTACTTGAAAATAACTATAATCTAGGAAATATTTCTTAGGGTAGTTATGTTTTGAATAGTTTTTAGTATTTTCAATTATTTTTAGTATAATTTATATTCTGAATAGTTTAGAATCTGAAAAATATAATCCGGGAATTGCTGAAACTTAGGGTCGTTGTGTATTAATATGTAGTATAACTAGTTTATTAATGATTGATAGATATGTCTTCCAAGAAGGGTATTTTCAGTATATATTATGGAGAAAGAAATATGATTTATGGGTCGAATGGGGTAGATTTAAGTGAATTTAACTGTGCGGTCAGAGGAATTACCAGACCGCACGAGAGGACATTTGAATCCTTATGCAACTGGTTAATGAGCGGATTAATAATTAATCAGAAGACACACACTGTGAGTGTTTAGTGCGTCATAAATCGTACCACTCACACTTTGATCTGGGAGCTGATGCCACTTGCAAGCAACGAGGACTGATTAACTTATCTGCAAAATGCAAGTCATTGGCAATGGCCACTGGTACTCCTTGTCAGTGTGCACCAGAACCCTTTGATAAACATTGAAGCTGCTCCGGGGGATGAAAATATTGATGAAGAAGTTGAGGAGCCAAACATTGAGGCAGGTGGCACCGCAGCACCTCAATGTGTGGCTGATGAGAGAAAGAACATACCCCTTATTGTTGAACAGCTGCAAGATGAAGAACGTGAATTGGATGAAACAATTAATACCGATTCGTCTGATGATGACGAGGATGTGCCTGAAGAATGGGTAAGCAGCGACTTCAGTCATCTTATCGTAGATGAGGGATCCAGCGTGCCTTGGGTTTGCAGGGAGAACGAAATTGTCCAGGGTGCGAGGTACCACTCAAATGATGAGGTGAATGAAGCTGTTAAGTGTTGATCTCTCTCTTATGTGAGAGTTCAAAACAGTCAAGTGCAAGTCTCGTAAGTACGATGTGGTATGTGTAAAGGAGGGTTGTTCATGGCGGGTGCATGCCTATAAGGGCAAATGGAAAGATTATTGGGAATGCTCAATTGTCACTCAGCACACTTGTCATTTATTGGGCGTGCAGAAGTCCCATCGCAACCTTACATCGCAATACATTGCAAATGAGACGTATGGGATGATAGTAGAGAACCTGTCATTTGAACCAAAGTCTATTATCAGGCATATTCAGGAGAAGTACAAGTATACCATCTCGTACAGCAAGACGTGGAGTGCAAAACAGAAGGTGTTGGAGATGAGGTTTAAGACGTTCGAGGCTGCATATGATAATATTTCTTGATTGTTGGTCGTCATTTGTCAAAGAAATCCTGGAAGCTATTATGACCTAAAAAGTCTAGACAGAGGATAAGGTCCGCCCTTCATATTGCAGCGGGCCTTTTTCAGCTTGGGTCTATGCATTAACGCATTCCAACACTGCCGGCCTATCCTGTGCATCGATGGAACCTTTCTTACAGGAAAATATAGATTGCAAATACTGACAGTTATTACAGTGGATGGAAACAATCAATTGCTTCCTGTTCCTTTTGCTTTTATTGAGAGTGAGAACACAGACAGTTGATACTGGTTTCTGGAACGGGTTAAGCTTGCAGTCGTTCGGGATAGGAAAGATGTCTGCCTGATTCATGATCGTCGCGTCGGCATACTAAGGGCAATACTAGATTTGCAGGAGGGGTGTGTGAAGACCGGAGAGCAGCCCAAGTGGCGTGATGTTCGTAGTAGGTGGTGCATGAGATACATCGGTGCAAATTTTTTCAGACAATTCAAGAACAAGCACCTTATGGATATGTTCAAGAGGCTATACAAGAAAACAAATCAACGAAAATTTAATAAGCAGTGACAGAAATTTGGTGAATTGACCGGGAAGAAAAGAAGCGAGGACGCAGCAAAAACCAGAACTGCACAGGACGAAGCAGAGGCTTTGTATCCTTTGCCAACAGATACTGCACGTACTCGCAGAAGATCTGGGTCAGCGGTCAAAACCTTTTCTGAATGGATTGAGAATGAACCGAAAGAGAAGTGGGCGTTACTTTACGATACCGATGGTGGAAGGTACGGCATAATGACCACCAACTTCGCCGAGGTTTACAATTGGGTGATGCGAGGTGTTCGTGGGCTTCCACTGGTTGCAATTGTGGAATTCATCGTCCACGGGTGTACCGATTACTTTAAGGATCGGTTCACTAAAAATCAGGCATACATACAAGATCCTGACAGATATTTTAGGAGAATGATGACAGATTATATGACCAAGAAGGCAGCTAGCGCCCAGCTACACCACGTACGGCAATGTGGTACACAGGAGCTCAAGTTTGAGGTAGCTCCCAAAGACAGAGCACGACGTGGTATGAGACGTCAAACTTCTATAAAGGAGTGCATCCTCAAGTTTGATGGAACTTGTTGTTACTCATGCACGAGGCCAAAGTTGCTACACATACCTTGTTCTCATATAATAGCTGCTTGTGCGGATATTGGATATCATATCGATATATATATTTCCCATTACTTTATAAAGGAGACAATTGCCAGCACCTGGCAGCATGAGATCTATAGGTTCCGTATGGTTGGATCATTCACTGAGGCAGCGAATCCTGTGATATATATTCCAGACCCGAGAACAGCTCGGGTTAAGAGAGGGCGCCGTCAGACACGGCGTATTCGCAATGACATAGATGAGTCAGAGCTCCGTACGAGGATACAGCGCTGCAGTGCAACCAGAGTGGACACACGTATAAATGTTGTCCGAACAATGATGTTGGGCCTAGTTCTGCTGAAGCTGGCCCTACAGGTGATGCTACAGATGGAAGACCTCCGGTTGCATCAAGGAGTGGGAGACGTCGCTGATCGAGTGCTACTACGACATCAGGCATCGTTTGATTTTTAATGGCTACAGGTGATGCTACAGATGGAATATCTCCGGTTGTTATCATACTATTTTATTTTTAATGGCTTGATGTATTGTACTCTCGTAATATTTGGATTCTACGTTGCAAAATGTTATCACTTAACCATCTTTATACGAGTTTTAGATACCGTAATCTTCTTCATAGAATTGAACTAAATTTTTTTTTATGTATACAAAAGAGTATGACGAATAAATCTTGTATTTGAAAAAAGTATAAATTTTAAATAGTTTGTAAAACATAAATTCCAATAAAAAATAATAAAAAGTATGAATTTTAAATAGTTTGTAAAACATAAATTCCAACAATAAATTCCAACAAAAAATAATAAAAAATAAGCAGGTGGGCACCGCCCCCTGTTGGACGGACGGGATGCCTCAGGAGCCTCTTCGCGAATAAGAAAAGTTTCTTATTCGCGAAGAAGCCCTCGAGAGGGGCCCGGAAATAGTTTTGGGACCTCCCGCCCGTCCAACGGGCGGGAGGTCCCCGGCCCCACGCCTTCCACCCGTTGATCGGGCGGGAGGTACCCATTTTCCGAAATTTTACCAATCGGCACCCCTTTATCGAATTTAATTTATTTTTTAACCTTTTTCAAAAAAAATTCGTGGGGTGGGGGGGGGATGATCTGGGGAGGCAGAGGGCGGCGAGTTGGGCTGGGACGCAGGAAGGAGGGCAACTTGGGCCGTTAGTGGGGATAGGGCCAGAGGGGGACTGGGGGAGGTGGGTTGCTACGTTTTTTCAGCCTGTTATACTGATATTAGTTTATTTTTTGCTTTTTGTCCATATACTTGAGAAATACCAACATATATAAAGTTTTTATAAAAATAATGGACATTCAATTGAATACCTTTGATACACAGTGGACTCGCCCCTGGGTGCATGCATAGTTTTCAAGAAGCAAAAGTTGTGGCGGGTGAAACTTAATTATGAGTTTATGAGAATAAATAAAATATTTTAAACCCAGGAAGATGCCCGCACACTCGCGACGCCTCAATTCACAAATCATGCGATTTTTCACGCGAAATATTCACGTGTGCGGTGGATGGAATTCGAATCCGAGACCCTTGTCTCGCGCATACCTTCCTTACCATCTCATCTACACAGCAGTTGTGGTTGAAAAAGAGATAGTTTCCTTTTTAAACTAACCCGTGAAGAATCTTTTAGTACGGGGTGGAAACACCAACCAATACTAAAACCTGCACATTAATACCAAATGTGAGGGGAAGCATCAGTACTAGGTAAATACCAGGACTGATGTATAGCTTTTAGAATTGGTTGGTGTTACCAACCGGTATTAAAGGCCCCCAAAACCTTTGATCCACCTCCAAATATACCGGTAGCATTATATCCGGTAATAATGCTACTATTAGTACCAGATCCAATTGCTTCCAGTATATTTGGGGTGGACCAATAACTTGTGCAAATTCATGCTACAAATATAAGTGGTACTAAAAAGCGATGGCATGCGCATACTCTAAAGATGGGTTCACCTTTTGCTCATCTGATCCACTTGTCCAATTCTATATTTTTAGAACTAAATTAGCAAATAAATCCAATCTTAGATGTTGTGCTCACCTCTCTCAAATCTCAGTTAAGAGATCTGAACATCTAAACCGTACAAATCTAATCTTACTCCACCGAATCTAAAATTCATATTAACAATGTGCTAGCATCCATTAAAGTTGCAAAAGCCCTACCAATAATAACATAGAACGAGAACAGTTCTAGAATTTAGTGCATCCCAGGAATTCGTTCTGCGTTCTTAACGGTGTACAGCTTGACAGCTTAGCCGTGCGTCACATGTCGATCCGTAGGGGATCGAGTAGCCGAGCAGCAGAAAAGGTGTTTCATGTCGATCAGCTGGCTCCTTCAGGCTTCATGTGCTGCGAGCCTGCGATGGGCAGGCTTTAGAAATTGGGCCATCGGCCCATCGCCCGAGCGGCCCAATACGATGCTGTTCTTCTTCCTCCAACCATCAAGGACGCCATTGGAGAAGGATTTATGCTCCATCAGTAGGTGGGGCAGCTGCCCCACCGTGTTGTATGGGGAGCTACGCCTTGATACGCGAAATGCATGGAAGATAACTACCGAAATTGAATTATACATATACCTAAGAAAACATGATCCCAGGCGGATATTTGATATGTTTCCCCTCGCCGAGGCCCGTCGCAAGGGAAGCGAAAGTCTAAATTTGCTTTATCAGGTATCAAACGAGAACTGCGAGCAAATAAAACGCCTTTCAAAACCTACAGTGTATGTGGACCGTGGAAAGCCACTGCTTCCTTCCCTATTTTATCGATGTGCGCACGGTGATGAAAAGTTCGCGTCATCATCCACACCATTGCTCGCCAGCAACAGTTTGACACTTTGTCCACGCACGGGTGCTTTTCAATTATTGCAGAGCAAGAGGACCCCGTGCTTCTGCAAATAGTACTAGCTACCCGCCAAGTTATCGCGCTAAAGTAGTATTCGCCGGCTCATTGGCACCCTGTGTCCTCTCGATCGTTGAGGAGTTGCCCGGATCTGATCGTTCATGCTCTCACGCTTGAACTCGTCCTCGCTGCTGCGACGGCGCCAGCTAAATGGGTTCCTACAGTTATCGGAGAAATTCTCCTGATGCCTTCCATTCCTACAAGATGCATGCAGTGTTAGTATTACTCGTGCCCTGCTTGATCTTTTGCATCCCCTCTCATGTCCCCCATCGCTCACTCTTGACCGCGGAAGACTAAGAGCAGTAGGTTTCTGGAGGTTGGAGCTAAGCATGTGTAACCATGGTGATACAGGAGTAAGGATGTAGGTGGTAATTAATTACGATGGTATGCCACTCTATTTCATCCCTCCTCCCAAATTATTTACACAGAATGCTATTCTAAATTATTTTATCAATTTTTTAGATCAATCCAATAACTAAAATATATATAACTTTATCCTTATATACGAGCGACAAAGAGGCTATGTAGTGGACGAAGATATATAGTCGAACAACAAGCAGAACGAAGAGTTGCTTTAGATCCGGGTGCAAGCAGGCAAGGACGAAATGAAAGAAGAAGGGTTGCTTTAGGTCCGGGTCGCCGATGGACACACTCAAAGAGACCTCGAGCGCAGACTTGGCTGTTGTGCTCGAGAGTCCTTCCTTCGCTGCAGGTTCTCCACTTCTCCTTCGTTGATCAGCACCACACTCGAAAAGAGACATGGATCAACTGCAAAATGTGGTGTTAGATGGCTTCATTCCTCCCGATGCTACAAGTTATTTTGTAATCATGAGTGAAGTAGTAGATTTCAATGGACGTGGTTAAGTGTATTACTAATATCATGGAAAATTTCCCGGTGCCTCGCATCCCGGTGAGGTCACAAATTTTTGGTGGCTTCTTTGCAGAGTTATGTATGGTTGTCAAGAACCACGATCGGCAGGTATCACAGTCCTCTTTACATTTCCTCCCAAATTATGCTAGTATATATAGACAGAGAGGGGCAGAGGTCTGAGGCGCTAAGAGGGGAAGTTGGTGCGCCCAGTATGAAGTCGATCAATGCGAGAAACCCTACTTACTATAGCAGTTGATGTAGAAATGAAGCCGAGCATGTGCGTGCCGGAGCAGTCACAATGCGTTTCGAATCCATGCCAGGGCCATTACAAAGTGACGTTGGCAATAAAGTTCATGTTTACGGCCTTGCTAAAAAAGTGATTGCACCCAAGGATCAATAGTCTTAATACGGTAGTCTAGAACCACAGGATCGACGAGAGCTGTTTTGCACCCATGGTCGTATCTCTACATTTTATCCCTAATTGTACTCGTACATAGGGATACTCCCTCCATTTCTATTTACATGTCGTACAAAATTTTTCCTAAGTCAAACTTAGCTAATTTTTAACCAAGTCTATAGAAAAATATAGCAACAACTATACTACCTAACATATGCACTATCAAAATATATTTTATGGTGGATTCAATGAAACAAATTTGGTGTTGTAAATGCTATTATTTTTTCTATAAATTTGGTTAAAGTTGGCCAAATTTAGTATAGAACAAACCTAATACGATATGTAAATAAAAATAGAGAGTACATAGCACTGATCTGAGGCCCCAGAGGGGAAAATTGATTGAGGTATATATTGGTGTATCCAAATGAAGAAATAAATGTGTAATTCATGGACCGCAAACCTATCTATGTGCATACTGATAAGTGTTGGTCGAGCTCTGGATCTCTATTCCTTGGCTCGTTGTACTGAACTCCCTCTTAATGAAATAAGTACCGAGGCACGGTTAAAAAAAAAAAAGAAACCAAAGGCGCTGTGGCAACTGGCACCGTCGATCACAAGGAAAAACATGACGTGGCGAGATAAATCCCAAATATAATCCATGTACTAGTGGTTAGGAGGCACTGGTCGCGGCTGGAAAGGATTCAGGGAACAAAAACAAAGCCGGCCGGCGCCAGAAGGAAGACGTGAACTCAGCCGCGTTGATGACGATCCTACGCCATGTTGCGACATTCTCTTTGATGTCCTTCCCTAGTTGCGTCAGTGGTCACGACCTTGTTCCCCTAAACACCCGAGCTGAGCCGCTCCGCTCCGTCTTCTAGCAGACCAGAAGAGCAGCTAGCTGAACAAGCGAGTTGAAACACACAGCCTTTTGGCGGATAGATAGATGCTTCTGGCTGTACAGCCACCAGACAAGGAGCACTTCTCAAATCAACCGAAACCAAACTTCTTTGCCTTCCCTAGTTCGGGGAGGAAGCATTGGTCGGATACAACAACTAATAGACCATGGTGTTTGTGTGTATGTATATAAAGATAAAGCTACACAGGTCTGATGTTAGAGTAGGTAGGAGTAAAGGAGAAAGCATGCTGCATGCATGGTCCTTGTTGCTTATGTAAAGATAGTATGGAAAGAGCATTGTTGATTGATTGATTGATTGATTAATTAATTAAACAATTGACGGCCATAGGAAGCAAAAAGTGCTTATTCATTTTGATCTTTTCTTTGAATTATTTTGTGAAAGAAAAATCACACACTGCTCCCTCTTGTTCTTTTTTGCCTCATCAAAAAACTGTCCAAGAGAACATAGCCAGGATGCCCAAAGTTATCATCGAAGCCGCCAGGAGATGTTAGCAGGCTTGAGAAATAAATAACGTTAGGCCCAGCGAGTACAAAGTGATGGGCTCTACACCTCACGCACGCAGCAGATAAAGTTTACGCGATGTTGTTTGCGTCCAACCAGCGCACGCGGCAAGTACCCGGTCGCGCATACGTACTCCAATCTTGTCAGGCTAGACCTCCCGGTACCTTCCATTCCGACCAATCGTTTTTCTCTCCCTGAAGGGTGAAGGCTAGCTCTCACTAGTCTTGTTCTCTTATGCAACTTTCTAAGCACGTGTTTAGTTACTTGAGACCTCAGAGCTCATAAACCTCTCACATGGAGAGATTTATAATAAATCTAAATAAATGTTTGGTTGTATGGGTTTATAATAAACTTCTATAGTAGCAAAAGATCTTTACACTCTTCATTAATATTTTAAGGAGGCTGAATTGATAGGATTATGGAGGGATAGGGTTTGAAAAGTGCTATTTTTCTGATGAATCCATAGGAAATAAGCCTCGTAAGCATCACTTAAAGAGTCTTACGGGCTTATGGAGAAGCTTATAATAAGCCTCACTTTTAAACTAGGTGTTTGGATAGAATGTGATTTATTTGAAGCTTATTAGGTGGAGTTTATTATAAATTTAATAAATCTTAAGTAACCAAACACCTTTAAGTTGGACGAAGTGGGGAGCTGGTGGTGTTGCCGATTGCCGACCGACATCGTTGCGTTTATCATGCAACACTATGTGTAGGAGACAGGAACAGAATGGTGCACGCGCATGTATTTATACACGTGTGTTACAAACTCCGTTAAGGGTACGGGTGATGTTGGACGAAGTGGGCCATGATTAGCAACGATTATCTTTGTGATTGAGTTGGGGATACGAAGATTCCGCAAAACCACCAATGAAATCCGAAGGAGTCTGGCGGATGGTGAAGGGAAAAAGATGAGCTGTACGTAGCAGTTACAGCTCCCACCGTGAATCATTGATGAACGCATCCACTCTTTGTAACTTTCACTATGCGATTAATGTGCAGGTACATATTTGTTTTCTATCCTCACGAAGCATATATAAATAATAGAAAAGAAACTCTATTTTATGGTCTCAAACGATTTACATTGTCCGCTTGACCCGATAAACAATATTTTGGCTCTATTATTAACTCCAAATTATTTCAATTGGCACAACGAACTTAAGTTTTAAGTCCAAATTTTGTGGCATGATATGAAAGATATCATATCCTAGGTTATAAAAATAGTTGTGACTCAAAAAAAAGGTTAGAAAAATAGTTCAGAATTTTTATACTTATTTTCATGTAATTATGATCTCCATGTTTAATTTAGAATTTTTGTGCTCCTAACATATGAAGATAATAATGAAAATTTCTTGATGTATTTTTGAAGCATATGTTATAATGCCCTCTATCATCACACAAAATTCGAAACTAAAACTTGACTTGTGTATAAAGAAAAAAATACAAATATCATTGGGTGCATATAGACTAATTGAAATTGTTTAGTGGAGCAAATTGAGTCAAGATTTTGTTCAGAGTTGAACGGATAGAGTTGATACAATTATCTTCTATCAAAGTTGCCAATTCGAGAAGAGCCATACGTGTCGTCTTCTATTTTTTTACCGAGTCATTGGTTTTGTTGTTTCGCAAATATTTAGAAGTTTCTAAGCTGCTCACTTACTACTGCATGCAATAGGCAGATCTTGGAGAGCGGTGCGAAAATATTTTGCAACATGCGGGACTACAAGCAAATCTTGGAGAACTGAGAAGAGCGATGCCAAAATCTTGGCAGAGCAATGATCCCAATGCCTTCCATTCCCAACACAGGTCTCTCTTCACCGTCTTCATTTTCTCATGCAACAACTCTACTATAATTCTATAAATCAGAAGGAACAAGAAAAGCAACTAACCTCTCTTTCATCCTTATTCTTCACCTTGTCTTTCTATTGTTTTGATTTTGCAAGCCTACATAGAGCATGTAGTTGCGGCTCATACAAATGGTGGACACATATATATATGGAATAAAAAATCAGAAGGAACAAGAGAACCAAATCAGGCGTTAATTTGGTGCGCAGTGCCCTGGTCCAGTCCAGACTCCAGAGGGAGTGAGCCTGTGTGACTAGTGATGAAAAGACGCATCTCCCATATGGCCATATCCTAGCAAAAGCTGATGCAAAGATACGAGCGGCACGTGTGCAAAGACAAATGCTCTTCATTTGAACAGTTGATTGATCGTCATGTAAAAAAGAAAAATGATTGTTTTTTTCTAAATCTCTTTTCCGAATTAGTTTCTGTATATTTTTCCATGCCTTGTTCCATACTTCGGTCCGTCTAAAAAAACAAGCTTAAGAGCTAAGATAAGAGATAAAAAAAACTCAGATTTGTTTTCTTATTTCGTTTGATATACTCCATTGTGTCCATGTATACAAACTCGGACCGAATGACTGAAAAAAGTAGTGCTCGTGCTCGTGCTAGTGAGAAGCCTGAACAAGCTGGCCAGTCACAGAGAAGAGGAAAACCATGGATCCCCACCGCATGGACGTACCGATCGATCGGTCGATCTGAGTGTATGTATATGGGTGAAAGGCTGACGTGATCAATCAATCCTCCTCCGTCGCCTTCCCTTCACACTGATCCCAAACTAACCGCGTCCATGTTCAGACCAGGACATGAAAGCGAGCTTGATTAGCTGCAAAGCATCCTGCATCACGGCCAGATCCATCATCTCCCTGGCACCACACAGATCAGCACCGCACGCACGTACGGCGTCCGTGTCCTTGCAGCGCACACGTGTGATGCTGGTACATACGGCAGCAACACTTCAACCAAGCGCACACGTGTGGTACCCCTCCCTTGTTCTTTTTTTTTTCCTTTTCTTTTTGAGAGAAGAGAGAGAGGGGACGATCGTGTGCTTCTATAAATAGCAGCCAGAAAAAGCAGCAGCCACCGAGTCATCGCCCAATAGCAAGTAGAGTAGGCGCCGGCTCATCGGCGCGCCGTGCCCTGCCCTGGGTAGCCGATGGCCTCCCCGAGGAGTTGGCCACTCCGTTTCGTGGTTGCTCTCGTGCTTGCCATGGTCGTCGTGGCCGTCCACGCGGCGAGGGTGGCGCCCTGCCACGGCGCCTGCTTGGCGCCGGCGGTGAAGGCCACGGATGCGGTGACCATGCTCGTGGCGAGGCTCCCCACCGGGTCTAGCTCCCGTGGTCCGGGGCACTGAGATAAAAAAAAATGCTTGGGATTTTTCTGCACACGACAGACGACACGACGAGTCGAGCACTCGAGCGTTTGGGGACTGTACTGTACATAGGTGCCAAAGATTTTTGTTTGCTTCATCTGTAATGATTCATTGTATAAATTAGAACACAGCATAATCATGCTTATGAAGGAGCATGACATAAGAAATACATGCTCTCCTCCCATGCCTGTAATGAATGAGAAGATATCTACCAGACAAAAATGATATCTTGCCAACTTTTGCTTCACCTGAAAGCATTTCTTAACAACTATCAATAAAGTTGTGATGGTAAAGCCTGAAGGAGGCCGGTGATCAGCGGAGCTTCAGTTGTCTCCTTGCAGTTGCAGAGGTCATCCCCAGTGGCACTACACCCTTTGATGCATCCGCTTATTGTAAATGAACTGTGGCGTCAAAGCAAAATTCTTTTCCCGGTTCAAATGCTGCTTCAAGTTCTTCATAGCTTTGATGAACTTTCAGATTCTTCGATGCAGTCAGGCCCTCCTGTAATATAGCAGTGAGAATCAGGTAAACATGTTAGGCTAAAATTGCCATGACTGGACATCTGATTGAATACATGTCTAAACGCTGTAGCTTGGTGTTTAATAAAAGGTCTATCTGTAATAAATTTTCCCCAACGATATATCCAATGTAAGATTGCTGGCTCTAAGAAGTTGTAATAAAATTGCTGTCATTGAAAAAAAACGTAATAAAGAATGGCTGCATGAAGATGAGAAATGGCTACAATAGTAGGGATAGTAAGATGCTAATTGAGTTGCCTTTTATCCTGCAAAAAATCACGACAGAAACTACCCTTGAGTAACACGGCATAATACTGAACCTCCTATAAAATATCCTCAAGGAAGCATAACCAACTATTTCACATTTACATTCAGCGAGTTATGGAATAATAGTTACCTTTTGAACATACTCAACAATGGAACAATTTATAATTTTCTTGATGGTTTCTTTCTTCACTTTTGATGGCCCAATTAAGTGTAGAGCGACTTCTTTCGGTATCTTCAGCACCACAAGAGTAATTAGTAAGTTAGAACAACCTTGACCTATGTGCAAATGGGTTCAGGCAGATATAAACTGAAAGGATAACTTTTGAATGGGAACTTACATCTGGAGTTTTCCCTGAATGATTCAGGTAGCACCATGTGGAAGACAATGTCAACAAAGGTAGGCAGTGTTAGGTTCCTATAGCCAATTTAAACAACGCAAAGTATAATATACAAACAACAAGACATTAAAATGACATATTGAAATCATATATTTTAAGTACATCTCAGGTAAATTCAGAATTTGCAGTATGTGAGTACAAATCACATGAGCCCAGTTGCAGGCAAAATTATATGAAATTGCCAAATGATGGACAGAAATCAGGGTTTGTCATAAGAGTAAACCTCCTTTCATCCGTCGAAAGCCAGGAAGGGGTTGTGCAGCGGCAACCTTCTTTGTGAAAACTTCTTCAAAGATAGAATCTGTCATTGTACCAGATACATTTACTTGTATCTGCGTTTTTTAAGAAAGATAATGGAAAGATAAAATCAAGAAGAGATGGTAAAATAGCTAGGATTTTTTTTACACCTTTTATACATTACTGACAGTAACATGCTAGCTAACCTTTATCAGACCATCCTCTTTAGCACATACAGAAACACAGAAGTCTTTGAATGATATTGACGACTGCATCAGGTTTTCTGTAACTGATAATTTAAATGAATGACTAATAAGTCAATGCTCTAGGATTTTCAGAACATACACAGTTTTATGGAATTGATGAGAGAAATAGCAGTACATTGTACTGGAGATGCTGCCTTAAGCGAACCACAGTCTTTCCGGTTGATTCTGCAAGAGATATTATATAAACAATTCAAAATATTCATTAGCATTATGGACAAGATATCACTTCCATGATACAATGCAGCATGAGATTAGGCCGACTGTCACTGATATGATCATTGCTAAATGCTAAGTCATCCCTAACTACAGTTTTAAGGCAAAAAAGAACAAATGTATACGTTAAAAGAAAAGGCAGCAAGGCACTAGAAACAACCTACCGTTGTGAAGGTTGTTTGTTTAACACCATTGAAGGAGCTACAGATCGTAGTTTATGAGAAAACTGACACTGAAGTCGCATCCCTCTGGCACATATATGTTTGGTTATCTGCAGGACAACCCGCGTATTCAGATTGTAATTGCAAGATATGAGCTAAAGTAGGAAAAGCAATACTAGGAGATGAAAATATAGGTGATGCAAGACTGAATTATTCCCTCCTTCAGTAATCTCCTCAAGCAAATTGCCATACATAAATTACTTTGCAACAATGTTTGCCAAGTCTGAACGTGTTTTAGGCTTGTATAAGCCTTTCATTGGTGGCGAATAAAATGACAACAGTACTGCTTTTCGAATTTCTTCATACCAAATTTTGGGGAATGACTCGAGAAAGTCGGGACTCAGCTAAACTCCTTGAGTTCTTGTATACATGTTTCCCCAAGCAAAATAATCAATGAAGACTGAACCCTAATTGCCCGAGCAGTAACAGGAAACGTAGTGCCTAACCGAAAAATAAAGCTTGCCTGCAGAGCAGACCATGGTATGCACAAAAGTATCTTAGCGTAATCTGAACCATTCTAGCAGAATTGCCTAGGAAGTGCTACTGCAACCGAGATTATCCTTGCAATTGCAAACACGCAGGGGAAGCTCCCGCCTCAGGAGGCAGCATCCAATCGAGGGCGTCTCTCACCTTGGGGTTGGGGCTGACGAGGGCCATGGCCGCCGGCGTAGCAAGGGAGCTCCTGAGGGGAGTGGATAACTCCATTGCTCCTCTTTGGAAGTCGCAGGTTCGTGGCGGCAGCAGCAGGAAGCGGCAACCACCAACTTCAGAGCTTCCCCTTCCCAGCTCTGGGGCAGTCCGTACGATTGGGAATCGGACGGTTGATATAGAGCCAAGAGAGGAGATGTCTCGCTCCTTGTTCCATCCCAGCCGTTGGTTTCATACAGTACGGAGGAAATGGCTCCGTGACCGGCTTCAGTTTTTCCACGGCGGCGATGGCGGCGGCGGCGGCGGAGGCGGGGGCGTTCGAGGAGATGCTGCGGGTGGTGGAGGCGTGCGCGGTGCGCATCAGGTGGCGCCTCCGCCCGGGCTCCAAGCGCCGCCTCCTCAACGGTTAGTGCTCACTCACGTGCTCTCAGTTTTCATCTCTGTTTCTAGGATTTGCTGTTGACAAGAGTCCCATTTCTTAATCCGTCAGTTCCATGCTGCCTTGCTAGTCTTCTGCTAAAATTGTATTTTTGATTGATGAAATTTAACCTCGCCCAACTGCAGAAGCCAATTCATCCACTATACGGCTATACCATTACATGATCCATCTTGGTTTAAGGCTTTATAGCTAACCTTCTGTTTGTACCACTGTAGTTGTAGGACACTTGATCAGTAGTTGCAAGAGGTTAAAGGTTTGATGAAAATATTCTTGTTGTAGATTACATAGTATTATGTGAGGAGAGTTAACGGTGTCATATTACAGATATCCTCTTTCTCTGCACTGGGTTGCGGCCTGTGGTACTGGTGGACTATGGTGGCACAATGCCTCAGCTACAAGAGAATCTTTGCAGCCTGCTGCATCATGCCCGGCAGGTAATTTCACGATTCCTATGTATTAAGTATTTAAATTCTCTGTACTAGTTTAACACAAAGAATCAGGTATTGCATATAAAAACAGTTTCTCTGTTAATTCTCATTTTCTCACTGATGATAAATGATTGCTGGTGATAACAATGCCATATGTACTGTTATTTGCTTGCAAGTCATATTAGGACATTCCATTTCCACTTTCTGTATGTTGAAGTTCCATGCATATGCGAATTTACCTTGAGCCACCAGGCAAGCCCTTCTTCCATGGAAGGCTGCATCCTTGTGCCAACAGATGTACGTTTTATGGATCTCAATAGTGACTAGAAGTTGTTATATTGCTCTGCCATTTAACAGTTATATTTAGGACAAATGTCTTCAACGATGGTCTTTAATTTCTTTTGCTTAAATACCCTCTATCTATTAATATTATTTTATGGTGCACTTTTGACTTGTGATATGGTTCGGTTTCCAACTGTTTTCAGGAACAATCTACTATCTGTACTGGAGGTTATTTGGATTACATCTATATATTCATCTGCATCAGTTCATCCTCTGTTTAAAAAAGCGATGCTAGGCAAGCATCGCCTCGCCTATCACCTAGGAGTTTTTTTAGTAGTTTTTGTGCCTAAGTGGTTTAGGACTTGATCTAGGTATGAAACTGAAATAAATTAAAAATGGTGGAAGATGAATTGTGGTCGTAGAAATCATGGGTGCATTAGAAAGCCAAATTCTTTGTGTAATATGGCATATTCATTTTGTTTAAAAAGGCACTACTCCAACTGAGCAGAAAAAATACAACCGCCTAGGCGCTAGGTGGAGCATGACCGCCTGCCTAGCGCCTAGTGCTTTTTGAAACATTTCAGCC
This sequence comes from Panicum hallii, assembly GCF_002211085.1. NCBI lineage: Eukaryota > Viridiplantae > Streptophyta > Magnoliopsida > Poales > Poaceae > Panicum > Panicum hallii. The sequence goes on along the minus strand of NC_038043.1, from coordinate 47,429,127 downwards.
ATTTTAATATTATGCTTGACTTGCAGGAAACAAGCATATTGAATCCACTTCGAGTAATGGTTATTAATGATATGCTTTACTTGATCCATGTTAAAGGACTTGCTGAACATGCATCGCCAAAAGAAAGGTCACAGCACCAGCTAGCTTTCGTGGACCTAGAGAAAAGCTGTTGCAGAGTATTTACCTTCTCATATCATACTTTTCTAGTTTTGTCTACTGTGGTGAATCTATCATGCTTCTTATTACTGAAAAGTTGTTTTTATGCAGCTGCTTACAAACATAGAAGCGAATGACACTGTGCTGGAGCTTGTATCTATCCAAGATCGATTTTCAGTCAAATACCCTGTTGATGCAGCTGTAGATGTGCCTGTCATTCAACCTGGAATAACAAAGCAAATGTCAGGACTTCCAGAGAGAACTATTGATGCAGAGTGCACTGACAATCACGTTGACGACAGGACCTTACTGGTGGATGATCTGAGTTCCTTCCTCAAGACCGCCCAAATTGCCTTGCCCTCTCTGAATGGGTAATTTCTGGTTTGTGTGTCATCAAAACTGTAACCATGGAATTCATAGTCCAACAATACCATTATTTGAACACTTGGAAGCAAAAAAACATTTGCACAGCAACTGAATAAAACATGGCACCTTTATTCATCTTGCTGGTTCTGTTATCTAAAGAAGTGTCTGTGCCATTCTTATGTATGCTATATTGCATAAACTGGCATTTGATGTTCCCTCTCTGAATGACATGTTTTGTGTTTCAATGTCTGCAGATGGCTTTTAGATTATCCAGTAACATATTTATTCCGCAATGGAAGTGCTGAGGCGGCTATACAGAATCTCTCCAAGCACTCTCTGCATATCTACCGAGTATATGTGTGTGGAAGTTATCAATCAGGTGCAAAACAATCAGAAGAGGAACTGATGAGGTAAAATGCACTGTAAACTTTTGCTAATGTGACATGCTTGTGTTTACACCTTCCTTATTTCATGAGTAAAACAAATACTTTTGTAACCTGAAATTCCCATAGGTGTGTGCTATCATTGTATATGTGTATGTATTGTTTCTTTCCTAATCCTTGTGGCATCCTTTAATGCAACTGTGCCCAGCAGCACCTTTTTTGGTCCTTCAGAGTTCGGAGTGCAATTTTACATGTGATCTTGTAAACTAACTGCTATATGGTTGCCAGTTTTTCAGTTCCTTGTGGCCTGAGCACGAAACGTCGTGAAGAGCCATGGGCCAAATCATTTATAGCTCGCATGAGTGAGAAGCTCAGGCCATGCAGCCAAGTCTGGACATCCGTGAGATTAGAAGTTGAGGTTTTCCATAGCCAATCGCAGGTCATTGTGTTATAGTTGGCCAGGGTGCACTTTTACGGCAGGAAATCTTCTAAAACGGATCAGCGACGTATCAGAAGCGCCGCCACCCTGGTCCCTTGATCGGGTGCTGACTTGCTGCAGCTCAAGGTTTTCTGTGCTCACATCCATGAGAGTTTCTCTGTACCATGAACCATTGAGCTTTTTGTACAAACATCCATGAGTGGTATATTGTGCTCGAGTTTTTTGTTTGAAATTTCAACGTGAATGGAAAACAAGTGGCAGAAACGTGAAAAATATTGAACGCTCTACAAGATACTCCCTCCATCAGATAGCAGTTATTCTAGGAATTCTAGGGAAAATTAAATAACCTTATTTGCTCTTATTTAAAGCCATATTCGGCACTTTGATTACGGCATGTACATGCACATACTAGATGGGATAGATGGGAATTTTTGGGAGTAAATTATGGATCATAGAATGACTCGTACAGTAACTGCTGAGATTTCATGGAAAGTGGCCGGGACGTTGTAGAGTTTAGTTTTATCCACTCATTATTCATCTGTAAGTTCTACTACTATTTAATTGCTGGTTTTATCTTTGTATATTGTGGCAAAGAAGATACTCTCTTTTACTGCACCGAAAAGAGTCCCATTTCGCCCGAAACCAAAGCGGTATCGGTGGCTATAAGAGAACTAATGTTAGCTGGAGCTGACGCTGGCCAGATAATACTAGTACATCACATCGTCTCCAGTCTACCGAAGAACTCAATATGTTCAGGTTTGTGTCTTTGGATTTTTTAGAGTCATAGGATTCAAGGATTTCCTGGCGTCTCTCGTCTGGGCTATTAGCGCCCCAGCCCATAATGACATGTGAGCCAATCCGATGGTCTGGCGGCCCAAATATTTTTTCTTCACGCGGCCCTTCGCGGCCTCACCCTCCAGAGCAAAATGGCGAGGAACGACGGGCCTGCGGCCTGCCGGTTAGGAATTCTCCCCCTAGCGCCGCCCCCGCCCCTGTTCATCTCGAGCGACCCCCCGCCGACATCGTCGCCTACGGGCTACGGCCGTGTGCTGTGCGCCGCGGAGGAAGGAGAGGTGGTGACGGCCCCCGTCAACAGCCAGAGGAAGCAAAGCATCCACATGTCGAGTACTGCAAAAGCGATGGCAAACAAGTTGTGGAAGAAGCCACCAGCGCTGAAAGGTGCGTTCTTTATTTGACGAACCGTTTGCTTAATTTTCTCTGGATCTGTGTATTTTACCAAATTATCCCATCGTCTTGCAAGTTAACACCTAACACCCGTCTGTTTACTCTTTAAATCCACTTTTTCCTTGGAGTCAAACCCACATTACATCACTTAAATTGTACTACATGTTTTTGTGTAACAGAAATAAATTCCAGGAGGACAGAAATTTAAATAATAAGCAAAAACGAAGAGAAAACCGATGCGTAATGCGGTAGCGAAACAGTTAGTTTGCTTTTCTTCGCTCAATGCTATCCGGACTATTAATTGAACTAGTATTTTTTTTCACGTAGCCACCTTGGTTAAGACGAACTCTTATATAATAATAAATATATGTATGTTTGTGCTGACAACAGAGCCAGAATTTAGATTCGGCACGTTCAAGTTCAGTATCAAGGCGTACCCAAGGTCTTCAGATCGATTGAATTGTTACATGTGTGGACTGGAAGACCATCTCGAGCACTTCTGCCCTTACAACTGCATCTTTGGAGGTTTGACTGATTTTTGCAGAGGAGAATGCTATCCTAGATAGGAATGTAAGTTATATATATTTTAGGTTGTTGGGTTGATTTAAAAGTTGATAAAATAAACGAGAATGATATTCTACGTAAATAATTTAGAAGGAGAAATAAATTAGAGTGGCATGACATCGTAATTAATTAGCTGATTAAAAAATACTATTAGATACCTATTTACACCCTTAGTCCTGGATGAATTACCTCCAGGGCTCATGCCAAGTTCACGCGACGCTTCGTACCCGTGAGCAACCTGCCACCAGGCTTCACTTTGTTGGACTTTCAGGAGCTCTTAGCTCCATTTGGGCCGCTGCCGATGTGGGATGTTTCAAGGTTTAGGAATGGCATCTGTGGCTGCAGTTCTCAAATCCGCCTGAGATTCGGTGTTCGAGAAACGTTCAGATGCAGATAGGGCAATCAACGAGCTCAATGGGCTATGAGGCTGGTGGCTGTAAACTTAAGAGTTGACTGGGCTTATCCTTCTTTAGTGTAGCTGAAGATCAAACTCTCGCATGCTCCTAAGTCTTCGCTGGGAAGACTATTTCAAATAAGGGTTTATGTTTTGCAATAAAAAAAGCTGTGTGCCTTACGAGCATGTTTTTCTTCTTCTCCTTCTTCTTTAAGCCTTATTTATATGAGCATGTTGGCTAGTATTTTGTTTTCATAGCACTCAGATGAGAGCACATTCTGAGTTCCTTTTTTTAGTTGTTTCTTATATTATAGTAAAAAGGGTTTGTTTTTAGTTAAATGACAAACTTTTATGTAAAAGATCTATTGAATTTGGAAACATCCATGTATCGGCAAAGTACCCAGCCCCACAAAACGTAGTATGCTAATAGCTCAGATAACTATAATAATATAATAATTGAACAACACGAGGAGCTTGTTCGGTTTGAAGAAGTCTGGATAAATGTGCTCGTGCGTTGCTATGAATAAAAATTGTATAAGTATCGAATAGGTATAGCTTCTCGCGCGTTAATTTGTAGGGGTTTACGTAATCGAATCGTGGACGAAGGGCTGGTCCGACTCGCAATGGAATGGGCCAACCCACGTATTGGTGATAGAAATTGAACCAAACTAAAAATTAAGGTGAAAATATTACGCGCGTTAGAAATTCGGTTCGAAGAAGATTGAAAAGGACCGGAGGAGGTTGGAAAACATTTAAACCCCTACAAGTTAAAATTCATCTCCTTCCTCTCCAATCCCCCTCGACCTCCTTGGAAAAGGGATTAACCAGGCTGCCAAATCAAAAACCAACACCAGCTCACCCACACACACACACGGGATAACCGTGGATCAACAGTAGTTTAAACAAGGGTAAGCCCAATCAACTCGCAGCTTACGCTCATCGAATTCATGGCACTCGAGCGCCTCGATGGCGTCATCAGCATGCTCACGGTGGTGGAAGATGATACAACCATATCCCTTGCAGGCCCCAGAGCTGCACATTGCTTCATGCCACATCTGCAGCGGCACAGCACGTTAGTTACCCGCAATTTGGCAATCGAGGCACATCATCATCATCAGAAAAAAAAAATCAGTTTAGTTTCGAAATGGGATGGCTATGGTCTCAGGTTATTTATTGGCCCAAACTTTAGGCCCAGCTGAAAGATCTCGAGACTCGAGTCGGGGTCGGGTATGAACCCGACTCCGGCCCGTGTAGCGGCTCTCTCCGTCGTCTTCGTCTCTTCGGCTTCAAGAAAGAAAATAAAAGCGGAAGGCACCGTCTCTTATAGCGGCGGCGACCGGTGAGACACCAAAGGCGTAGATCACTGTCGCGGATCGAAGAAGAGGAGGACCGACATGGCGGTAAGCATCCCCTTCAACTGCTGCGATTCGCCTTCGGTTACTAGTATTTGACGCATCTCTGTGGGGATTTCCGCAGTGGCAGCAGGCGATGGGATCTCACGCCGCGGGCGGGAGCCAGGCGCCACCGGCGGCGGCGGGAGGAGGCGAGACGCAGCGGACTCAGTAAGTTTGTCGATTTATGTTTCGGTGCTTGGTTCAGATCGCGGCTTGCGTCAGGTTGCCCCTTCCTCGTGTGAAGACGGGGGGAAGTTTTTGCGGTGAGACTTTTGTGAGTGAGGATGATTTGGGCACAGAAGCGGAATTTTCATCTTAAGGCTTAAACCATCGCTCGAGTAGAACCTTTTGGTGTTTTCCACGATGAAATCCTGTTTGAGAAAAAAAATTAGGGTTTTGTCGATTGGGACCTTGTGGATTTTTGCGGATTAGGGTTAGAGATTCTTGATGCTGTTCGTAACTCTGCATTGAGATGTTTGCAGTCGTCGGTCAGAATGTTTATGAATTTCTCTGCAAACTGCTTGGATTCGGCCTCTGCCGTCCTAGATGTTGATTAGCTCGTTGGGGTTACTTGTTACTCTCTATCTATGAATTTCTATGCAAACTGCTTGAATTTGGCCTCTATCATAGTAGAAATTGATTAGCTCTGTGGGGTTACTTGTTATTTTACATGTGGTTGAGTGTATTTAACAGATCTGACAAAATAAATTGGAATGCCAGAGGATTTGAAAATTGAGGGATTTGTTAGTATGTGGGCAGTGTTTTTTTCTTTTCTTTTTTTCCTCTCTGTTCTTATGTCCAGTTATCGATCCAACATATGAATTGGCAAATAAGGGTTCGTGTGTTTATGAAATAGCAGCATCTTTTAAGTTTTGTTCCTTTATGGGGTTGCTTGGTATGTATGCTTTTGGTGAAGTGTAAAACAATATTCTTACAGTATGCTATGCCTTCATCAGTCTAAATCCCTGATTAGATGCCTATATATTTCTAACGGCTTCTCTGTTATGGTAATATGGCTGGCATTAATTGTGTGCTTGCTATTTTTAGAACGCCTCCACTTTCCAAGCTTCCTTGTAGTGTGTCGTTTCCATTGAACTCTTCTATATAGTTCTATTGTGGTGTTTGCTTTTGATAAGGTTATCAATTCACGTGATTTACTTCTGCCATTGTTTGACATCAACAGGTATCCATATGTGACTGGTACTTCTGTCATTGCCTTGAAGTACAAGGATGGTGTGATCATGGCATGTGATACTGGAGGTTAGTCACAGTTCTTCTGTACAGACAAATACCATTATTACAATGGGAAACTTAGTCTTATCTTCCATTTGCAGCCTCCTATGGGTCAACTTTGAGATACAAGAGTGTGGAACGCATTAAGGCAGTTGGCAAGCATAGCCTCATTGGAGCAAGCGGAGAGTTCAGTGATTTCCAGGAGATTTTGCGCTATCTCGATGAACTAACGTAAGTTCCATCTAATGTGGATATATATGGAACTTCATAATGATTATATAGTGAACTCATGTTTTTGTTTGTATGTAATGCTATGGAAATCTGAATCTCTTCATTCACCCTTTCTTTTCAGTTTGTCAGATCATATGTGGGATGATGGGAACTCTTTGGGCCCGAAAGAGATCCACAGTTATTTGACAAGGGTAATGTACAACAGACGCAACAAGTTTGATCCTCTGTGGAACTCCCTTGTCCTTGGCGGAGTTAAAAAGGGCCCAAAGGGCGATGAGAAGTATCTTGGGATGGTATGATCTGTTTTCAAATGAATTGTATTAGTATCTTCTTATTCACTGGCCTTGATTTGTCAACATCTTACACCTAATTCTTGACCTGTGCAGGTTAACATGATTGGTACCCACTTTGAGGAAAACCATGTTGCTACTGGGTTTGGAAATCATCTGGCGATCCCCATACTCAGGGCTGAATGGCGCGAGGATATGACTTTTGAAGAAGCTGTTAAGCTGGTTGAGAAGTGTTTGCTGGTCTTGCTGTACCGTGATAGGTCATCTATCAACAAATTCCAGGTATGAACCCATTAATATTGGTTAGTGTGCTTAGTTTGCTGAACCTGTGAACATTCACAAAAATTCAGTGCATAATTACAGGTTGCCCTAACATGTACTTGAATGACAGATTGCCAAGATCACAACTGAAGGATCAACCATCTACCCACCATACTCCTTGAAGACCTACTGGGGCTTCTCTCATTTTGAAAACCCAGCCCAGGGTGCAGTAGGGTCATGGTAGATTTATGCTGCTCACATGTTGCATATCAATCGTGCCATGAACTTAGGGGGAAGCAATATATGTGCCTTTGGCAATGCTTTCAGCCCTTGTGAATGTTTGTTCTGAACATCACTGAAACTTCGCATTTGCTTTGTATGACGTGACAGTTGTGATTCAGAGAGTTTAATTCTTGTGAACGTTAAAATGTGGATGTGGATTTAAATGGTTGCGATTTCTGGTTCCTGTGCTGAAATGCTAAACCAATAGGGCGATTTTGGCACAGTACTGGCACTACCTGTTTCACCAAGGCTTTTCACTGAGTTTGCCAACAGAAGAGGGATGTCTGCCTACTTAGCTGCAGCAGTCACGGACCCGGTGCGCGGTATCGGTAGGATGCCCAGCGTGTCGAGGTGACTGGTGAGTGTGAGTCCGCTCACGCAGTTCGCCAGGCTTCTCTTCTGTTCACGGCTTAACGCTAAATGGTTTTTCCTTGCTGCTTTGATGCCATTGCCAGGCTTCACTGCTCCTGGCTTAACGCAACTAGTTTTTCCTTGCAATCGTGATGCCATTGCCAGGCTTCTCTTCTGTTCCCGGATTAACGCAAGTAGTTTTCCCTTGCTGCAGTGATGCCATATCCATTAGCCCATTAGTTAGTGCCAAGCTTCTCTTCTGATCACGGATTAACGCCAAGTAGTTTTCGGCAACCTTACGGAACGAAAACATCTAAAGCCGGATGAGTCTCCTCTGCAGTAATGCAAAGGAACTCACCCCCTGATGTGTGGGCCTGAGTGCAGTGGGACCCACACAGTCAGAATTTGAAGTTCACGAACCTGTAATCTCACGACCCAAGTAATAAAGACCCATTATGCACAGAGAGAGAGAGAGAGAGAGAGAGATCCATCACACAAATCAGTCGAGCTGGGCTTCTACAAATACTGAGAAATGTACATGACAGCATGGTAAATCCAGGGGTTTTTCAAAAAAAAAACATGATAAATCTACACAGGATGCACTTGCTACATCATTTATTGCAAAATTGTGTCACTGACACTTTGAGCATTTGGCACATTTCTATTACACGGCATGGAACTGGGAAAGCTCCCAAGATGATCCACTATTTTTTTTTTCATTCCAAAGAGAATGTACACATGAAAAACAAGAATCTTATTACGCGTTGGAGTTAAAAATTGCCGATGTTCTCAACAAATGTCAACAAATATCTAACAACTAACCACCTATGATCTTCATTGCTTTCTTTACTTGTCAACTCTATCGCGCCTTTCATTATCCGGGAATACAGCCTCTCCAGCTGTGGCACACCGTAGCCTGCCGTGTGCTCCATGAAGCGTTGCTTTAGGGTTTCTAGCTGCCCGAGTAAGTCGTCACCAGTACTCACGGTGGTGGCAACTTCACTGCTGTCCGTCTCCATGGGTTCAGGACGAGCAGGTACTTCTGCTGCTTCAACTGGTGAATTGTCTGCTTCTTTCAGTGTGCCATTTGAATCTGGTTCTTTTGGAGCTTCTTCTGGGGAAATTGGTTTTGACAAATCTACATCTTCTGGAGACCTTTCATCTCTTGCAGCCACATCTTTAGTCATGCCTGAAACAAGCAACAGTTCAATGTTTTCCACAATTATTGCTATTACATCTTGACAAACAAATACAATGGTTATAGTCAAGATCATAAGAACGGACCCTGTTCATTTTCTGCGATTTTCTTTTGCCTCTTCAGCACTTCATAACTTTGTGAGAGGTTCACTTCTGGCTGCACATTGCGAAGCCTTGCACTTATTCTAGTACCAGAAACCAGTTGAGCAACAGGCGCTGCTTGAAGAATAGAGCTATCTTCATCATCCACAACCTGCAGTGGTCCCCCCTGTGAAGCGATTTTATCACAGAAGGACACCAAAGATGGGTCCATCTGTGACAACATACCTTGCACCTGACAAAAAAGGGGTTCATTAGACATTATACAAAGATAATTGACAAAGTGGCATAGTCAACAATGAATACTCGAAAGTGAGAATAAACAAGATACCACGTCTCGGAGTTCACATGCTCTACTGACGATCCTAGATCCATTGTAGTCGTCCCCATTATAAGTCTGTATAGGACATGCATTGGTTAGCAGCAGCAGTAGTGGAAGTTTGGCGCTTATTTAAGCTGCCATCCTCAAAACGCTCACCACTGAGGCCACAACATATATAACTTGAATCCTAAAAAAAATCCCAAGAAAATATACCTTTGCATTCGAGACAATAAGATCAATATCCTTCATAAATGCTGCCCTGGTAAGGTATTGTCCAGAGTCCACCTGCTGCAAGATAGTAGCCATATCCATGGGCTTGTGAATTACTGATCGATAGTCAGGTACCTCCTCTTCTGATACTGGGAAGTGAAACACATTGAACCTTTTGTTGTATAAAATGCTGAAAATACAAGCAGTTACACCGTTAGTTCATCAGGGTTCAGAAACAAAATGAACAACACTGACAAGCTACTAGTGCAACAATGCTTATGCAACGGAGGATGGAAAAAGAGGTCTACCAAAAACATTGAATATTCAAGGCAAGAGCTAAAAGAATATTTTTAAAATCCCTCTCAAATAACAGAATTCATTTTTATCATACTTTACAACGTAGGTTTTATGATTTGAAATATCACAACAAAATTTTAACTGACTCTATAGTTATTAATTGTTGATGATAAATAACTAAGCTCAAGGAGTAAACTGCAGACCGGTTACAAATATCTCGGAGGCACATCCTCATTCGACGAACAGCATGCTGCTCTGCTTCTGCCCTAGCCTTTAGCTCTGAAACCTTAGGGCCCTCCACTTCCTTTGGTGCTTTGGGAAGATCAATAGCAGATTTCTGTTTCTTTGACTTGTTTCTTGATTCCTCAGTTTGGAACGAGAGCAATGACTCAAACAATGTATTGAAGTATCTCAATCTATCATCATAACTTGGTTGATCCACTTGGTACCTATCAAACAAAGATTTTTATTTCTTAGTGAAAGAAAAGATAATGGAGGAATGCAGTGAACTTCATGTGAAGAGGATCACACTGAATCACAAATAAAATGTTATATTAAGAACTAGAGTCCACAAGTCAATAAAAAGGAAACAAATTGCATCCTCAATTATTTATGTGCCTACCATTGCAACATATCTAATGCCTAAGAGCTTCCATGCTTTCTTTGTGAACGATCAAGGATGGAATATACAAAACATTTACAGAGATCACGGGTCAAGGTACAAAATTGTTAATAAAAAGCCGAGCAGCAAAGATATAGTAAATTAACTAACGCGATCCAAGCAACAGGTAGGCAACTATCACTTTATATCTAGCTCGCATCAGCAAGAACAAGCCAAGTAGCCAACACAACCAAGGAAACGAAGAAAGTACATTTGGCAAGGAACCTACATATTGCGAGAAGAGAATATGGAAGCACACTCTTCTTCGAGATCAGTGAAAGCCACTGATGATGTTCCTAGCAATAAAACTGGAAGGTTGGATGGCAACTCATTCAATAGAGTCAGTAACACAGCCCTAAGCTGTTCGTGTGCCTGTAACATAAAAAAATTAAGTACTCAGGTAAATAATCATTATTCAACACTTGTCAGAATCATTTCAAAGCAAAAAACTTTGAATAATTAAAAGAGTGTGTCTACTAACCGTATCCCACCAAAGATGGAACTGAGGCAGGTAGAGAATGGATGGAGTTGTTCTCTTGGCTTCCCCAAAAATATGCACAAGAGCTTCTTCAGGCGTCTTTGCACTTGGATCAGAGAGAAGAGAAGGCAGTCCCAATGAGTGAACAGAAAACTTCTCAAGCTCATGCAAAACAGCTGGTCCCAGATGATCCTGCTAAGTTAAAACACATTAGCAAGTGAAAAAAGAAAGGCAGATAATATGATATTGTCTATTTATAGAAAGGAACAGTCTTACCAGTCCAACACTCTCACCACCACATATCAAAAGGCGAGGTCTATAAACAAGAGGTATGGAAGATACGTAGGAAAGGGCAGAGAACTTGCTAAAATCTACGGATGAAAGAAAAGGGAAAATATCAGAAATCCTTTCCATTATTTTATCAAGATGCCTCTTCAGACAGGGAGCAATAACTGATGAAAGTGGCCTCGAATGCACAATGGATCCCCTATGCGCAGCTGGCGTTATTGTAGACATAGCTTCCAAAAAGTGGTACTTCTCCACACTGACCGAATCAACATCAATGACAAACTTGTCATCACTAGTGTAGACCTGAGGATACTTCTCTCTAAATGCTCTAATAGCTGCTTCAGTACACAATGCTTTCAAATCAGCTCCACAATATCCCACACAGCTAGCAGCAAGCTCCATCTTTAGTTCCTTTGGTGGAGGATCCTTCCATTTCCTTGTATGAATATCCAGTATTTCGGCTCGAGCCTCGTAGCCAGGTAAAGGAAAATAAAATTCACGATCAAATCGGCCAGGTCTACGCAATGCTCCATCAATGGCATCAATTCTGTTAGTTGCTCCAATCAAGACAACTTGCCCACGTGAATCAAGACCATCCATCAAAGCAAGCAATGTCGAAACAATTGAATTGTGAATCTGCTCCTGCTTGCTAGACCTCACAGGTGCCAGGCCATCAATTTCATCAAAAAATATAATGGACGGCTGATTCTTTTGAGCTTCCTCAAAAAGTAACTTGAGCTGCCTTTCAGCCTCTCCCACCCATTTACTAAGAACATCAGCCCCTTTGCGCATATAAAAACTGACCTTCTGGCCGGCTTTAGAGGCAGCACAAGCTAAGGCACGGGCAATCAATGTTTTTCCAGTACCTGGCGGGCCACAAAGCAGAACTCCTCTAGGTGGAGTAATGTGGTAGTTTGCAAAAAAATCTGGATACAGCAAAGGGAAGAAAACCATTTCCTTTAAAGCATCAATGTACTCTGATAATCCACCAATATCTTTAAAACTCACACTCTCATCAACCTGCAGAGGCTGAATATCAGCTCCTCCCTTGGAACTTGGTCCCGCAGTTTGGACCCCAGGCATGAGTGAAGTAGAACTGTCACCCTGGTGACCCCAACCAGACGCTCCAACATTCAGACCCCATGCCGCTGGACTATGCATGTCCAATCCACCCATCAACCACGGCATACCTCCCCTCCCACTACGCATCCATGGCATGGATGGACCTTCATCCGGCTCATCCACAAGAAGGGAATCATCCGAATCGTCTGGTAAAGAGAAACGAGGGCGCTTATGCATACGCGACCCACCTTTTTTTAAATACTTGCTGTTCTTTGGACCAATTCCATGAACTAGTACTCTACGAGGAGATTGTGGTCTGTGCTTCCCTTCCTTACGAGGGGATGGTCTACGAACCTCTGAACGATCCCTTAAATCATATCTCCTCCTTCCTTCTTGCTCTTCCTCGCCATCTTCATCATCTCCATCTGCTTCAGCTTCATCGCCTCCATCAACCTCATCATCATCACCTACATCCTCTTCAATCTCATTGCCATTTTCTCTTTGATCTTCTGCACCCTGTTCTTCAGAGCTTTCCTCTTCATCTTCAGATTCCTGGTATGCATGCAGCCTTTGTCCCCGCAAAGATCTTCTAGGCCGTAAACCTTCGCGGCGAGGTATAGAGTTGGACAACTTCTGGCGCTTTGGCCGAGCTGACACTTCATCATGTGCAGCATTGTTTTCACCTTTACTCTTTGAAGAACGATATCTAGGCCTCTGAAACATTCAGAGGAAAAGGCTACAATAATCAGTAAATTTAGTTGCCAGTTGGGGCAGGGGTACTAGTGTGAAGCAACTTTTCATGAACTGCAGAAACTCACCATAAGATCATCATCTTCCATACTTGAACTATCTGTATCATAGCCCTCCAGATTTACGGAAATCCTTCGCTTCCGCGTTGAACGGCGCAAATTTGCTGCGATGGACTATAATGAAAATAATCATAAGCTAGCCAGATGAGCATAAACAATGAAATCCTTACAAACAGAAGGCAATCCTTCATAATATGCAGTTAAACAGGAATTAGATTTTAAAATTGTGCAGACGAACAATTGGTTAATTTCACAAGATACCCTAGCAGTAAAAGCCTAATGAAAGTCTAGTGTTTGTTAACAAACATGAACACAAGTTAGTGTGACAGTGCAGCCTTTGTAAAAGTAAGACATTCTCATAACAAAAAACTGCTACATCGGCGACAGGAATTTCCAATAACAATTATAAACTAAAACCAGATGAATCCTGTTAAATAAGACATGGCAGACTATATTACAACATAATATTCGTGACAACTGCCACTGTTGGACTTGATTAGCAAGGACTTCATAAGCAATGTTATCTTCAGTGAGCACCAAATCTAGGAAGAGAAGGAACACAAAACCAACTTCAAAGTTTTGTTTCAACCTTGTAGAAATAGAGATGCATGACCACTTTATGGCACCGTGATTTTTTTTTTTGAAAAAAAAACATACCACCGATGTTCTTTAAAATGAGATGGCAAAACAGACTTTTATCTAGGTTGAGACCCCACTACAGAAGAACTACATATACACCAGCTAACATGACTCATTGTGATAGTAAGACCAAGTGAATCCAGTATTAATCAATCAATCCCACTGAGGCCTCGTTTGGGAACATAATGATCCCCTACAATCCGCATGTAGTGTGAAAGACTGAGATGGAAATTAGTTCATTTTCCACTCGAATAACATGTACTGGAAGGGAATGGATTTATCCAAACAAGCCCTCGGAAACAAACCCATCAAGGCTACCAAATTCACAGCTACATGTGCAAGCTTTAAAAGCCAAAAATAATGCATAATTAGCATGTGTCTAAAGCATACACGCATTGCCAATCACACACATGCTGTTACCTATACAAACAGATCACCACAAAAGAAATGTGAGATCAGAGGCTCATTAAGCATAGGCAGACGAATTAGCTTACATCGGCAGGTGGTGGCCTGGCAGCTGGCTTGCGAAGCAGTTTCTTAGCAATCTGTGATGCAGCTGTTCGCTTCTTAGACTTGACCTTCTTCCGCATGGCTGGCTTGTAATACATATAACCACGAGCATAGTACTTCGGGCGCTGCCGGAGCCGGTCACTGGTCCTCAACGGCGTCACTGACGCATCCCCCTTTCCCTCCATCGCCACCATCCCTCCGTCCTCCTCAGTTGCACTCCCAAACCATGAAGCACATTGTTCCTTAAACTAGGCCAAACGCTCAAACAGTCCCACGACTTCAGCCAATCCCCAAACCCTAGCCCCGAATCCACCAACCTTCATACACAAAAAGAATATCAAATAACGGCAGATTTACTGGTAATGCATTACAAAATGGAACCGGACGTTTATTTCCACACTGCAAACTGCCCCCAAAAAGACAAAAACAAAAAAAATCAAACCCGTGAACAATAAATATGAATCCGTCCCGCCAAACTCCAATCACCCAACCACAAATCATCCAAAATTCATACAAACCAATAAAACCCCGCCCCAAGACAGAACCCTGAGCTAAACCCCCAAAATGAGCCCAAAAACAGCGCGAAAAATCCGGGGGGAAATTCCCGAGTCAGGCGCCGCCGGGGAGCTAACCTCCGGGATCCGATCCGCTGGAGTCCGGCACCGCGCGAATCTGGGCGGATTCGAGGCGGCGGCGGGCGGACGGGATTGGGGGGTGAGGCGCCTCGCGAGGGTTTCCTCTCTTCCTTCGCGTCGGGGGTTTCGAAGCGGAGGAGGGTGCCGAGACGACGCGAGGGTTTCCGGGTTTCTTTCCTCTCCGTCGCACGGGCGAGGCACGTGAGTGGGAGCCCCGCCTAGTCGCGGCGTTCACATGGGGATAGAGCGGGTGCGGCTTCTGACAGGTGGGCGTGACGGTATGCCGGACCCGGTAGCAGTGGGAGGACATGAGCTGTGATCTGGGGTTGGAATGTGTGGGAATCAGTCGTTGAGATTTTCCAGGACGTTGGATGGAGATCGGACGATGGAGAGGGTTTTCCCAGGTTTATGGGGAGGTATATGTTAACGAACTCGTGTACCGTTGGAGAGAGCACATTTTAAAGTAGGAGTGGGGTGCCTATTTGTCTTGTCTCCCCCTGCCCTAGGATTGTCTAAAGCTAAAATTGAAACGGCATTTCCAAATTCACTCACGAAGACTACTAAAAACGTAGAAGAAAGACTAAAGTCTGAGAAAAAGAAAAATAATCCACCACATGGTTTCCCTAAGATGTGCATTTTTTAGTGAGAAAAGCATAGGTTCTAGTCTAAAAGGAGGTTCAAGGTCTTCCTTGCCTGCCATATTAACTGACCATAAGTCTATTTCTCTTGTCTACCATGCGGCATAGACAGATTCTAGTTGGTTTCTAATCTTTATTAAAATTTATTTGGCAACATATTTAATGCGGTTGTAAAAAAACAAAGGTATTTTGGCTTGGTATATGGGCTCAAATGCAATGAGGTCACTATGATGTTTCATAAAAAAATCATCTTATGAAAAAAATCCTGACTGACTGATATTCTTTTTCTTTAGGAGCAAGAAGTTGAAAATGTATATAACCAAAATTCTCTTGGTTGTGTGCTGTCGATTGTGATGATAATTTGGTTGATCGACTCGATTCCTTTATAGATTTGCACTACATGTTAAAGTTTTCAGGTAGTAAAAAGAAACACAAACGGTTGACGGGATCTAGCATAAAAGAGCTTACTGCAACAATTATCAATCATCTTTGATGTGGATAGTGTTTGCCATTATTAGTTTCTGACAGTTATTAGAGGCTTTAATAAGTTCTGGGATATATCTGGAGCATAAGAAATCCCCCTCTCAATAGTAACGGAATTCTTTGGCACCTCGAGAGGGGCCATAGTTCTGTTTCTGTAGATCTGAAAAGCCAACGAGGGAGCAAGAGATTCGTGCATCGATGGGTGACAAGAAATCGTGCGTACTATGTGTCGTGGTCAAGTCACAACCAGACAGTAGGTCAGACAACCACCAAACGGCCACAGGTTTGTTTGTTGTACTTGCTCCCTCCAAAGACGGCAATAGTGCCCAGACCCCTTTCGCCTTTGGAAGCTTCTCGACAGATCCAAACCGAGAACACCGTCATCAACGCCACGCGGGCACAGAACCGAGTACAGGTCGCACGTGGCCGCGCGCGCTATTGCAGGCCTATACCACCGCCCCAACACTCCGCTGCGTGCCGACAGCGGCAGTGTAGGGGCACAATCAGACCAACGAAAGAATAGGAGACGCAACATTCGGGTAAATTTCTACCAGTATCATATGTTATCAAACCCTTTTACAAAGTCGGCTAACTTGAAAGTCAGTAAAAGACGGAATAAATGACAGATCGGTTGAAGAATTGGCATAAACTCAGACAAGGATGGTACTTGATCCCCAAAATTTGACAAGTAAAGATTTGTCATTTAGCGGATCAGCTTTACATGTGTAACCTTGGCAATCCCATAAAAATTTGCAAGAACACTTGGCTTCTGGTGGTTATTCAAGGGTGTGCAGGTGACACAATGATCAACAGCAACTTTCCTTGTTGCGATTGTTGAGTCCATGCCGCTTTGTACGTCCAGCTGATCAATCGCCATTGTTGTTGCCATTTGCATCGTGATGATTGTCACCATAGTCTACCCATGGGAGCAGTGATTCAAGGAAGACCAGTGCAGGATTACGCCCAGCGACTTCACGAGGGGCACGGAGCCTCTCAGGCCCAGCAGCTTCTTGTTCTACGGGAGGCATCTCGTGCACCATTCCTGGACCGACCATGAACGGCCGTAGTTCTTCCGGTGGGAGCGACGGTGTTGTGTCAGAGAAGTCTGAAACAAGCAAATGAGAGTACCTGCAAGATAAGAGAGCAACTTCTCAGGACATCTTACTTGTAACTCGGAATAATAGTGTGGGATAACTTCTGAAGACATGAAAAATCCCATTAATATGCAATTCAGAGAGTATCACCTAAACTATCTTCTCAAGTAGGACAAAGGTTATATGTACCGTAATTTTCTAAACACCATAGATGCAAGGATGCAACACTAGCGATAAGTTGTGATAATGTAGCTATGCTAGAAACCTAAGTTTTCCATATAGCCTTTCAGCTCATATTGCTAGTAAAGAATCATATAGCAATGCCAAGTTATGAGAAAAAGGGGCGTAATTAGTGAAGAATAGTCAAGTGAACTTTTGACTTTGCACAGATTTCAGAGGAACTTACTCATTCTTCTCTGAAGAGAATGCTTCTTTTCTAACACATGCCCAGTCCTGGGCTTCTCTGTTATCCTGCTTAAGTGATTCAATCACCGAAAGTGCAGCCTCTTTCAGTAAGTTCTGAAGTTCTGGGAATCTCCACATGATATAATGGCGTTCCACATATATGTTGATCATATGCTCAAGTGACGGGCTTCCCGGTTTTGCTGATCCAAAGAACACATTTCTGAGTATTTGGGTCCATGATGAGTCTTTCAGAGGAGCCTTGTCAACTATCTTGTGAAGCACCAAGGGATGAAGCATCAGAGCTTGCTTCATGAGATCAACAGATGTTGACTTGTCAGCATGATCAGATGCTTCAGATGTTGCATCACGCTCAAGGTAAAACCGTGCAATAGCAAGAGAAAATGAGAAATTTGGGAATAACCAAAGGGAATTATCACACTGGTACTCTTCAGCAAATTGCTCCAGCCATTTGTACTGCTGCGATCTTAGAGCAAAGTAATCAATACAAAACAGAGCACCTTTTGGATCATCAGAATCCAGTGACAACAGAAACTTGCAGACCTCTAAAGCTGATCGGTGGCAGCCACGCCTATCCAGATTTTTCATGTGACTAAAGAGTGCTGTAAAAAATGGCTTATTTGTATCATGGCTGTATTTCAACTGGTAGTTGCCCTGCAGTGGGCTAAATAAAGGATGCCAAGCACACTCCAATGCAAATAGACACTTCTCCACTGCATCTGCCGATGATTGATGCTCTCCAGAATATTTGAAAAGTTCAGCAAATGTCAACAGTGATTCTGGATGATATGGATATTTTCCTAATATAGCAGCAATAGCATTGAGATCATTTGCAGCTTTGGCAGCTTCAAATAATTCCTGCACATGGCTGACAGAAGGATCAAATGCATACCTGCAAACAATTAAGAGCTCCGTTATTAAAAAAGGTTAACTCATGGAACTAGAAAGTTAAGAATCTTCCAGATTCACATAGAACTTCAGAATCTCATTCCATCTTCAAATCTTCTTTTATACATAATTAAAAAAAAAAAGAGAGCATTCAGCACTGTGGGGTATCGGCCAGTAAATAAACCTAGTATTAATAATCGCAATAACCAATCAAATTAGCAATATGCAGAAATGATATGTTACCCAGACAATCCCAAAAACATACTATATCCAATTTAAGGCATCAAATCCAGCTAAAGTAAGCCATCTAAGGTTAATACAAAACAACTTATGATGTGTATAAAGGAAACTTGTTACCATAAAGTTGACATAGAGGGTTAGTGCAAACCCTCTGAACATAATTACCCACACATTCAAAGAAAAGAAACTGAACTGACCACACATCACTCAAAGAACAGTTTCTTCACCAAACATCTCACTAGAAAGGGTATCTAGTACCATGATATGTCATTCGCAAGTATGGTGGCGTATAAATATTTATACACAGGTAGGGAGGTAAAGGGCCTCAAATTTTAGCCTAGATAATATAAGGGCCGAGCCCTAAAAGGGTAGGGCTTTAATCTTATACAATTTTGAGCTAAAAATATATAAGGGCAAAGTTGGATTGTGAAGAGAGCATTAGGGCCATGATCCATTACCATCCCTATACACAGGAATAAATAAGCTATGTCCTCACCTGAAGTAATTCAAGCCATTCTTTGTCTCAAGAAGATCCATTGCTAACGATTTATCCCATGGTGGCCAGTAGCTAGGTGGAGATACAAGAAGAGTTTTTCTTGGATTATGGGCAACACGCCTGACACCACGTACTTGCCTTGAACTGCTTGGCATATTCCGTTGATTTTCAAATGAATCCACTACCTTCGATCCAAAAATGCGTCTCATCTCATTTTCACCCTTTAGATGTGTGGGATCAATTTCAAGAATTGAGGTTGTCCCATGAGTAGTTTCATTTGTCTCAATTTCCTTTCCTGCTGCTCTGTCACTTTGATGACCTCTCTGTTGCATTGGCTTCTTTTCAATAGATAGATCTTCAAGGATTGAATCCAGTGACTGTTCAGCCTTTGACTTCATTGATGATGGCTCTCCCTTGTTCTTTTTCTTCTTTTTCTTTGATTTTTTGTTCGTTTCAGGAACAGCATTTGTAGGCTTCTTTTGCACAGTGTGTTTCTGTTCTGTGTAACTCAAAGGTTGACTGATTTCTGCTTCATCTTCCTGCAGCGGAACAAGAAAATAAGATTACATCAAGCTATCAACTGTGATGAAGACAAGGAATATATTCATCCATGGTGAAGACATTACACATGAAAAATAAAAACAGAGCTAGGCAAGGTTGGGTATTCAAAGATTTCATAAACATTGTTATTTCTGTTTCTAACACATTATAAATGCCCTAACACCTTGATGAATCCAAGCAAGCCAAAACCTAATACATCTACATATGAAGTAGACATCCATAATTTAACTAAAACATCCCTTTCTATGTGCATCTCTTGAGACACAAAGTTTATCTTCTGCTTCTATGGAAAGCATTGACAGGTCACAGGAAGAGCTAGGCATACCAGCTTAGCCAGACACATATATTTGAATGTTATTTAGTCAGTTCACCACTTACAGCACATACTCAACTGTAAAGCAAGGCCAAAAGGGAAAAAAAATCCTCAGATTCCATCCAAAAAAAAACCCCAGCAAGATGCTAAAAACTCCAATGAAACAGAAAAAGGACATTACCACAGTGCAACAACAATCAACTGCTAATGATTTTAGCACAGTGCAGTATTAAGCCTGATCCTTTTCAGGAGTTAGGACGTCCATCCTCAAATCAATCACATATACATAATTGGAACTTGTTTTTCTTGCTTCCGCAACACTAATGTTCAACATCGTAGAATTTCCGTAGGAATTATCTTCTCTGTTTGCCCCTAACTATTTTACCATTGACGTACGATAACACAGGACACTACGAGGTACGAGCTCAGCATGATAGGGCGATTAGAATAATTGCTCCATAATGCAACATAAGTATACCTAACAACGACAGAACCCAAGCGAGGTGATCATCAGCGACCGGGAGGCACGCACCTTGTCTTCTTCGTCGTCGTCGCCGCCGCCGAGGAGATCAAAGAGATTCCGCGCAGCGGAGCGCGGAGGAGAGGCCTCCTCCTCCTCCGGCTGCTCGTCATCGGCGACTTCAGGGTCCTGCGGGGCGGCCTCCCGCTCCTGGAGGACTCGCCGGAGCAACCTGGCGGACATGCCGAAGGGGAGCTGGGACGAGGGTTAGGGTTTGGGGTTGAGCTTGGGCTGCCAGACGAGAGAATTTTGAGATGGAGATTGCAGAGGAGAGTTTTGCCTTTTCCGGATTCCGGTTCTGGACCCAAACCGGCAAAGAGGGCCTTAATTGTACATACCGGAAGAGCGAAGGGGGCTTCGAAAGTTGAAGGGCTTGACGAATTCCCTAACCAGATTACCAAGAGGTTTTATTTAAGAAGATTATGTTGGGACAGAGATAGATTTGAGAAGATTATTTATATTCGGGGAATATTACGCGTCTATGCTTTGGGAATTTTAGAAAGAGGACTACAATGTAAATTTCGCAAGTTTTACGGCAAAATGTAGTTTATGTGGCTGTCGATCCGGCTGCCACCAAAGCCCCTATAGCTCAGTGGTAGAGCGTCAGTCTTGTAAACTGAAGGTCCGTAGTTCGATCCTGCGTGGGGGCATTTTTTTTAAAGTAACATGTTTTTAATTCATCCAGCAGCCTACCCCAAATAATCAGTGTTCTAACAATCTTATGCAGTTAAACAGCAGGTGTTTTAATTCATCCAGCAAACTATAAACAGTGTTCAACACACTTCTGCAAAAAAAAACGGTGGAGGTCAACATTCCGCGCGGGGGCAAATTTTTTCAAGTAACAGCTCTCTTAGAGCATGTTTTTTTATTCATCAAGCAAACTACCGCAAGTTGACAGCCGCTCGACACACTGGAGATAATCCAGACTGCAACTAGATTGATGGTACATTGCACTCAACACCAGTGAAAACATCAGGCAAAACAAGCTTTACTCCAAGTCAATAGTTACATTGCACGGCGGTGACAATGTGGGAATTCACAATGTGGCAGGTACAGAATTTCTGTAAAAGTATGCATCGTTTGTACACTGATATATGAAAGCTCGACAGTACATCAACTGTAACAAACGCTGAAAAACAGAAGGGGTAACAAATGTCTGGCAGCAGTGCTAACCTCATAAAACCAAGCTACTCAGTTGCTAGGACGAAAGAATTAACCAGAATAGACATGTTTAGAATCTAGCTTGTTAACAACTGTATTCTATCCCTCCAGGCTCCAGCCTCACCGAATCTGACTAAAGCCGGTAGCTACTCTCACAATGGGTCTCGTCTGCATCATTTAGAGCGGTTACTGCATGTCAAAAAACCAAAATGTTAGTGTAAACTCTTGAAAATGTTAATTTATTTACAAGGAGCTAGGACTATGCAGCAAATATAAGCCAAAATATAATTGCATGGTCCAGTCACATTTTATGTGCTTAATCAATCTACCATCCTTTCAAAGAAAATGAATAGTATATGGGTCCATACTTTAACAGTGATTATTAGTAAACGAAAATGTACACAAACCTTAGGAACAAGCCTTGCTGACCGTCTTGGTAGTGTAGAAGGCTTTTTTTTAGCAGAAGCACTTCGTAAGCTAAGTTGTATATTTCTAGGAGGTTCACTATAGGCTGCTGGTGTCATGCTCTCTAACTCTTCAAGCTGCTCAACACCACGCCCTCTATTTTTGTCAGTAGAACCATGACTTTGCACTGACCTACAGAAGAAAAGAGGTCTTTTTAAGTATGTAACAAGATGCTGAAAACAGAAGTACTAGCATTGCTTATAGAGAACATACTCTGCACCGTACTTTGAAGTCAGCGAATTAATAGCATTGTCCTGCAGGAGGATTGAAGTTGGTTAATAACAATTGCTCCAGGGACACAAGTACTATACATTATATGCTAGCAAGCACAATCAACCAGAACGCCATGAATTATGCACAACAAAGCATTTCGATAATAAAGCACCTTCCATCACGCATAGAGAGCATAACATCATATACAGAATAGGGAGTCGCATAGATGGAATATCATTTCATAACTAACAAAGTTTATTTTCAAAGATAGTCAGTACAAGACAATGTAATAAAAAATCAGCACTAGAGTTCACAAACTTTACTTTCTTAATTCGTTCCTGGCTTCCTGAATGTATAATGTGCAGCAAGTTTTTCCAGTCAGAGTACACGAAGGCATTGGTAACTAATACCAAAAATGCCAGCTAAGGAGGTCAGCGGAATATCAATTACCAAATAAGCAGGTTTGCAGTTGCAGAGCTAAAAGTGGAACATGTAGACTTTGCCATGGACCAAAAATACATATTTACCAGCTTTCCTTCTCTTCCCCTTTTACTACAAAGTGCAAACCAGTAAAATTAGTCAGTTATGCATTTACTATTTCAGAGAGGGAGATGACACTAAATTTAGCTGAAAGTGACCCTTGCGTTAATGACTACAGATAGTAGACAAAAACATCTAAAGATTTAGTTGAATATAGGAAAGCAAGCATAAAGTAACTTATTTGTCTCTAAAAGGTATAGGAAAAAGTGATTTAGCTAAAGCAGAGAAACTGACCACTCCAAGGAGTGCTTGAATGACTATAGGCATTCTAACAAGTGAGAAAAAAGCTGAAGATTATTGCTTAAAAGAAGGGCTCATTGAAAGCCAATGTCATATAAAGAAATTATCAAGCCTGGAGCCCGTCTCTTACATATTTAAAGTCCATACATTTAATTTTCGAGTTCATATTTATTTAAAAATTTTACATCCAAACCTATAATCCCAAATACAAGTTCATTACTCCATTAGGATCATTGACACGATCTCCAATATGGCACTTAGACTAATGATATCCACAAAATCTATTATTTCAAATAGAAAGAGTTACATATTATGAAAGTATTTTTCATGATGAATCTGGTAACATCTGCCCTTTTTGTCAATTAGTATTTTGGCTTTTTTAATCAAAGTTAACAAGGTTCAACTTAGGACAAACCTTAAATGGGACTTATATTTGGGATTGGTGGTAGCATTAAATAAATTCCATCAGTGTACCACTTAGGGGTGGTAATGGATCATGGTCCTAATGCCCCCTTTTTTCATCCAACTTAGCCCTTAATCATCCTTAGCTCAAAAATATATAAAATATGAGCCCAGCCCTTTTTGAGCCTGATCCTTAAAATTTCTAGGCTAAACTTGTAGGCCCTTTATCACCCCTGCTACCATCTATATCTAAGTGGAGCTCAGAGTTGGATATCATGCAAGGCTAAAGTAACTGTTCGACCAGTTGCAGTCTGTTTTAGAAAGTCATGACTCCTATAATGTGCCTATGAGGTGGTGCTTTTGCATCCCACTCATCTAATGAAGAAGCTGGCAACATTGCTGTCACAGTTAACTACCATGCTTTGAATAAGTCTATCAGCATTTTCTGGCCCAGAGAAAATAGTGCGCACAAAATGAATAGCTTACGGGTATTAACTATGAAATGATTTAGCTCAACTATGACACACACAAAAAAAAGGTAACACCTGCTTGGCCATATAAGCCTTATGTCTTTGTACCAGAAAAATGAAAAGATGACATAAGAAACAGAGACAAGGAATCCAAGATGACAGAGAAGGGACCATGAAAGAATAACATAAGAATTATGGATTCCATGTTATTTTAGTACCTTGTAACCCACTTATTTTTGGTACTTTAAGCTTATCAAGATCGTGTCTCCTGTAATGTTATACTATTGTTTATTAATTAGACCATCCAGATATTCTTTTTTTTTGAAATCCTGGACATGGGGGATTTATCTAGTTACTCTTCCCCATTCTTCTCTGCTTCTCTTGAATCAGACCACCTTCCTGCTGCAACTACAAATAGACAACAGAGGACAAAGCCAACATCTCCCATAGCGTTATGGGCTTGGGCCGCATCGGCCCAACCACCTCAGTGCTGCCCTAGCCGCACTGTCAGGTGGTCGCGGGCACTGTAGGAGCAGCGGCACCACTTCCTTTCTTCACCCACACTGGGTCCACATGTGATTCATTTTAGAAGATTTGATGTAGGCTTGGAAATTAAAAGGAAGTCTAGATTGTTCTGGAAAGATCCTTTCTATAAGTTCCATCTACGGGTTTGCTAAGGGGTGCCTTCTCACCAACTTTGACCACAACTTCCACAGTCCTCCCCCAATGAACCAGTCCCCTGACATCTGTAGCCTTCACTCTGATGTTATCTTTCAGAGACCACGCAATCACATAATTCGGTCATCTCTGATAGGATCCAGCACAAAGGATGGCATTTGATTCTAGCGTAATGAGGAATGGCACAGGGCTATTTATCCAAACAGCTTTCAACATTACAAAAGGGGGCTTGAACTGAAATCACTAGGTAGAACGATGAAGTTTGCACCAACCATATATACAGTGAAAACATGAAGACAGAGCCTTAACTAGTGAAAAGCAATATAAATTTTTGCCAACTTGACCACTTCCTGGGTGCCAGTGGAAAGGACTGAAGGAATAAGGGATATAGGAATATAGGATGAACTGAAAAGGCAGCATGGTATAGATCCAAGGTCGTGTGAAAACACAGAAAGCAAGCCCACGCGATACGTGCATAAATAGCTGCTAAGCAGAATAAAGGCCTATGAGCCAGAAATACATACAGCATACATAGCAGGTTCTGATGCATCATCTGCTGCTACATATAAAAAGATTTTTCAAATAGTGATCTTATCTAGGGCAGAAGACTGATTGTATCATCATGTCATAAAGCTGAAGATGTTCGATTATGCTCCAAAAAAAAATGAGAAAAGGAAAAAAGATGGCTAGTTAAGAAACACTGCAAAGATGGCTTCAAACATAGCATTTTTAGCACCTTCAATACTAAACATTTTCCTTAGGCAGTATTAATGCATATCAAATTATTTAGCTAATATCAAGTACGGCAAAATTACCGAAGCAGCAGATGATGATGTTGGTTGTGCGAGGTCAAAACTCCCAGCAACACAATGATATGCAGAGCTAGCATGTGACTGAGCATCTGTAACTGGCAGTTTTGCTACTGTCTGACCAGCTAGCTGACAGGAAATGGACAAACTGTCACCACAACCTACATCTTCTTCCACTGCCACTGCCTCCACTGGTTCATTTTCCATTAGGGTTTCATGGATGTCATCATTGTGAGAAGGCTGAACCCTTGCAGGAGCATCTGCAGTTTGTTTTTCCGAAGATTTTGGACAGGAGGCTTCATTGGAGAAACTTCTAACCACACCCCCTGACAAAAAGGAATATAAATTGTCTGTATCAGCAACTGAAGCATTTTGAGTGCAACAAATCTTGCCAAAAATGTTGGTTTTACCGGGACTCGTCATGACTTTATTGCCAGTTGGTAGCACGGAAGCAGCATCCAAGGGTACAGCGATTCTTCCAGACTGCATAAAGGCATCAGCAGATTCTGGAGGAAGCACTGCATTATCCAAAACACCAGGCATCATATTGGACATCACATTGTTCTGAACATCAGCTGTTAAACATGAAGAAGATACCACTGGAGCACCCTCCTGACACCCAGAAAGTTCAACTGGAGTACCAGCCAATGTAGATGGGGATGACACTGAGTTCATAGTAATTGTATCAGCTGGATAGGGCACTGAACGAGAGTTCTCACCAACATCTGAAGCAAGTGACGAATTAGTGGAAGGAATGATAATCTCAGCTCCCTTGCTCTGGATGTCAACAATGATATTCCCAGATGGCGAGGCAGTGCTATGATCATCCTTACTTGCCAAGCTGCTAATAAAGCTGGAGAAATTCCCAGGTTGAGGAGGAGGGGTAATGCACATTTCTGCCATGAAGTTCTTAGCCCAACTTGCTGGAGTGGAGTTCAGATCAACAACAAGATCAATGCCCTCATCTGACATTACAGAAAATTGAACAGTAGGAAAATTTTCTGACATCTTATCAGATGGCCCACAACCCTTATCTGTGGTATCTTCTGTACGGCTGAAAGGAATGGAAGCCTCAGGATGTTTTTGAATAATGGGAGGACAAATTTGATCAATGATGTTATCAGGTGAAGGATGATGTTTGCAAACAAGTCCTGGATTCGCTGACTTAGTTGGAATACCCACATTACTTTGAGACTGCAAATTATGATCAGTCCACCATTCAGAAGATGAATGGTCGTGACAATCAGGTCTTCCATAGATAGAAACTGGAGAAATACTTGTACAAGTGTCAATCCCCTGCTACGGGATAAAGAAAAAGAATTAGAACAAAATCCATTTATACATTACACATGCAAATGTGTAAAGCAGTTCACAGATACATGGCGAACAGACTTACATTTCAAGTAAAATTATACTACTGTAAAACACAAATGTAATCCTATATCAACAATTAAGCGGCACAAAATAGAGTTCAAATAGAATAACAGAATCTGAACATAAATTCCAATCCAAGAACAAATAAACAACTCAGGAACAAATCTCTTTCTCCAGTATCAATGTTAAATCTCTTCACAAACATAAAAGGCACTACAAAAGAACTGCCACTTTCATATTTAGGATGGTGGTGGTCAGTTATTAAAAGTGCAACTCTGGTTAGCAAGAAGGGTGTAAACCAATCCTAAATAGTCCTGAGCAGTTTGCATAAAATTATATGAAAGGATATCCTGCAAAATTATCAAAACTAGAACCCTAGAGTTCTACTAGTAAGAAATCATTTTTTCCTTTTTTTTTTGAGTTTGGAGGAGGGTGTTGTGTTAGTTATATTTTTATACTTCTCTTAACTCCTAAGTTATCGAAAAAAGATCCCTAAGTCAAAGTGGCATAATAATTCTGATTATAGGACGACTTGTGTGAAAAAAAATGATAGGGCAAAATAATAGCTGCAGGGATCAAGCAAAAAATACGGAACTTGGATGAACCCGTTAATTATACAACAACAACAACAAAGCCTTTTGGAGTAGGCTAGAGCTGAAACCCAACATGAGCCATCACCAAAAGGGGAAAAGAAAGAAGTCGTCTGATAAGCAGAATTGTTATTGTTCAGGTACATGGAAAACAATTATTACAGTTACAACAACTTCTTACCCCTTTAGCTGTTTCATCAATTGGTGTCTCAGATCCTTTTTGATGCTTCACCTGCGCAAGTGGTCTACCATCATCTCTGACATTGTATGGGCCTCTTTTGTTGTTAACATGGTCGCCTGCAGTTAATTAGGCTGTCAATTATTCATACAGCATCATCTTTCAGAGCAAAAGAGTCTGGCAAAATAAACCATTGGGTAAACGTAAGCAATCCACCAACTAAGTTTAACATAAAGAAGTTTCTGTACATACATGTGGATGTTTCTTTCGCAGTTGCTAAAGGGATAGGAGAGGCAGCAGGAGATGGAGGTGCCTGTGTAGAAGAAAACAATTAATTCCTTTCAGACTCTGAATTTAAATGAACGATGCAGCTCATACATTGTGGCAAACTCTGAAGTAAAACTTATAAATTTCAAAGTAACATATATGCTTACCTCAAGCAGCAAGGCAAGCGAGCTTGCTAACTGAGAATGGGTCTTCTTAGAAGGAAGGTTGTACCTTTTGCACAAACATTGGAGCTCTTGGTAACTGAGGCTAAGGAGATGATTTTTGCTCTCCTCATACGCCATTGGATTGGCTATTGACACAAAAAAAGGATATTATTTTGTTAGTATTTTGGGGAACTAAAAGTTACACACCAGACATCAGGTGAAGACCAACTGTTGTGCAATCAGAAACAAGGGTTACGGTCTGAAGCACCATCCTACTGAAACACAACAATTGACAGATACAAAACACAGTACACACCAGTAGATGGCACCACAACAAGACAAGCACCTTCCTGATGTTCTCATTGCAGTACCACCCTAAGGATAGAAACCAAGACTGCTGGCAAACAACAGCAAAGCACGGCACACGACATTGCAAAAATCTCAAAATATATCACCATGCCAACATTAGAAGCACCATCCTACCCACGCTACCATAGAATTGAAGACAACTGGGCATAACTTACGAAACACACCACATCACATTCCACGAGGAGGGTTATTCGTCCTAATTATATGCGATCCTACAAGTTGCATGGTTCAATCGCAAACAAGCGCCCCTCTCATGCCAACAGTATCAAACCGCCCGAGGTTTACAAATTCCCGAACGGTTCAGGAAAAGGCAGCAGAAAACCAGATCTAAGCCTGCGGAGAAACCACTAGAGGCCACGCGAGTATCCACCAGAACCGCCGGAACCAGCAGACAGCCAAGCAGCACAACGCACGAGTGGAAGCAGCGCGAGCGCGGTTTCGCTTACCGCGGCGCCATCCTGCTCTCCCGCCCGCCGACTAGGAGAGCGGACGCCGGGAGAGCCGAGCGGAGCGAGCGAGCAAGCGGGGTAATCGCGGGCTCGCGGCGGCGGCGGCGGCGGCAGCGGAAGCCTCGAATCCAAACGAGAGAGAACGCGATAAAGCGACGAGAGCAGGGGCAGGCAAGGGGATACTCACGGCGGAGGCAGCCGACGAGCGGCGGCTGGCGCCGGAGGAGGGAAGCCCTGGCAGGGTTTGGAATTCGGTCGGTGGATTGGGAGAATGGAGGCGCGGTCAGGGTCAGACGGGTGTGGGGATCGGGACAGCGTTCCCACGCGACTGCCACTCCAGCTGCCCGGAGGTATACCCGGAAGAGCGGGCGGGCGCGTGGGTTTTCTCCTTGGGCGTGGGCGTGGGCGCGGGCGCGCGGATGGGACTGGGCCGGTCTGTCTGGGGCCCGTGAGGGTGGGCCACAGCTTTGAGTTTGGACTCCAACGAGCGCGCCCGACTGACATCGTCACGGTGCATACACGGGTGGCAGAGGGCTTTTAGCATAGATAATCTAAAGATCAAATTTAAAAGAATTGAATTTTAATTTTATATAATTTTTAAGCTAAAATATATATAAATATATAAGGATCAAGTTGAATTATGAAGAAGACACTAGGATCATGGTACATTACCACCTCTAGATGTATATGCGTCGCTGTCAAGAGACCCTCCTTTGTTTTCTATCGGACTTTTAAGTTTGAACTCTATTTTTCTATATCTGATTTTCAAGTTTGAATTCCTGGTGATTTCTCCGTGGCTTGGAATTTGGATAGTTCTAACGTTCACGATGGATGTTTCCAAGAAATCAGCGTCACCTTGGTTCCATCAAGCCAAATCAAACTCCACGTCTCTACCACTTTGCCTACAAGCCTACAACAATTCAAGAGGGATGCTCACTGGTGATTGTTAGCTAGTGGACCAATACCTTTTCTATTTCTCGAACGACATGATGCATTGTAATGATATGTTCAGTTGACTATTAAAATATATAGGAGTGAAATTCTTTTATCATACAACTATACACGAATTTTTTTTATGCACACCACCTTGTGAAGGAAAAAAGTATCCGAAAAATAATAACATGATATTTGATGGCTTTTCTTTAACTATGACTCACCATTTTTCCCACAGCATATAGATAGTTATCTTGAGCATATGCCTGCTAAAGTTAATAGTGGACATTGGAGAGGTACCAACAAATATCTAGCATATTCAATTGATGAACGACGAAACCCGAATATCATAAGAATGCGGTGCTTGGAGATTCTAGTGATTGTACTTTATGTTGTAGGGTGGCGTAATCAATCCATATATCACAACCATATTCCAGTATTCTTACAATAAACACGCGATGCTAATCTACTATACTGCACAAGTTATACTATTCTGCAAAAGATGCCATAGTAATGCAAATTAATTATAGATTTCTTACTGTGTAATTTGCCCACCCACTTTCAAATCTCCGACCCAGCATAATATCTCATATTTTTCTAAATTTATCCTAAAAGTAAATGATACTGTTTTTCAAATAATAGATCACGTGCCCATTAACAACCAGAGGTCTACGATAAGTTTCAATCTCAAAATTTATGGGCTAAATCTTTCTACGACGTGTTTGGTTGAGGGTAATTAATTGGTGTAAGGGAATGTGCGCTTAGATATATGAGGTTAGAATTCTCTTTTTTTTACGCCTCTCATCTGGATACAACTGTAGTATCTATTTTTGCACGCACGCATGCTACAACCCGACACACACACCACACTCACACCTTAGTACACAACCAGAACTATAACTACACACACATCAGAAGACCGCGTCCTTTGAGAGATTACCGAAACCGTCCTTGACTCTGTAGACAACAAGCACGTCGCATTCCCTTTGTAGCACCACGCGAGAGAGGCTGTAGAGATTATTAAAGGGGCACAGCCCCTGGTGAGAAAACCCGTACTGAGCCACGCTTGAGCACGGATGGTGGGCGTTGCAACCAGCAGCCCAACCACCGAGGTATGAGTTCGTTCGCAGAATTCTCTTATCTGTTTGATGGGAAAGAGAATTTTGATGAAACAAGCAACGAAAATTTAGAAAACTAACTCCCACTAATATAATCCCAAGAGTAAGTCTGGAAATTATGTTCTAAGCAGAAGATGAATAATCTCCTTCGTCATGATCTGTTATGCGATTTTCTATCACAAATCCCACGTACAAAATAGAGGATATGAATTCCCTCTTAAACTTCCTCTTTCGTTTCCCTCCACGACTCAAACAAGGTATTAAAACTAAAAAAATAAATATTTATATTAATTCCCTCCACAAAATCCCGCTATTAAGATCCCTTTGGCAGAGCTTTTAGAATGACTCCACGGATGGTTTTATCTAAAGTTATAGCAAAGAGGTATTTTGGAAACAGCTTCATGCATGAAGCACCTCCTAAAACCGGAAATAGCCTATACTGTGCAGGCTCCACCTCTTCAATCCATTTATAAAAAATAAGAGAAACTGTTTCGCCAAACGTTTTTAAAAATGGTTTCAGCTCCATCAGATAAGCTGCTTCACCAGATAAGCCGTACTCGAAGCTATTTTTGGAGTAGCCACATCTATCTCAAATAGGATTTGCGCAGTGCTTAGAGCAGTCCCAATCCTCCAACTCAGCTGGTTTCCATGTAAAAAAATTGAGGTGGTAAGAGAGTTAACGAGGAGAGAAGGAAAAATATGAAGAAACCATATCTACACGAAAATCAAGATAAAAAAAGAGATGATAGGGGAGAAAAGAGAGAGAAGATATATGATTGCATATTAATTTATTTTAAAAAATAATGCATTGGAGTATAGATATGACAAGTATAAAAATTACTATTACTAGTGTCTTGGGTTGGGAATGCTATTAGAAAAAAGGCCGCACAACTATCAAATGTTCAAGCCAGACAGACACCGATAGCTGGGCCCGTGTAAATTTAATCCTCAAAGCTCTTAGGGCCCACTGCTCGGCGACCCAGCAGGCCAGCACCCCTCTCCCTCGGCCCTCGGCCCTCAGGCCCTCAGGCCCTCTCCGCCTCCGACTCTGCCCCCAACCCCTTCCCAGTCCCCCCCAGGTCCCCATCGCACCTCCTCTCCCCAGATCTCCCACTCGAACCCTACCAAGCAACCATGGCGATCGCGGCGCGCGCCCTGCGCCGCCTCCCGTTCCACCTCTCCCCGTCGCTCGCCCGCGCCTTCTGCGCCGTCTCCCCTGCTGCCACCTCGGCCGCCACGGCCCCCGCTGCCGCATCGGCCAAGGTCGCCGACCGCATCGTGCGCGTCCTTGCCATCGACCCCGACGGCGCGCGCCGCGAGGTGGTCGGCCTCTCCGGGCAGACCCTCCTCCGCGCGCTCGCCAACGCGGGGCTCATCGAGCCGGCCTCCCACCGCCTCGAGGAGATCGACGCGTGCTCCGCCGAGTGCGAGGTCCACATCGCGCAGGAGTGGCTCGACAAGCTGCCGCCGCCGTCCTACGAGGAGCGATACGTGCTCACCCGCGCGTCCAGGAACCGAGAACTCAACAAGCACGCGCGCCTGGGCTGCCAGGTCGTCCTCGCGCCCGAGCTGCAGGGGATGGTCGTCGCCGTCCCCGAGCCCAAGCCGTGGGACATCCCGTAATGGCGTGCCAGGACGAAAGGCAAGGCAGAGAGGTGCGGCTTTCGACGCTGTGAGCCTTCCTTCATTCCCCTGGGTCGGCGCAGCTGCGCCATCCCCTTTTATGTTACGGATTTGATGAAGAATAATGATTTGATGAGCAAAACTTGGTGCTGTTGGTTAACTTTTGTTCCTTTGAATGTGAAATATAAGGATGATGTAATGTGGGATCCCCTTGCAATTACCTCAGTTTAATGATTAATTTTTGAAGTTTTGCACATTGTGATGTATGGTTGATCTTGCATCTTGGCCTTTTCATTTCCATTTGATAACCACTGTTTATTCCCGTATAAGTACACTTGGTTTTAATGTGGGGAGAGAGCCGCTCTTCAGAAGGAAACGTTGAACATAGTAGAATACAAAAATTGGTCTAGCATAGGCATGAGAGGAAATGAGCTTGTCTATTCTTTCAGAGTTCTTGATATACCTGCAAGATACTATATGAAGTAGAGGAAGTTCATAGTTCCAGCTTCCAAAGCTATAAAATCTTCTGGTGTCCTTTGTGCTGGTTCATCTGTGATCATAACTATATTGATTAATGATTACCATCTGTGATGAAATGCATTGGAAATATTCGTCAACTGAAACCGAATGTGATGCAATTATCATTAATTAATTGAAGTTTCAAAATGTTTATAATATACAATACCCAGCTGATCAGTTAGATTTAACAGGATTGCACAGGCATTATGTTTAGCATATTGTATATGTGCTAACTGGAGGCACTGAAATCAATAGACTGTAGAAACAAAAATTTGCGATGTTCATTTGCCTGTGAGCGATTCAGAAATGCAAATAATACAGGTTAGCATATTGTTATCTTGCTGATTTGATCGAACAATTGGTGAATGAACTTGCTTGTGGCAATTGACCATGGTCTTTTAGATGTTCAAGGTTTGGCCGTTGTTTACCATTATATTCAATGTTACACTTTGGCCCCATTTACTTCACTTCAATGGCATGTTAATGCTATCATACATATTCTGTAAGGGATGCCTGATTTGCAGGATCATAAATATTCTGCAAGGGATGCCAGATTTGCAGGATCTTTTCTTTGCCGTAGTATTTGTTTCTACAGCCTCCCTTCTTGTGGTTGTTACAGGCACAACGAAAACATCAACCCTCCATTTGTACTAAATAGAGTTCAGCAGAGCTGACATCTGAGGTTGGAATTTGTGATTCCTTGATGTTATTCGGTCTACTGAACTTGAAATGGTTGGTGCTGAGTGTATTTCTGCTTGCTACTTTAATTGAAATCAGTCAGGTAACCATGTCCATTCAGTGTTGAAAAAGCAGCTATCGTTTTTCAAATAGAGCTCCGCGGTGATCTGAAACAAGGTCATTGTGTACCTGGAGGTTGAAGATGGTAAATAATATGACAGGTTTTAAGTGTCTAGTTTCATGAAGAGCATGGATGGTCCATGCAAGCTATACTGTGTTGTATTACTACATTTATTATTTTCACGCCTTTTTTAAACTCAAATTGGGGCATCTCTTTAACTTGTGGCCAGTAAAAATCGACTGTCTATCGAGTTTTTCTTTTTGGTTGGACTAGCGGATTCCATTGAGCTTGCACCCCCTAAATGGCTTGCAACGGAGTCCTGATTCCTGAATATAGGACAGAGAGTTATCCATCCAAAAGCTGATTGGCCACCTCAGGGCTCAGGGCACTATCCAACCCATGTAAACTCAACCAATGCGCTGATGAAGTTTTGAATCGACTAGGTTAGGTTTTCGGAGGCCTCCAACTGTGGCGAAGTCAAAAGCAATAAAAAACATGGCGTATCGCTACTTGCTTACACGATATTTGATGGTTTGCCAATTCTCATGCCCATAGTCCATGCCAGTATGCACACAACTAGATGTTCAACTGGTCCTCTTCCAGCCCGAAATCATCTCCCCAATCCCCATCAGATTCTGAATCTCGGACGACGAAACCTCACCACCTGAACAAGACAACATCGGACGAAAAGATACGTTATACCTTGTCTTCGAGAAGCCCACTGTTTTACCACGCTCTTGATAGGGTGATAACGGATTATAGCTCCAATGCTCTCTTAACAATCCAACTTGACCTTTATATATTTTTAGCTTAAAATTGAATAAGGTTAGAGCTCGGCTCTTAGATTATTTAGGCTAAAATTTAAGACCCTTTACCACCCCTACGGCCTCCTCTCCCTTTCTCCTTGGCAAACACGTCGAATTTCAACCACGTAATTCCATGAGCTAGAGCAGCTGCAGCGGATACAGCGCAGTCTCTGTAGCAGATGACAACTGATCCTCCATATTCAGCTGCAGCCGCACCTGTTTCACATGCTTTCATTTGAAGAGATGGCTAGCAGGTTACCATACGCATTACGCAGGATGAACAGGAGGCAGCCAAAAAGAACCATGGCCCATGGTCGGGCCAAGCTAACAAGTGAAACCAAGGACGGCGAGCAAAAAAACACAGCTTCAGTATCGAAGCTACATGACCGCAGACTGAACCATCTAATAACCCAAACTATGCTAAGTTCACAAATATAATGCGCTGCAACTAGTAATAGTATCCATAAATTTAGAATAACCACGGTGCGTGACCCAGCAACCACTGGAGGTTACAACAGCAAAACAACGTAACTGGACGATGCTTCCCCCAGGGTGTTTCAAATTCTGAGCTTGTGATGGTCGTTTTTTTCCAGCCGCCTGCTCGCTTCCTTATTTCAAAAGTCGCAGCCAGATAACGCTGCATCATCAAGGGATGCTGTGAAGACCTGCTGCTCTTCTAATTTTCCTTTGCCTTCTGCTGAAGCTGGTGCAGCATGTTGGAAGCTGCAGAGTCACGCGCCTCATGAGGGGTGATCTTCCTATCACCATCCGCACTCAAGTTGAAATCTGGGCCCATAAGGTAGACACTGGCCTGGTACATATCTGTGAAGACAGGGATACAAACTGTAAAGGATGCTCAAACAACATGTGGGAACTAAGCTATGGGAAAGATTGCCCCAGTTGGAGCAAAAAGAGGTTCAGGTTACAGTTACCAGTGGACATCCAGCTAATTCAAATTATGATTCGGACATCTAGGTTCTAAGATCATGCATATAGTATGGTATAAAAACAACTTGGGCAAGCACTGATCGAAGCCTGATTCTAAACTAAAGGTAACAACTAACCAACAGAACTAATCTGGGTTTGTACATGATAATTGGGAGCGCAGTATGTGTCAGCTTTACAATGCAACAAGAGCAGACTCCACAAGCCTAAATATGATTGCGTTATGTTCTGATGCCTATATGGTCCAAGGACTTCATACTAAGCCGTGCAGGAACTTGAAAAGAAAGTGATTATCATCCACGTACCGCCTGTAACTGAAGGAAGTACTTTGTATCTTGGAAGAATCCAATTGCTCTCACGGCATATGTCATCCAGTTCCTGCAAGGGCATCCTGTCAGACAGAATTGGAGAGGAATCATATAATAGTTTACTCCATCAGATGAGGTTTTTTGCCTGGCATTTGTTGCGTAGAAGAATGGCCTCTTTCAGTTTCTTCCTCTTTAAGTTCATGTTCTGGCATCCTTTTCCAGAGCAGGTTGGATTGGCATCATCTATCATGTTCCAGTTGTTCTCATATTTCTTCAC
This sequence comes from Panicum hallii, assembly GCF_002211085.1. NCBI lineage: Eukaryota > Viridiplantae > Streptophyta > Magnoliopsida > Poales > Poaceae > Panicum > Panicum hallii. The sequence goes on along the minus strand of NC_038043.1, from coordinate 47,393,038 downwards.
GATTGACGTCACTTTAGGTGTCATATCCCCTTCTGCACATGGTTTGAAAATGACAAGTACTGGGTTTGATGGAATTTGAAGGTAAAAATATCAAAGCTGAGAAGCAATAATCACACCCTAGGAAAATACATTGATAGATATAGGTCTATAATTATTCTAGGGGAATTGAAATTATGCTGCTGGGAGGCTAAATACTGTTGATGCATTGGTATGCAGCAGCCTTGTTTGGATGGGATGGTGATGCCCCAGCTCCATCCATTGGGACTAAGGCCCACATACACATGTTTGAAATGCTATCAATAAAACCCTAAAAGTACGAGAGTGCTGCATTTTAGTTGCCGTGTGGAAAGACAAGTTGTTTGCCACAAGACGATATGATTTTTTTGCACTTTACCATCCATTTTAGCTAGATTTAGTTATGAAAAGCAATACCTGACAAGATTGTTTGAATTTCCATTTCATACTGAGCACTTTGATCTCCAAGCATGCAATGCTCACGGAGCTGAAACATATATTAGATTAAGATGAATACACATAAGCTTATTGAGGAAAACAAGAATTATATGATTAACAAGCACCGTTGCATCTTTTGAAATGAAATAAAATATGTAACATACAGTATCATCCCGCATCTTCTGAAGTAACTGCAGTGTCGCATACTTCTGAACATTCATGTTATCTGTGATGCCACCTTGATTGCCATTTGAAGTATACAGATTAGGATTTGGGAGCGCACCAATATGGAAGCAATCAATAGTAGGAAAAACAAGTTTTTGTCTTGGATAGGATTGTCCTTACCAGACTTTACTGTGACTTTCTCCTTTTGGCTTTCCAAAGCATGATTGTTAATTACAGGATCAACATATGGTGCCTGAAAAAGTTAATTAGTTCATTAAGTTGAAGCACAGTAAACTTAACACATAAAACACATATATTAATTATTTAATTAGAAACACCACGCCTTATTTCAGAACACAACTTTGTCTCAAGCTCATATTGTCAAACTGTAATTTAGCTTATCTTTACCAGAATGATATCTTGGGTTGTATTTCTACTCTCCGAGTGCTTCTCTCTTCTGTCCTTGTCCATTTGGACTCCTGAAATTGAGTGATTTTATCATTATATGAGGACTTGAAACAACGACGGATCAGTAAAATCAAAGTAATGTAATATTGATAGACTTACTGGCTTGTAAGTCTACAGAACCTCCATTTGTTGCTTTTGCGGGTTTTGCGCTCACGAATTTTAAACTTTCCACATCTGGAGCAGCAAGTGAGTCAGTTTCTTTTGCAGGGCTCTTGCCATCCCCATGCTCCGGGTAGGTAGGGAGTGTAGCCTTGAACGTTTCGGATTTTCTTTTGCTGTTTGTGTTGCTGTTTTTTTTGTTTTTGCTGATGGTGCATTTGTTGGTGCCACTATCACTAACTGCTTTTACTACCTGTTTATTTTTCTTTGGAGTTGAAACGTTTGTGTTTATTTTTTTCAGTTTGGACTTGCTATTAGCTTCTTGTTCCTTCAAACTTTCATCTATTTCAGAGTGGGATGAAGGGTTTCCATTTTGAAATAATCGTTCCTTTGGAGCACTCAGTGAAGAATTCAAAGGCCATGACCTGCAATATGTCAAGAGTAATCTTTAGTCATTAACCAAAACTGTCATAACATGACAGATTCTGATATTACCCCTTTCATGCACAATTAGCTGAAATAAATCTCATGCATACCTGTTCAGGATGTTTAACAGAACCTCCTTGTATGGCAGTAAATGATAGCACTCAACAACAGATGTCGTTGCAAGACACGGATCACTACTAAATATAGAACCACTCATCCTGTCAAAGGAAAGAAGGGAGAGAGACAACAGAGAAAACATTAGAAGTCATTATCATTAAAAAATAGCATATTAACACTAAGCAAAGAAGCTCATTTGGGTGGGACGATCAGCAAGCATTATATCGTATAAGCCTAAAACATAGTATCTTGAAAAGGGGGGCAGGAGCTTTAGCAAAGTTATTATTGCTGCCATATTATCTAATCAATGTCTTAGTGAACTAAAAAATGCGAGTTACAAAGGGCATCAATCTAACTCAAGATATGGTACACACTATACACTATGCACAGTAGTTGTTTGGTAAATTAAGTCGTCTTCGATTAGGGCTGCAACGTGGGATGGTACAACTTAGGGGGGGGGGGGGGGAGCAAACCTGTAGGCCAGAACTTCCAAAGGCATTTCCTTAAGCTTGTTATTGATATTTTGCTCATACTGCAGAACAAACATCATCGTAGCTGTCCCTTTTTTACTCAATGAGTACACCCGATGTTCTTCGAGAAAACGCAAGTTTGCACGCTTGATACCTGTTGAGACATAGTGTGTAAGACATACCTATTAAAGACATAGGTGTGCAAGACGTACCTATTAAATTCGTAAGTGTGTAATACATACCTATTAAAGATATAAAGTGTGTGAGATAAAAGGTAGGTGCACAAACATAAAATTTGCACCGAGTCAATAAAATTAAGCACACAATTCCACTTCCGACATAACTTTTGTATTGGGCACACAAATAGGAACAGTTTTAAAAAGAACATCGATTGCCATCCGGCTCAGAATCTAAGTTACTCCAACATGCCAGCCGGCGCATGATCATATTAAATCATGTTAAATAGCAAATAGCATCTATAAAACCAAAACAAATGAGAGGAGACTAGCCACATCAGCTAGTATACTCAGAAAAGTGATTATATTTGTGCAGCTGTGCTTGTTGGTGAACTACAATTCTACAAATTATGACATGGACCTGTACCCACAAGGTTGCATCTAATTTCTCTAGGAAAAAATAACAAACTAAGGGTGCATGCATGCAACACATTGTAAGTTCCAGACAGTAATTCTTGTATAATAAACTGTAAAAGGGACTAGTAACTACCTGTTTTGAGCTCCGCCTCTGAATATGCAATCTGCTGAAGCACGTATGGTTCAGAAGGAAGTGCTACGGACTTATTGCTCGATTCCTGCACTGACACATCACTGCTACGCGATCCACCCAATGCCATCGTGATATCTTTCTCCAAGATCGACAAGACGCCCTTGGTTTGAGATCCATGCTCGACCAAACACATCTTCTTTGTCCTATTGAGAAGCAGAACAGCGACCTTGGAGATGGGCCACATGATCATCTCGGGGGAGTCCTTCGTGGCATCAAGCACCTCGGCAATATTGCAGGCGTCGACAACTGCCTTGTCAGTGACCGAGAGCCAACCCCCTGTGCCGTTGTCGTGGTGCTCATGGACCTGTTGCAGGTACACGAGCAGAGCTTCCCCGGCAGTGAGGGAGGCATTCACGCAGAATCGCTCGGGATCGGCGAATGCAAGCTGTGGGAACTGCTTCCGGTGGTAATAGTTGTACAGGAGAACCGTTGCGTGGATCTGCACAACCACAAAATAAAACACATCATCGTGAGGTAAGTTGCAGCTAAGCAATTGCCAAAAAAAAGTGTGTGATCAACACAAAGCGCAACAATGGATCAGCACATAGAAGCTGCAATTCCGAATGCCCCAAGCACGCAACACCCTAGTCCCCAGCGACCCAAATCCACCCCAAAACAAATGGCACTAAAAGAGCTGTAAGCTCCATGACTGCCCAGTGAGGTAAGTCAAAGCTAAGCGACTGAGAAAGAAATGTGATCAACAACAAAGCGCAACAACGGATCACTGGATCAGTATGTCGAAGCCGCAAATTCTGAATGCCCAAAGCACGCGACACCCCAAGCAACCCCAAATCCACCTCTAAAACGAATTGCACGGGAAGAAAACGCAAGCTCCATTGCTGTCTAGTGAGGTAAGTCGACTAAGCGTGTGAGAAAAAAATGTGATCAACAACAAAGTGCAACAACGGATCACTAGATCAGTATGTAGAAGCCATGAATTCCGAATGCCATAAGCACGCGCACGCGCGCCAACCAACCCCCAATCCACCCCTAAAACGAATCGCTCAGGGAGAAACCGCAAGCTCCATGCATGGCTGCCTAGTGAGGTAAGTCGAAGCTAAGCGACTGAAAAAAATGTGATCAACACCAAAGCGCAACAAAGGATCACTGATCAGTATGTAGAAGCCGCAAATTCCAAATGCCCCAAGCACGCAGCACACCAAGCAACCCCAAATGCACCCCTAAAACGAATCGTGCCGGGAGAAACCGCAAGCACCATGGATGTCTAGTGTGTAAAATGGAAACTAAGCGACTGAAAAAAAAAATGTGATCAACAGCAACAACGGATCAGTACACCGCGAATTCCGAATGTCCCAAGCACGCAGCACCGCAAGCGACCCTAAACCAACCGCACGGGGAGAAATGGCAAGCACCATGTCTGCCTAGTGAGGTAAGTCGAAGCTAAGCGACTGAAAAAAAAAATGTAAACATCAACGAAGCGCAATAACGGATCATTATGTAGAAGCCGCGACTTCCGAGTGCCCCAAGCATGCGGCACCCCAAACGACCCCAAATCCGTCCCTAAAACGAATCGCACTCGCACGGTGGAGAAAACCGCAAGCTCCATGCTCTGTTCCCCAACCCCTCCCCTCCCACGAAACCCCAGCGCAACCGCGTCACTACCCACAAAGCACAAACTAGTACAGTACGTAGTACCAAAAACCATCCTCACCTGACGCGCCACGGCGTCCTGGTTCTCCGGCTTCAGGGCCTCCTCCCGCCGGAGCGTGCCGTGCGGCAGCACCGGCTTCACGAGGTGCTCCACCAGCAGCTTCACCGCGTCCTCAAGCTCCACCACCTCCCGGCCGCCGCCGCCGCCGCCTTCCACCTCCATCACCGAACCCGAGACGCGTGCCGCGCAGCCGCCTCTAGGGTTTTGCGCCGCGGGTTTGGGTTTTGTTGGGAGGGGGGACGCCGCCGTTCCGACGAGAAGAACTCGAACTGGAATGCTGGGAACTGGAAGGCGAGGCGCGATCGCACAGGGTGCCGGGGGGTGTAAATGGAAAGGGTTGGTGGGCGGAGAGCCCCGGCGGGGGCGCGACCCACCGTCCGATGTGGAGCGCGGTGGATCTGGCCCGTCCGATGCGGCGTCACGAGGAGCGGGCCGCGGAGAAAGGCTGGGCTTGGCTGTCTTCTTGCGGGCAACCGTTACGACTTACGAGGGCGCTGCCTGGATTCGACGGTGAACAGAACAGGCTCCGTCTGAGTTGTGGCTCGGCGATTTTCCACAGGTCATCATTGGATGGCTCATGCGAGTAGGGTGGGATGGGACGATGCGATGCGATGCATCCAGCAATTTGGCGTGAAACATTTTTGTACATACTTCTTCATTATTTTTTCATTGGGCTCAGAGGTTTCGCGACCAAGAAAGCGTCTTCGTCTCCTACGTACAGGCCGTCGACGAGATTCATTCACTCTTCAACTGAGAGCATGTTTGGTTTGCGCCGGGCGAACACCGTCAACGCCAACGGCGTGTCAATTAGGTGGAGCCGTGAAGATTTTCACCACGTTGGCTCCTATCGTGATTTAACAGTAAGTTTTGAGCGTGCCATCTTTAATCCAAACGTGAGCTAGACATAAGGTTAACGTTAAAAAATGGTAAGATAACAGTTGGGATCAATCCAATCATACCCGAAGAGCACATGTAACGGTCCTCCTATCCGACTCTCAGTTCTGTAACGACCCTCTTATCCAACTACCAATTTTGTAATAGTCAACTTATCCAATACATAATTCTTCTTTTGATGATCTAAAAAAACTTAACTATAGGATAATAATAACTAGATATCCGGAAGACTACAACTCATGCATCATCTTTGTATTCTCACATATCCTCCCTCTCACCCTCTCCCTCCCGCCTTCGCCTCACCAATGTCACCTCCAACACAGGCGAGGATCATCTTCCTCCCTCCCCTCCCCTTCTATCTACCTCTCCACCACCGTGCCCATGTTTGGCTCTCCACCGTACTTCTTCGATTTGGTGACGCAATAAAAGTTGAGCTCCCCCGTCTCCATCTTTGTCCTTCCCTGATCGAACAATGTCATTATCTTCGGATCCACCGTCCTTGACCGCGGCCTTTGCTAACCACTACAACCACAACGTTCTTGCCACTTACCTTACCTGACGAGCCTCCTCCTCCTCCTCCACCGCCTCGTGTCACCGCCTGCCACCCACCGCCACCTTTGGTTCAGCCACCTCCCCTGAGTTCTCTGATACAGTAGCCACAAAACCTCCTTCCCCAACCCAAAACACTGAACCCTAACCCTAGATCTAGATCTAGAGGTTGCTAGAGTTGGATTGATCGCTGGAGAAGTTGATTTGCTCATCGGAGAAGAAGAGGATGTCGATTCGCTGAAGAAGTTGTTTCCTTGACCGCTCACGTTGGAAGATAGCACCCGAGCCCCAATCTCGCCACAGGAGCAATCATTGGACGTGTACGTCGGCTTGAACATCCCTTGTTGAGGAAATTCTCGTGACGCTCACGGGCAAACAATTCTCTTATGTCCTTTTTCCCTTCTCAATTAGCTCCTTTCTGTGCAAGAGTAACATTTATGAAACAAGCACAAGAATAATCGAATATCCAAAATGGCAACGACATGCATACACAAACTCTCATCCCCAATGTGCATATATGTTTCTTTGTCCTATTTGTGGGTGTGACATAATGCACAATCATATTGGTAATAATTCATTCTATTATGAATGAAAAAGTTTAAAAGTTAAGTAAAATCGCAAGGGAATGGCTAAGGTGGAACCAGTAGGATACAAATTGTTGTTTTTAAGCAAGACATATGTAACTTCAAACTGCAACAAACAGAGTCTAAATCTACTCGCAATAACTTCCAAATGCAACTCATTACAGTGAAACCAACATACTTTCCCAACTTTGGGAAGTAAATTGTACTCGCTTAATTACCAACTGTATAAGGTAACTAATATATTACAAATATGATTTCACGCCGCTCTGTGTTGGGATTGGGATTTGTCTCAAGCTTGTGGATATACCATAATAAGTTGGAGTGCCGGCGGAGTTGATGAGCTACAAAGCGGGCGGGTACCTATAAGTTGGAGTGCCGGCGGAGTTGATGAGCTACAAAGCGGGCGGGTACCACTAGGTATGGTAACAAAAGGGCTGATGAGTTGTGACACACTCACAATGGTTAGCAGAGAAAACAACTTTGGTATTAGTAGTGGTGATGTCGAAGCTGGCTAGAGTCAAGGTAGAGATGGTGCAAGTGAACAGGTGTTGGTGGTTGTTATCTTATGACTTCGACTACCAATATCCCATGAAAATTCATTTTTATGTAGTCCTTCTAAGTTAAATTTGGTTAAACTAATCAGTTCTATGAGTTTTATTGAGTACTTGAACACAGGAGCCTATTGGGCGAATTTGGGTTTGAATAGAGAAAATCACAATTCATCAATCTAGCTTAGAAGCATTCTCACTCCATCTTCATATAGCATGCAAACAAACAAAAGTTTACTCTATGCCTGTTCTCCACAAGTCCAGATGGCATTAGCACTTGGATCAAGGAGCTCACACTCGGCTGAATACCAATCCAACAACCAACGCCCAATCGTCTCTAAGAGTTCATCCCCACCATATAGGAGTCAAAGGCAGTCCACCCAAAGGTTGGGAACTATTCCCGCTTCGCCTAGGTTGGACTGAGACACTCGGCCTGCCCCTAAAGAAGTGCGCCAACTACCATGTTTTGGACATCATATGGAACATTCCTTACGAAAGCGAAGATAAGTGGCAGAAATCCTAGGATGATTGGTCTTTATGAGGCGGGTCGGCCTAACCTAGCAGCCGTACCAAGTCTTCTTCACCTACCTACAAGTACCCCCTGCTCATGACCGATGTACGAGTGCTGTAGACTAGCCATTCGTAGTGCCACACTTTCAAGGATGGAGAAGAAGAAAGGAGTTCCAGGCAAACCGAAGTTAGAGTTACCGAGAGGATCTAGAAGTGTCGGTCCCTCTCCGACTTTGTAACATGAAGGAAGGAAGCTCAAGATCATAACTTATTCATTGTTCTAATAATTTCATCCTTTATTACTTGTTGTAAGTTCCTCCTTAGCGGTAGGTAGCTTGTTCTTCTTTAATGTGTATGCTTTGATAAATCAAAACATACGGTAAAGGAACTAGTCACTAGTGTAAACTTGTGTTTAGATTATAGATCACTTTAGTTTGCGCTCAAGTTCTCAACCCCACAAAACCTTGTGGTAGACATTGAGTGGTGACATCCATGTCTGTCCTTTGCGGTCCATCATCACTTGTGGGTTGATCTCGTAGGATGATATCTAGTCTGCAGTAACCCCTTCTCATCCAGAAGTCCCAAAGCAACTAGAATTAGTAAAGGCTAACTACACTTAGTACACATAGCTAGTCTACCTTAGGAAGACTTCTCTACCCCACTTATCTGGTTCCCTTCACTCCTATCATATCCCCCAGATGAATTATATTCTTGATTTGTGGACTTTCCTTTTCTCGTGGATTCGATACGTTGGAACACTCATAGGTGAAAGCTATATCGATACATGTACACTTGCAGATCTGCTTAGCTTTCTCATTGTCTTGATTGTATTTTATCTCATTGTATCTTGTTCTCTTACGGTTCCAATTCAAGTTCAATAGCTTTATGGTTGTCACTACTGTAAACTACGTGATCATGATTTTCCCATTCGTAGGTAGGGGCGGGCATTCAGTTATGACCGGAATTTTGAATGAACTTTTGGTCTTCTACGGTTGTTACACGAAGTAAGGACAAAAATATTGATATTCTGTGGGATGATTTGGATGATTTATCTGGACTACAAGTTGCAATGTTGGTTATTGGGATTTTTTTTAATAAACCAAGCAGGAGAGCTGCCGATTATATTAAAAAATAGATGAAACCCAGACTGGGCAAACAACAAAAGGGAAAAAACTACAGACCAACAACAACTACTCAACTCAACTCAACTCGCCCGGTTGGATTGGAACGTCAACACGGATAAGCACTCAAAACTACGTCGAAAGGCCTGACCAATTGGATAGGGACATCAACCTGGTCGAAGCCACACCACCAGACAACGGAGGCAGAACGAAGTCTAGCCGCGGCGGCTAACAACCATCTCGTACCCATGAAGTCGCCGTCAAAATATGGCCCCGTGCCGATAGGGAGATGAGAGAAACGGACCGCACCGCACCGAGAAGGTCACCGCCATGCGGGACCCGATGCCATAGTGCCGCTGCAACACCACACACCATCCGACAGAATGAAAGCACCAAATCCGGACCTCTCGCAGGTTGCCTCGTAGTCGCCACCACGATAACACAACGCGCGGGGGCCTCGCCACACCCGCCGTTGGACTCCACCCTCGTCGCCTCGCAGAAGACACCGCACGTAGGGCCACGCCACTTCCACCACGGTATGCCATGCTACGGATCTGTTTATTAAATCGCTATCAGGATGATGAGCAGTATCGCCCCGAGTCCCAAGATCCCCACCAAACACTCGAACCGCGCTTGCCGGCTGGCAGCATCTCGTTGCACCACCCGCGCATGCAGCCTCCGCCGACATGCCAGCAAGTCAAGTTGTCACTTGCGCCGTCTTTTGACGATGTACCGCACCAGAGTCGCCGAGCAAGGCAGAGCAACCCGCCACAATCCGCTGCAAGCCAAGTCATCCCACGCTGCTCCGGCGGCGGCGCGGCGATGGGGAGAGGGGAAGGGGGGGGGCGGCGGTGTTGGTGGGGTGCGTCCGCTCGTGTTGCCCTACGCGGGGACGACGCGGGGGTCTAGGTATTCGCGTGTCAATCCTGTGTCGACACTGGGATTTGGGATTAGGGGGCAGGAGGAGGCGAGTTACAGGCAAAAGGTGGTAGCGGCAATGCCGAAGCTTGATCCCAAATTGAAAGGGATCCAACATACAATGGAGGGTGAAAAACACAAGGGAGAGAGCCCAACTTCAAGCTTAACTAGCAGTTAGACCTAATAACTACTACATTCATCATGGGACTGCAAAAATTTAAGAAGCTGGGGCATGGCTCCTATTGGCCCTAACTAAGCTCCGCCCTTGGTGATCGACACTTGCGTCCTAGGGTGACTCCATGTGACTGCATCTCCGTGACTAGGATTAACGACGAAGTGGCAAGTGCGAGTTAGGATGATGGGGCGTGGGCACATGAGCGAGTAGTCATCGCCTTGATGGGGTAGGCAGGTTTGGCCCATAAACTCAAAATGCCCAGGTGCCCAGTCACAATATGTGGGCATTTTGGTACCCAAATTACCACAAATAAGTTCGGTCTATTATTAGGCCATGTACTTGAATGGTGACCGATGATTAAATATTCGGGTATTTCTGATTTGCCCTCGAGTATTTTGGTTTAGGATTCATCTGGGTAGTTATGCACACCCCCTACCCGTAGGGAGAAAGTAAACGTCTTTCTTTCTTTGAGGCCGTGGGCTATGGAATATGTTTGTAAAAAATATGGTGGTGCAGGTTTATCTCTTTGGCCCGAGGAACCTAAAAAGGAATATTTATATCCTCAGCTATTCCATTACGAGTCAAGAAGATAGGAAACCGATAATTTCTACTCTCCATTCCTAAATACAAGGGAAACTGAATTTTTCATGAATCAATTTATTCTAAGTTTGACCAAATTTATAGAAAACAATAATATTTATTCTAACTTCAACCCATGACATCCTTGAGCTCCGGGAAGAGGAAGAAGAGGTCAAGGGCGAGCTACTCCTACTAGCTACCCCTTTCGGTCTCTAGTTCTAGATTTTCTCGAAGAGTATGAAGAGAGCAAGGGAAAAGTACAGTGAGGAACATGCTCTCATGTAGGCTTGCATGACAATTGCAATGTATTCAAGCTTACTTGTATGAGGTAACATTTGTTTCCGAAAGTGTTATTTGGAACAATAACATTCATAAATTCTGCCAAGCAAAATCCAGTACATGTGTTGCTGTCAGATCAACGTGAAGGTAGATACACACCCTCTGTCCGCCTTGGTTTGGCTTTGCATCATGTCTACCTCACAGAGTCCAGTCCAACGAGGATAACAAGCTGTGAGCCCATGTAATGTTAGGAGATCTGAGAAGAAAGGGTGGTCTTGTACCAAGACCAATAATTTACCCGGAGGGGATCACATTTCTGCAGGGTACAGCAAACTGCTGTCGCAAGATCAGCATCTGCCATTTCCGGGTTGGAGTTCCTTATTGGTTCAAGAGTGGCTTTAAGTTCATCCGAAGGCTGCAAACCCGAGCGAAGAAGATCAAGCAACAAGCTCAAAGCAAATACACAACTCCAATCATTCTTCAACACCTTGAGACAAACATCAGAGATGCGCTCGTCGGCTACTAGCAAGTTATTCTCGCCCTTGTATAGACCCTTGAGGTACCTCCAAGGGCTTTCATTTTGAGGATTTGCTAGAATAGCTTCAATTGTGTAATGTACTTCTGAATCACGCATCGCCATAAGGCCACCAAGAAGCGGTGAGCTTGTTATTACAAGATATCTCTGTTGCAAAACAAATTTAACATATTTCAGTGCAAGCTAAATGGCTGATCTCAATTAATCAGCAGAAAAAAGGCACCCAGGAGGCATGACAAGCAGACATGACAGAATGTAACAGGCAATAGAAAGTCAGTAATAGTCATACAATCGATTTGTATTCCACGGCAGTATGCTGCTGTCCAGCTTTGACCACTAATTAGATGAAGCTGCCTACCTATGCTGGCGATATGAACATGGTACCATAATTATGAAAATACTCCCAGCACTCTAGTTTTATAATACTTTTCTTATATACAGTTATTACAAATAACAATGAAAAGATTTACGTGCAATCATGCAAATTTTTATAATGTCATACACATTTATAAATGGTGGAAGTAAATCAAGAAAAAGTGTACAGTTCTCCAGACTCATAGAATGAAATGACCTATGAAGCTCAAATGATGAAGATATCCTGAGGGTGGTGAAATTGCATACAAAAATAGAATTTTTTTAAGAGACAAAGAAGCACAGAGCATAACCTGATTCCAAGCTGAATTATTGAAGATATCTTCCTCAAGTAGCTGGTTGCAGTACTGCAATTCACTCTCCCACCCACCCAGTGTTTGAAGAACCCACTGCAACAGTTGTTATAAAGGAATAATGCTAGTAGAACAGAGCTTTTACTAATACTCATAGCTCAGTTTAATACAGTACCAAAATGTGGAATACACATTATACAGTAAAATGGGATGTGCATACCTGCCTATGAGACCAAGCATGGTAATTTTTGGCATCAAGAGCAAGTATCTTCATTGTGAATTCATGCTCTTTATTCGCAACATCAGGTCCTAATTTCTCAGCAAGCCATCTCTTATGATGCCTGAAAATAATAATTGGACCCTGCAGGGTTAGTCATGATTTTCACAGCAACGAAAGATAGATAAGTTTACATAAAACCTCCACAACCACCAAAGAGGATATTAGTTTCCATGAAATGCTAAATGTGCTAGAAGTTTTCATAGTGGAACTCACCAGATTTGGTAATTTTTTGGATTACATTCAGCAATTTTTTCGACAAAATTCATCTCTTGCAGTAAATCATAATCTAGTGCCTCCAGGATAAGACGCCTGAAATGCCAGACCTATCAAGTAAACAATTAATTCAGTAAAGTCAGAAAGGTAACTACCGAAAGGGTTGATTGTATCAAAATGAAATACATGACATGAACTTAAAAACCCGGTAATACTAGTAGTAGCACAAACTTCAATTCACAGATAGTACACAACACCATTGCTGTTCAAGAAATGTAGCATACTGCATTAAGAAACATAGCACAGGGAGAAAATTATGGCCAGGCAGTATGTTGTGGCCTTCTACAAATAACATGGACGAATGAAAAAGCATGATGAATGAATGATAGGCAGTGTCAATATCAGAGTACAAACTATCTAAAGCTGCAAACCAATACCTGTTCGGCCAGTTTACATGGAAAATTCCAACTTACTAAAACTGGCTCCACCTCACTGCTTGTTTCTACTTTCTGTAGCATTGCTGCATACTCATAACTAGACAATGGAAATTGCCTCCGTTGTAGATAGGGAAGCTCAGACCACAGTGCTACGCGGTTTTAAGTCGAAACTGTAACTAAATGGTTCAACCACTACAGTAAACTTTCATTCTTTCCCTTCGAAAATTCTCACTTAACGATAGAAACTTTAATTTTCCAATAACCTCATGAAAATAAAGCAGGAACAAAAAAACAGGAGAGAGAAACGGTGTATTCTCACGGTATAGTTGCCGGGGTTGACCTCGATGGCCTCGGCAGTGAGGCGGAGGGCACGGGGACTGCGCTCTCCCGCGAGGTAGAGGGCGCGGAAGTAGTCCATGACCTCGCGGAAGTCGTCGCGGTAGGCGATGGGGACCACGGGGCTGGGCCCATCGTCCTGCGGCACTGGTACCACGTCGGCCATCTCCGGCCAACTGCAAGGGCCGGACTTAGCGTGCTCCATCGGCACCCGCACCTTGGGTCAGGTGGATCGAACTCGCGCGCTGGAGGAGAAGATGAACCTGCTCGAGCAAAGAAGGATGGATTAGAAACGCACAACGAAGCACGCGAATCAATCCGTCAATCGGAACAGGTTAGGGCTTCCTACCAATAGAAGAGATCGATCCCAATTCGGCAATTTTCCGGATGGATCTCCACTTCACGCCAATCCGATACCGGCCAGTAGCGGGGTCGGGGAGGACACCGCCACCGTTGGCCGCTGATGAGCCGACTTAAAAGGCGGCTTGCCACCAGCCTCTGGGCTAGGACCCGATGCGGGGGAAGGCGAGCAGGCGAGCTTCAGTTCAGAGCAGCGGTGGCCGTGAGGGAGAGGGAAGGGGCGTCCGCTATGCTCTGCTCCAGCGCTGGGGTCGGCGGGGCCCACACGTCGGTGAACAGAACATGATGTCCTGCTAAAGCTTTTGAGACTTCGATAGATGTTTTGTTTGCAAACATAGAAATCGTGTGCAGATTTTTCTTCAAAATACTATGGTAAGATCAAAATTTGTTGAATTTTATAAAAATATAATCTAATAAAATTAGGACTGGAATTATACTGAAGAACTATAATTCTTTTTAAAAAAAGTACATTGAAGATGGTGTCACTGTTGAAAACAAGTAATTAATAGCAAACGGGGGAGTTGAGAAAACAGTCATTTTCTGTGCACTCCATATACTTCTGAGATTCATATCAGATCTGATTGCAATCGACATTTAAGTATGGAACACGTGACAGTAAATCACAATGAACTAGTCAGCTATAGCGGCATTTGGCGATTCAAGCGCCATAGACTCAAACATAATCAACAGCACACTCCAGAAATAAAATGAAAAAGAAGGGAAACGAGATCCCGAAAATCGTAAGAAACTGATCTGGAACCGCTAATATTTACAAAACTGGAGTTTCATGAGCCTCTGCGATTTGAGCAGCCACATCGAAACTTTTCTCTCTTCTAAGTCATGCCACGTTGAGCATTTTGATCTATTTGAAGAAGAATTTCCAGATCTCCCTCTCAGGGGGCTCAGAAACAAGGTGCACGCCGAATGTGCCTTCTTCATCCACTAATGCTCGCAGCTGCCGCACCGCACTGCTTGAACCAATGTAGTTCTTCTTGGCAGCAAGATAAAGTACTCCATATGGTGGCCTCAGGCACTGCGAGAACAAGAGTAGGATATGCGGTATGTAAGTAAACTTTGTGTTTCAGGCTATATAGCAAATCTGCATAATGCATCCAGCATCCAGATATATGAAAAGTACAAGATGCAAGGTATTAGGTATCCCAAAGAATTGCATTACATCTGACTCAGGTATGAAGTCTAAAATCTGAGCAGCAAGAGGCACATCTCATTTGTATGTGCTACTGATTTTGAAGCCTTTCATTTGTTAAGTCTTTATGCCTTTTGATTAAAATTCTTATTGCAATGACGCAATGCAACCACAGTCTATACTAAAAATCAAGGCCAAGTCAGTACAAGGTTTTCTCAGGCACTATGATCTGGTGCCTAGGAACATTCTTAGTGCCAGATATGGTGTCACATGGTAAGAATTTCCCCCAAAAAACTTGCATGGACAACAATATTAGAAATTTATGAGCTAACCTTTTTTATGAGCGAATAGAGGTTTTGAAGAGAGCTCGCAGAGTAAGGGATCTCATTGACCAACACTATGTCATATCCACCGTCTCCTGTGCTAGTCTCATTTCCCCTCTCCCATGCACGACTGCTTGATAGTTTTCTTGATCTTCTTGACGAAGTATCATAGCAAATATTATTCCCATCCTGACTGCTGTACCCATCCAAAAGGTCATCTTCACAGAACCCTAGCCCTATACCTGAGGATGCATCCACATCGTCTTCCTGAATTATTGACAGAACTGTGTGAAGCTCCTCCCACTCCCCGGCATAGAAATGAATATCTTGAGGTAGTTGCTGCTGGGATGGAGTAAGGGGGCTTCCTTGATGGTGATTCTGTTTCTCTTGAGCCTGTTCAAGGTTAGCAAGTACATTCGGTATTGTTTTGCACCTCACTGTTTCAGCACTAGGATCCTGAAAATGCACTGTTGAAGCTCCCTAAGAATGTTTAAAAGGAAATTGTTAGTTAGCATACTGCATCATTTTTGGATGGAAAGATAGCTCTCAAATCGAAACTGACATATCATGTAATAGAAAGTAAGAAAAAGTAAATAGAGATAAATGTGTACCTTGAGGCAAGCAAATATGCCAGGAAGCCCGTATCCACAACCAAGCTGCGTAAGGAAAAAAAAAAGCTATTGGAAGAAGTTTAAGGCAATACTGCATCCTTGGAAGAAACAAATTGTTGAAGCACAACTCATTTTGAAACTGAGTTGCATGTCAGTGAGAAGCTTATTTTACACATACAACCATAGTCATATGCCCAAGAGACTAAAGATAGCAATGATGTTGTATGTGGAAGATAAAGAGATAAATACAATATCAGTCAATTAGATACCAATAAATGCTTATGGAACCATTCGTTTTTCGTAAATTCACATCCACTTTCTTTTACTAACTTTTTATGTATCGCAACATTTGCCCAGAAGGATGATATTTAACAAATGCATGAGTTTTCTTGATGTAGTTTCACCAAATATTGAATGTAAACATCAATTTAAGCAAGAAAAGTTTTATAACAAATCAATGAACACAAAATGCTAGCAAAGAAAAGCATAGATTTACTTTAAGTGGTTCAAAATCTGACATTCTGATGTGAAAAATGAACATATGAAGCCGCAATGGAGTTTTACCTCTAAAACCCGTTTGCTTCTGAATGTCAATAGGCCATCACGTATCTCATCTTTAAGTACATTTACTAGATCAATGGAACTTTCCCAGCATTTCAAAGGGCCTAGAGTAGAGAATAATTACGTGCAGCTGTTAGTTGTAGCGTGCAGTAAGCAAATTCATAAAACTTGTGAGGGTACTACATTACCTTCACCTTTTGATGTTATAATATCTGATTTAGATAGTCCAACAATATCAAGTACACTGATCTTTCCCTGAACCAGTTAAACACAACCAAACTGGTGAAGCAGTGAAGACTAAGACATGGAGTAGTTTTAGCATACAGAGTGGAAAGAATTTATATTGTTTCTGTAATTAGCCTGTGAGCAGCTCCCATAAAACAATCAGCATAAATAACATCAATCATACTCCTTCCTCCTGATGAACTATAAGCAGGATTCATTTAAAACTAGTAAAGTTGGAATATATAAAGCAACCTGGGAAAAGCAAGCACCTTGAATATATTCATGCCGTGCAATTCAATATTTTCGCCTGCATACTTGTATGGATGCACATTCTACGGACAATGTAATGAAAGTCAGATTAGTCAACGCTCGATAGATAACAAATGATCCTTATTTTCATCCAGATATCTTCTCAACATGCAGGAAAGAAAAAGCAAAAAGCACTGTAGTTTGCCATGGACAAGCAAGAGGGAAGGGGGTGCACCTTTGATGGGACGATCTCAACTGCTGGGGAGGGTAGGTGCGGTTCCCTCTCTGGCACAATGTTGACACAGTGGGCTGTAGTCCTATCGTGTGATAGTAAGCCAGCCAGGCACTGCGAGAGCAGGGACGGTGACCGCATTGCGATGCTCCTGATCTGACTGAAATATGTGATCAGAAATCAGGGTGGAGCGAGTTGCAATAACATGTACATCGGGTTGAAATAGTTTCCTGTTTCCGTGCCATTCCACATTTGCAATCAGGATTCATAACTGATATCACGTTTCCCCATCACCAGCTACGATCTTAAGATCAAAATCTACAAATCTTAGCAGCTGCGTCCAACATCAGCACAGCAGTGCCCAATATAGAGGGGGGAAATCAGAAATGTTTTCTTCTCCCCGCAGTACCAGGAGAGATTACTCAAATCCATATCACCGAGTATATAGAAACTCTAAAGACAGTAAAGCTCTGACGACGCAGAAGAAGCCCAGAATAAACCGACAAGGAAGCCTTTACTCACTTGGAACTGTTGAAGGCGAGATCTGACCACCAGATACCGCAGGAAAACTAGGGAGGGATCACGAAATTGAACACGGAAGCCTGAAGCCTAGTTCTTTGAGATTACCGAGTCGGAATAGGAGCAGAGGCGACGAGCAACTAACCGAAAGAAGGATGGGGCACGAAAAAGTTGGAGCGTTTGGGGGCACGAACGGCGAAGAGTGAGGTGTGCGAACTGCTGCCGCCGAGTGCGGAACCGTGGAATGCAAATGCAAGGCCGATTTGACTCTAGCCCGGTGTCAGCTGGAAGAAGGGTCATAACTTTTAAGAAAGTTACGAGAGTGCCACCGCTTGTTTGAACCGGTCTCAGACGATATGAGATGAACAGGCCGCCGGTGTCCGGCCCGGTTCAGCACCTACAATCGTGAGCGGACGTGGAGTGACGATGCCGAGGCCGACGGGCAGCCAGACAACCTCGACCGCATTCCCCGAGCGCGCCGGAATTAGGCCGAGGAGGAAAGGGTAAGGGAAGGTCTTGAGGCACAGGGCGCGAGCGGCGGAGATAGCGAGCACCCGGCGGCCGGAGCGCCATGGGTGGTTGCTACTCCGCCATCGCGGCCACCAAGCTGAAGATGCTTCGCCACGGAGGCCGTGGCGCCGCTGCCATCATCCCCGTCACCAGCCGCGACGGCCCGTGCTGCTCCCCGTACAGGGACAGCGACGCCAAGGAGAAGAAGAAGAAGAAGGGCAGGAAGGGCAGGAAGCACGCCCCCATCCTGGGGGACGCCGGCGCCGTCGACCCGGACTTCGCGCGGCGGTACCGGCTCGGCGCGGAGCTGGGCCGCGGCGAGTTCGGCGTCACGCGGCGGTGCGAGGACACCGCCACGGGGGAGGCGCTGGCGTGCAAGACGATCCGGCGGAAGCGCCTGATGCTGCGCCGCGCCGGGCCCGACGCGGACGACGTGCGGCGGGAGGTGGAGATCACGCGCCGCATGTCGGAGCTCGGCGAGGGCCGGGTGGTGCGTCTGCGCGAGGCGTGCGAGGACGACGACGGAGTGCACCTCGTCATGGAGCTCTGCGAGGGCGGCGAGCTCTTCGACCGCATCTTCGAGCGGGAGCACTACTCCGAGCGCGCCGCCTCCAAGCTCGCCCGCACCATCGTCGAGGTCGTGCAGGTAATCGCCTGTCCGTTATCTACCATAGATGCCCGGGATCATCTAACGCCATTCCTGCCTCGTCAATCATCATCAATTCATCATCTTCATCATGATATACGAATCCAATGCTGCAGCTGTGCCACGACAACGGAGTGATGCACAGGGACCTGAAGCCGGAGAACTTCCTGTTCGTGAACAAGTCGGAGGACTCGCCTCTCAAGGCTATCGACTTCGGCCTCTCCGTGTTCTTCAAGCCTGGTATGAGTGCCTGCCACATTGCAAGCTCGTCGTTCACGGCGCCATACATCTTCAGCTGAGATCAATGACCGTGCGAGGCTCTGCCCGTGCAGGCGATCGGTTCACCGAAGTGGTTGGCAGCGGGTGTTACATGGCTCCAGAGGTTCTCAAGAGAAACTATGGGCCAGAGATAGATGTGTGGAGCGCTGGCGTCATCCTGCACATCCTTCTCTGCGGATTCCCCCCGTTCTGGGGAGGTGACTGCATCCGTAGACATCGCCGCATTGCGGTCCTTCATCTGTCACCAGGGCTGACGTGCTGTTCCTTTCACCATTACAGATTCCGACGAGAAAATTGCGCAGTCAATACTCAGGGGAGGAATTAACTTACAGAGGGATCCATGGCCCAAGGTCTCCCAGAATGCAAAGGATCTTGTCAGGAAGATGCTTGACCCGGATCCTCGCACACGGTTGACGGCAAAGCAAGTCCTTGGTAAGTGACTTGCAGCTCAGTTTTAAGTTTGAAAAACCTGAATGGAAAGAGCAGACGGAATTCTATTCATGGAAAGGCATACTAAGAGTTTGGTAACTTCTGGTTTAGTATTGGCATTATTGAAAAGGACGGCCTAACAATGCTACATACTTAACTATGATCACGTTTCCCTCCTAAAAACACAGAGCATCCTTGGCTCAAAAATGCTGATAAGGCTTCAAATGTGTCACTCGGGGAGGTTGTTCGGTCCAGGCTGAAGCAGTTCTCGTCCATGAACAAGTTCAAGAAGAAGGCACTTGGAGTAAGTTGCAGATAACTTGCAATTTGTACCCTTATTTCCTTCAAGTGCGACACACAGTGAAGCATTTTCTAATTATGAATGGAGGTCGTCGCCATGAATCTACCAGTGGAAGAGATTGACAAATACACTCAGATGTTCAATACGATGGACAAGGACAATGACGGTAATTTGACACTTGAGGAGCTGAAGGAGGGCTTCCGGATAAACGGTCAACCTGTCATGGAGGAAGAGATAAAAATGCTGTTAGAAGCGGTGAGTGCTAGCATCATCATTCGTTATTCTTATAAAATGTACTAGGATTAGGATGACTGGGGTACTAACAACTGAATGACAATGAATCAAGTGGAAATGGTATAAATTCTATCATCATTGCAACCAACTATTCCCCCCTGACCACGAATCTAAAAGTGTGATTTGCATACGAAATCAATACTCGTACTATGAAGGCGCACAAATCAATTAGCGCTGCAACGATCTAACATAACTTTCTTCCTTTTGCAGGGTGACATAGATGGAAATGGCACATTGGATTGTGAGGAATTTGTAACAGTCTTACTTCACATTAAAAAGATGAGTAATGATGAGTACCTACCTAAAGCTTTCAAGTTCTTCGACAAAGATGGGAATGGTTTTATTGAAATGGAGGAGTTGATGGAGGCACTAGGTGACGGCGAACTGAAGCCTAATGGGAAAGTGGTTAATGATATTATTTGTGAGGTTGACAAGGATAAGGTCAGTAAACTAATTAATCAAAACTTTTAGTGACTTCAATATTGACACGCTCCGCAATTGCAACAAATGGAGAAAAGAAGTGACTTGCTGGTTACAAAATTCTAAAGCTTTCACTAGCTGTTCGGATCCTGGAATTGTATGCAACCTGTGTCCTTTGACCCTTTCCAATGATCTGAAGGTAGTTTCAGGTTGGCTAAACCTAACTTCTAATAGGTCAGAAAAAAAACAATTCTTGACCAGTTCACTGAAATAAGCAGATCAACAAGCTACCATCTGTTTTTTTTCTTTTCTTTTTTTGCCTCCTGTACAAACTTGTTTTTGACAAAATAAGATAATTAAATCTGGTGAGAGTCAGCATAAATCCAACAGACTTCCCATAGATCACTAAAATCTATGGCACAGACAAGCTTTCCAAGAAGCAACAGTAACAGGTTGCTGGTTTCCATCTATGTTTATTTTCCTCATATTGCACAACCATGCTTATTTATGATAGCTGACATTTTATAAATATATCCAACAGGATGGTCGTATCAGCTATCCGGAGTTCGAATTGATGATGAAAGGTGGATCAGATTGGAGGAATGGCTCTAGACGGTACTCAAGAGCAAATTTCGATAGCCTCAGTCATAGGCTGTGCAAAGATACTTTATGAAACAAGAAATTAGGTTCCAAGCAGCATTGGTCGACTGACTGTACCACGCCCTCAACTAAAGAGCAAGCATCAGAGGACAATGCAAAAGCAGGATTAGTGGATTTGACAGTTCAAGGATACCCCCATATCCTAGTTGCATGCTTGACAAACTTCATCAAGCAGCAAATCCTCTGGCATTGTCCTTTGTTCTGGAAGCAGAATGTACAATTCCTAGGATACATATCTATGGCTTAGATATAGTCGGATGTAAGGGAAGCCCCAGCATCCATGCAATCAACTAACTAAATTTTGACGTTTTGCTACCATGTCAACTTTTTTTTAAAAAGAAAATCTGTCCAATTAAATGTCTAGAATTAAAATAGAAACACCGCTTTAACAGATCAAAGGAGTTTCAAGTTGCCGAGAGGAAGAACGATAGTTTCATTTAATCAGTATTTGTACACTAGAATGATGGGGTTCACAGCACCTTGAACTGTGATGAATTAATCTGAAACGAATGAGAGTAAACAACATGACTTGGAATTTAAGTATAAATTGCTTCGATCAGCAAATCAATAGCTATGTATTGAAAAAACAATGTGTGCAACTAAAGAACTACATAGGATAAAGAAAGTCGTCTCGAAAATTAGCTGTCAAGGTATAAAAAACCAGTCCTAGTTTTGAACTATATTGGAGACAACAGGAGTCTGAATCACAAAAACATGAATATTTTTAAAAAATATAATTGTGCCCAAAATATTTACCAAAATTACCTGAAAATCTGTGTTTGATGGAGAAAGGTGAGCAGTCCACTTTTCCAGGATTCCCAAGAATCATATCAGTGACCATTTCAGCAGTGCCTAGTGCCTAAAGAAAATTGGCAGAACGACATTAACTCTTCTATCTTCTTATAAGGTAAATGTATAAAAAGCTAGAAAGCAAAGCAGCTCCATCCCTGTTGACATGCAACAGATTCATCTATCATGGTTGGAAATGAGGAATATGCTAGCCCTCATGTATTCAACAACCATGGGTCAGCTCTAAGAAATAACTAGACATGATGGGTCTAGCACGACTAAATGTAATCTATACAATGATATGGACATGCTGGTATGTGGTGGTTGGGATGCAGCTACTTGTTCCGTAACTACTGTTATCCAGGAGCGCGAGGGGTATGATATGCAACCTATGTATGCTCAAAGAGCTGGATCAAGGAACTCTCCAGCTCTCCGGCCTTTGCCCCAAGGAAAAAAAAAACGTTTCTAGTCCCTTTCCATTCCCAACACCATAGCTTTCTCTGATATGAAGGAAGATCATTGTCTATTTAAATGATAGAACCACTGGAATGGTACCTTTCATATTTTGCCCAACTAAATAGAAAAAAAATATTCCAACACAAAACACTAGTTACTGGAGCACATTGATACAGTGAACAGTGAATCACCATAGTAAGCCCATTTCCTTCATGTCCTGTTGCAATCAAAACATTTGGCAGATCAGGAATAAAGCCAATAACTGGCTTTCCATCAGGCACTGAAATAGGAAAGGCATTTGTTTCATTTAGAATCAGATAAAGGTCAGAAAGCTAATAAAATTGCAAAGACCAGACTACGTTTTTTTCCTTATTAACAAAGCTTACTGTATGGGCGATGCCCGATTCTGATCTGTGTATTGTGATCAATATCAAGAGGAACATTCTTCATTGCAGGAAAGAACTCTCCTGCACGTTCCCATATACACTTAACAACGGATTTATCAACCTCCCTTGAAAATCCTTTGAACTCCCGGCTGCTTCCTGTAACATACAGCTTCAATATGTTCAATCATTTCTGTAGATGGTCACTTGAAAAGAAACTCCTGTTTCTGGAACACAAAAGAGAATTAACAAAATAGAAGTGTTTTTTTGCTCCTAAGAAGAAACTGGAACTTGGAGCAAAGGGAGAAGACTCTGCTTTGTAAATTACCTAGAACCAAATTTCCCTTTGCATCTACAGTTGCAGTCATTGATATAGATAAAGCACCGGGCTCATCTTCACTAGACTCTGAAGCCATGTGTGTGTGATTTGACTTAGCAACCTGATGGTCAACATATCCTACCTCCATTAGGGCATGATTCAGCTTAACCTTGTCAAAATTCTCCACCACAAGAAGATGACCCTAAAATGGAAACATGTGAGATCATTTCTTCTCTGTTGTTTTGAAGTCAAATGGAATGCATGTAGCATTGTTTCGAAGTCAAAAGAAATATTCCCAATTTTATATATAGTATTACTGTTTGTGCTGCATTTCATGTAAACATACAAAACAAGTCTGACAAGAAAACATAAAGTCTATTTCCTCTTTACTATTTTCCATATTAGGCAAACATATGATGACCAATAATATGCGAATAGTTGAGAGGACAGTATCAAAAAATTTCAGATCAAATATCAATCCAAGAAATTTCAGATATACCTTTCGTGGCTTGACAGGAATATCCAATGTCAAAGCTGGTTCCAGAAAACTATGCAATAAGGATCGAGTCCAGGCACCAGAAGCAATTACAATAGCTTTTCTGCCATACAATATGTTTCTGGAAGTTTGGACAGCTTCAACTGTTCCAGTAACCTCCGATCTGCACAGAATAAATCTCGTTGTCATTTATCAGTGATGCAGAGAAAGGGAAATAACTAAGGCATTAATAAAAAGGGCATCTGAGTTCCTAACAGATAGATAGCACAAGTCCGATAGCTGAAAGTATTCTTCTATTAATGAGTGAATGTTTTCTGAAGAGAAGAAACCTGAATACCTTATTAATGATATGGCAGGATCATTATAGATCTCCATATACCTTCCTTCTGAGGAATATGAGTTATTGGTCTTACATAAGAAAATGTTAACCAAGAAATACCAGTGAGACAATGTAATAGCATGTATAGAACAAAATCAGAAATAGTCTGGAGAAGAAACCTTTTCAATCAAAGAGACAGCCTGGAATGCATCAATCTGGCAGTCTTGAGGCAAGAACATAGCACCACCATCTTTCCCAACACTGAGTGCTGGTTCTAATAAATGTAGTGAAGAGGCAGACAAGAATTCCGCATGTATGCCTGCCTTGGACAGAGCCTTGGTCCTTTCCTCCAATGTGGCTAGTTCTTCTGAAGTTCTGCCAACTAGCAAGCTTCCTTAACAAAAGCAATAGAAGCATTTTACTTTCTGTTCAAAATCGTGATTGAGACTTGTGAAATGGAACAAAATAATACGGCATAGAGCATATAACATCCATGATAGGACATCTATTAAATTATAGCAGTCAATTCAAATACTGCCTCCGTTTTCAAAAGGCGAACCCTAGCTCTGCATGACTGCATATGCAGAGCTTCGCGTAGCACCTAGGCGTTTTTCCCACTTAGAGCATTTTAAGGCTTGATTTATATATGCAAGTGGAAGAAGTAAATATGGAAGATAATGAATTATGGTCGTGGAACTTATAGATGGCTTATATTGTTAAATTCTTTGTTTCAGAAAGTCAAATTCCTCTATTATGACATTAGTCTAGCCATCAAGAAAAAATAGAATCGTCTCAGAATACCTAGGCACACCTGGGTGCTGCTATGCGGAACCTGACCACCTGCCTAGCATCTAGCATTTATTGAAACGTTGAGTACAGTATGGATGAACTTAGAAATCAGACCGTCAGCACACTAGCACAGCAAGTTTCGAATGAACAGAGTAGCAGGAGTGCCATCAAATCCACTAGACTGCAAGAGATGGTAATAATCCTTCACTTGCAGTACATTTCATAACAAAATATAGTAATATACAGATACCATGACGATTCTACTACTTAGATTTGTTTGCTACTTGGCAATTTATCAAAGACTAATCAATCACCATAACAGGAAGATGAAAACAGCGAAACAGCAGCAGTATGATTCTACCTGTCCTCATCCAACCCAGCTTCTCCCGCGCACCGCCGCCGCCCTGGCCGTCAACCTCGGCCGCGAGCTCCTCCCACAGCTGCTTGCTCCGCGCCGCCAACTCCCACATGTCACTGCCGGGCGTCCGGTGCGACATCCATATGTATCCCTGCCCTACGCAGGACGAATACGGACCACACCCAAAGCCCCACAGTCCCACACCCAAGAGTATTACATCAAAGTTCACGAATACTGACTTGCCAACGTACGCGCGAAGGGAGTACCTGCGCCAGTGGCGCCGGAGCAGGGGACGGCAGCGTCAGCGACAGCAACGGAGAGCGGAGTGTGGAGGAGGAGGTGGCGCGCGATCGTGAGCCCGACGATTCCTGCCCCCACGACCACCACGTCGTGGTGGGAGGCGTCGGCGGACATGGCCCCGGGGGGCTGCACCTGGGATTGAGGCCGGAGCCCGCGGAGCCGGCGCTCGCGCCCGAGCCATGGGATGCAGACGCAGAGGCGCTGGGGGACGCGCGAGGACGGCGAGGCGGAGGAGGAGGAGAAGCGCGCGGGGCTAGGGTTCCGAGCGGAAGTGAATGCGATGGCAGCATCCATTGGAAGCGGAGGCCGGAGTGACGCGGCGGCTGGCCAGGTGATCTGGTGGTGCGTGCGATGAGCCGATGAGCTCGACGAGAGAGTGGTAGGTGGGGGCGGCGGAGGGAGTGACGAGTCAACGGCCTCGCAATTTACAAGCAGACGCCTACGTGGCGTTGCTCCGGGACCACATAGCCGTATGGCCCACACTTGCATTGAGCCACGACTCATGGCCCAATTGGCCCGTTCAGCCACTCACGCCTCTTCCCTCATTCTAGCGCCGCATAGCGCACCGTGGCGAACAAGGCCCAGATAACTTTCGCTACCCTTCAGGAGGAAAGAAAAGGACAACGAACCCAAATCGAAAGTTCTAACGAAAAATTCGACGTGCGCACAGTGATTCATATCTTCTCGATTTCCTCCAAGGAAAATAGCCTACAGGTACATAGAAAGCTATGAGATCAAATTTTACATCATGAAACATCAGTCTTAGGCAACTGGAGACCTAGTGGCTGTAATCTCGGCTCTCGCTTCTCTTGGAGTGATGCCAGTCACCATGGCGCCGGCGGTCTCTGTGAAGAGAGTGGCTGCTCTCATATGTACCCTCCCTGTGATGCCGGTGGTGTTGCGTATACTGATCTGGGCTGTGACCGGCTTCGGTTGAAGTTCTCTCTCTTTTGTAGCTACCATCCTCCTCCGAAGGAGATACTTCGCCTGGTTCTCGACTTCGTCTCCGCTTACGATGACCATCACCATGTCCCGTGTTCTTCCTTTGACTGCTGTCCTCCCTGGTAATGGATGACCTTCCACTCCTTCGGCTTTGCGATTCTTCTCGCACGTCATGGCTGCTTTTCCTCCTGCGAGGGGTTTCATCATCATCAGTAGAACTTCTTTGGCTTCTGTAAGCACTATCACCAGCCTTGTCCTTGGATCTTCTCCTAGGAGGTGAATCTTCCATGTCAGTATTACTGTTCTTCCGCCTAGGTGGTGGTGGAACCTGTGGTCGTAGGGGTAAGCAACATTATTTCATTTACCCCAATATAAGCAAGATGAAGTAGCTAGTCCCTTCCCCCACAAGCATGATGGGACAGCAGATCAAGCAAATTCTGTCATGCATATGAACACACTGCCATGGTTAGGCGCTACTTTTCCAATCTGCCATTGCTTATGTGGTTCAGTGATGGCAACAGTGAGTGAATAACTGAGACCAACTAGAAATACAAAATAAGTTTTTTTTTCCCTGGCTGATCTATCTTTCCAGGCAATAGTTGATTTGTTCCTCCTGACCAAATATTTTAAGTTCTTAACTGTCCACTATTCTCAATGGAAAATGGTTGGAAATTTATAATAACACTTCGTGTCAATTTGACAATTTGTTTTCACTTTAAAGCAAGGACAGATGTTGTAGCGAAATATCAGAAAGAGTGCTAGTATATCCTTCATAGCAATAGCGAGAACTTTTCCCTTCAGCATTACAGAGTAAAATTGATGAACTAAAGATAGGGTGAGCTACCTGATAACGTGCCATATACCGCCCTTCAGGTGGCGGTGGGATCCCAAGCTTCTTCAGTTTGTCATAAGACTCATGAGGAATAGGTTGCCTATTTTGGACAAAAGGATATGTCAAAAAACTTTAAATCTGGAGCACATTGTCATCAATTATCATGAACTGCGTAGGCAAAAATAATGGACATAAGAAATGGGCATCTCGTGATCATACAAGGGAGCACGAAATGGCCTCTCTCGGCCTCCAAACCGAAGCTGTCCAGATTCTTTCTTTCCTCCAAGCCCCCCTCCTGCAAAAATGCCGTTTGAAGTAACATAAAGATAATCACAAAGCACTGAGTAAGAAACATCTAAACAGTATTTGATATGGGTGTGAATTGGTGCGTCTAAGGGTATCTACCAGCCCTCTCTAGTTTAATACTAGTAGTTTCCAAAATGTGATTAGCGCTAATGGTTGAACTAAAAAGGCTCAGTGGATACCCTTAGCTCCACCAATTTGCAACCCCTAGTACTTGAACAGGGTACATACCTAGTCTCCTTGGTATCCACCCAGGCATCAGCTGTTGCCTGTAGTAATCTACAATCACTTCAGTGCCATCAATAATGGAATGGTGTGCATCCTTAAGGACAAAGGCAGTGATGAATAATTTTCTTTTGGACATAATGATGACTCATAATATAGTAAAAATCAAGAGTACAGAACTGTATGCATAAGTAGCAGATACCTGATAGGCACGACGCATCTCTCTGTCAGTTTCGTACTCAACAAATGCATAACCACGAGAAGCACCGGTAACTGCAAACAAAGTAGTTGCTCAATACAAAATTACAAAGTGAAGTACCAAAATCAGAGAGTAATATATTAATATGTTGCCCCCAATTATGCTATTTGTAACTACTGATCACTGGCAAGCAAATTGTTTAGAAAATTACAAATCCATGCTACTGGTTTAATATTTTAAGGTAATATCCCGCACTCAAGCTTATGAGGAAGTTGTATGAGGCTTCGCTATGTTCTTAGAGCCACACAATTCGTGCCCGCAATTGGAACAATAGCAACAAAGCTATGCTCACTACAACACTGATACCATGCTGTAGAAAACAACGAGCAAGCTATCACTCACCAATGTCACGCACCAGCCGCATGCTCTTCACCCTCCCATACCTGCTCATCTCCTGCACAAACAACAAGGGGGAGAATCCACCGCCCCGACCACGAATGAGATAACGACAACCCAGCACACAAGCACAAGAGACTAGACCGTTCCATTTGCAACGCGCGAGGGAGGCAGAGGGGGCGCACCTTCCGAAGCGTGTCGTCGTCGGTCTGGCGCGAGAGGCGGCCGACGAAGAGCGTGCAGTAGGGATCGCCGGTGGCCTTGGGGTCGCCGAACGGGTCGTCTGAAACGGAACCGGAGGGAAACCCCAGGTAAGAGAGAGGAAGCGCAAGGGGGCGCAGGCGAATGGGAGGTGATGGGAGACGCGCGCGCACAGAGGCCGGCCTGGGAGCAGATGAGGGCGCGGAGGACGGCGTTGTCGTGGGGCGCGACGTCCGTGCCGTCGATGCTGCCGGCCTGGATCGGGTGGTACTTATCCGCGTAGAACACGTCCCTCGCGCTCCCGCCGCTCATCTCGCCTCTGGCGAGCGCCGGTGCCCTCCTGCCGCTTCAGTCGCCGCCGGCGGAGAGCTGGGACCGGAGACGGAGAGGACGAAAAGGAGGCCAGAAGGGTGCGGGACGGGCGGCGGGTTGGCTAGCCTCGGCTCGGCCCGTGCGTGTGATGGGTCGTAACAGATAGAGTTGGGCCTGACCAAAATCGTACAGTCCCTGGGCCTGGGCTTCTTTCCAGGAGGACTGACCAGTCCGCGTCTGACAGCAGGAGGCTGTAATAATAATAATAATATCACGTCACGTACAAACGGCACTTCTTCCATGGCGTCTAAATCCTTTACCAATACGAGCGAAAGAAATGGTGTGCTGTATTCCACAAGGCACTTCAACAAGGAAACCTCGCAAAGTAAGCCACACAAAATCTGATATTAACAATTTTCCAACATTAGCAGTCTTCATTTTGTTTCTCCAGTTTAAAGCGGATAACTGCCCCCCGGACCTTTCTGCTTGAGTGGACTGAGGATCGCCTGGCGGGGACTGACTGCTGCAGCCCTGGGGCATCTTCCAGTTGTTCTTGACGGCTACTGACCGCTGGAAGGCAGGTCCAACGTACTTCACCTGCAAATCAGGCAGTTCAGTGGGGGCTTGGGGGGTGGGGGGATAGTGAAAACAGAACAGGTCACTACGACGGTACAACCGGGCATGCCGTGTGTTAGGCTCCCGTGTCCAAAACATCCATGCATAAGACACAGTTATGTCGCATCGGGGGGGGTGGGGGTTGACAGTGAAACAAGAGAACAGGTCACTACAGGCAGCTGAACATCAGAGGGGCTTCGGACCTTCGGTTGTATTCGTACAGATTGCCTTAGACGTACAGATTGCGTCAATGGGACTAGACTTTTCTAGCCAACGGTGACTTCTCTGAGGTCACTGTTTGACTTACTCCACAAAGATTACAGGTATATACAGATTTTTGTGTGAACAGCGTTGCACATAACCCGAGTGGATCCCCTTTCTTGGAACAGAACCGCCTGGATCGAGTGGAGGACTGACTAGAGTGAAGTCCAGGTCATTTTGCAAGTATCCTAGACAGCTACTGGCCAGTGGCCATGCGATGCGCTGTACGTTGCTACCATCTTTGTTTGTCCTGATTCGTGGAAATACCCCCATGCATAAGACATACTTATGTCGAATCACTAGGGCTTTTCACAGTGGAACGAGGAACAGATCACCACGCCGGTCATAGTTAGAGGTGGTAAAAGGACCTTCAAATTTTAGCTTAGATAATTTAAGGACCGGATCTAAAAAGATCGGGCTCTTATCTTATAATTTTTTGCTAGGATCAAATTAGATTACGAAGTAGAACTATCTGTTACCACCTCTAGTCATAGTCAGCTGGTCACATCAGTGGAGCGAGACTTTGTAACCAACCATGGCTTCTCCTTGAAATCAACGTACTCTGAAAAAAGATCAGGTATACAGTAAAATAAATGTTTGAACAAGCTTGCAAATAGGGTATGGCTGCAGTCAGCGGCAGTGTGACCACTTAGTGCTTCCGTGTGTATAACATGATATACCAGATAAGAAAAGCATAACAGAAAATTAAAATGATATCCCCCCCCACCCCCCCACACATAAATCACACAGGTACGGTGCATCTAGACTTCCACCCATTTATGAAGGGCAGTTCTTTTAGTGCGAAGATCACTATATAACAGGATTGAGTGTGCATCTTCATGAACCAAATACCCATCATTCAGATTACACCCCCAATCATTTTCCCATCGATCGAAAACCCACAGACTTCGATGGCCGAGTACAGGTTCCTTGTTCAAGAAACTCTAATAGTGCTGTGCCTTCTCCTCTCTTCAACACCAGCCGCAACCTCTGTCGATTCATCACCACTGAACTGGAGCTGCATCGCAGACGAGAGGGCTGCACTTCTATCCGTCAAGGCAAGCCTCTTGGACCCCAATAATTACCTATCGTCATGGCAAGGTGAAGACTGTTGCAGATGGAAGGGAGTTAGGTGCAGCGCAAAAACAGGCCATGTTGTCAAGCTCAATCTTAGGGGCATGAATTCAGAAAAAATCGGAGGTGAGATAAGCTACTCTTTAGTCAATTTACAACAACTGAGGTATCTGGATTTGAGTGACAACTACTTCTATGGGGTGCAAATACCAGAGTTTCTTGGTTCCATGTCGAGTCTTAGGTATCTCAACCTTTCATACACCTATCTCTATGGAAGGATACCCCCACAACTTGGGAATCTCACCAAGCTCATCTACCTTGATCTCAAATGCTGGTACTTTTACAACCCTAGATACAACTTACCCTTCTCAGTCGATCTTGCATGGCTGTCACAACTATCCTCATTGAAGCACCTCGACATGAGCTTTGTAAACCTTACAGCTGCTGTGGATTGGGTTCATGAAATTAACAGGCTTCCTACTTTGAAAAATCTTAACCTAAGAGACAGTGGACTCAGAAATACAGTTCCTTCCCTTCGTCAGTTTAATCTCACGGTCTCACGGCACTCGATGTACTCGACATCTCACATAATAGCTTTGACACTACTATTGCTCCAAACTGGTTTTGGAACGCAACCAGCCTCACTGTTCTTAACCTCCAATTTTGTTACTTCTATGGTCCGATTCCCAACGAGGTAGGGAAAATGGCATCACTAGAAAAAGTTTCCTTCCAACAAAATAATCTCATGTCAACCATGATACTGTTTCAAAAATCTATGCAACCTGACGGTTCTAGATCTAGCGAGTAGCAATACTACAGGGGATATCACAGAACTAATGGAAAGGCTACCAAACTGTCGTTGGAACAAGCTGCAAATGTTAGATTTGTCTCTCAACAATATTAGTGGGGAGCTCCCAAATCAATTGGGGACGCTGAGCAACCTGACCTACTTGGTTCTGTCAGGCAATAAGCTTACAGGAAAAATACCATCATGGGTATGGGCACTGAGAAAATTGTTTATTTTGGAACTTCGTGGGAGTAAAATAAGTGGTATTGTCAATGAAGATCATTTAAATAGCCTTGCAGACCTAGAGTTTTTAGGGTTGGGCTCTACGCTCCTTCAAATAAAAATCAGACCAGACTGGATTCCACCATTCAAGCTGCAGACTGTTCTCTTAGAATCTATGCAGCTAGGACCGGAATTTCCATCATGGCTTAAATCACAAACAAGCATTAAGCTCCTTAGCATGGCAAATTCAAGCATAAATGCAATCCCGGATTGGTTTTGGGTTGTGTTTTCAAGAGCAGACTTCTTGGATTTGAGGTATAATCAGATATCTGGCACACTACCAGCAACGTCGGAATTTATGGCAGCAAATACCTTGTTATTATCGAATAACAGATTTAGTGGCACGATTCCAAAATTTTCAAGAAATATAAGCTACATAGACATCTCCAGCAACTCATTGTCAGGAACACTACCATCAGATTTAGAAGCCCCGCAGTTAACAGGCCTGCTTCTCTACAACAATTCCATATCAGGCACTATTCCATTCTTGGCTGTGCTCATTAGAAAAATTGCAAGTATTAGACCTATCTGCAAACATGCTGACTGGAGAAGTTCCAAATTGCCAAGAAGATTCTTACCCATACATGCATTATTTGGTTACAGTAAACCTAAATAACAACAATCTCTCAGGAGAGTTCCCTTCAGTTTTTAGAAATTTTCCGTACGTAAGCTTTGTTGATCTTTCCTACAACAGATTCTCTGGGAAGCTACCAGTGTGGATATGGGAGAAGATGCCAATCTTAGCACTGTTGCGTCTGCGGTCAAATAGGTTTTATGGACACATTCCCAGTGAGCTTGCAATGAGTAAAGAACTGCAGTTTCTAGACCTCGCATACAACAAGTTTTCTGGAAGCATACCTCACTCAATAGTTAACTTGAGTGCAATGGCTCGTAATTCTGGATACAGTGAAATTCTTTACAGAAGCATAGCTGGTCCTCCGGGACCTCAGTTGTATAATTACATGTATGCTATTATTAGTTTCAGAGAAAGTGTATCGGTTCTTACCAAAGGGCAACAACTTGGATTTTCTAGTCAGCTCAGCTATATGGTGTTTCTCGATTTGTCATGTAATAACTTAACTGGAGAGATCCCTCAAGACATTGGTGCTCTTATTGCACTGAAAGGTTTTAACCTGTCTTGGAACCAGTTAAGTGGGGAGATCCCTGTGAGTATTGGTCAGCTTAAAGCACTGGAATCTCTTGATCTCTCACACAACGGGCTGTCAGGCGAAATCCCTTCCAGTATGTCAGCTCTTACCTCTTTAAGCAGCATGAACCTCTCATACAACGATCTGTCCGGAAAGATTCCAGCAGGAAACCAGATTGAGACCTTTAATGCATCTGTCTACATGGGAAATATTGGTCTATGTGGCCCTCCCTTAACTTGGAGCTGTCCTGGAAACTCGTCAAGCCAAGACACGCATGGAAATCATCATGATTTGGGGGATATATCCCTTAACCTTGCAGTGATTATAGGGTTTGTCCTCAACCTTTGGGTGGTCTTTTGTTTGATGCTGTTCAAAAAGAGTTGGAGGGTTGCCTATTTCGTTTTTGTTGATGAGCTCTATGACAAGATTTATGTGACTGTGGTAGTAAGATTCGCCATCTGGAAGAGGAAATGTGGTATTTGAAGTTGATCATCGTTATGTATTGTATAGGCTACCATGGGTATACTAGTCACTACAGAACTTATGTATGGTCGAGTGGCATCTGTGTGCGAGTCACATTGTCTGTGTAATGTAGCTTATGAATATCTACGTGCCCACTTGATATTTTCCTCGCATAAATAATAAACTGCCCCTGTTTGCTTGTGATGTTTTTATGATCCTGTAATTGAAGTCCGTGTTGTAGAAGGGCTATACATTTTGACACCTCAAGAGCTCACTTCAACGCTTCAGCAGGGACGGGCAAGGGCTTGGTCACTTGACATACTTATCAATAATCCTCTCCGAACCCTCTGGGCACGTTGCCCAAGCGCCTTGCAGACTAGGGATGCAGATCCGTCCTCTCCCAAAAGAAGTTGCCGTGTATTCTGATTTTGTATCAGGAAGCGTTGGTATAACCTCAGCCACGGCTATAAACTACAATCGTGATGATATCCCCTCGATCACCATTACAATTTTACACACCATGTGTAACAAAAAAACAGAATGTTTCAGCGAAGAATGTTGCAGCGAGACATCGCATCTTCAGAGGTCGTCGACGGTCGGGCGCGAGAAGCGGCCAACGGTTGAGCGAGTCGCGCTCCGGCCAGCAGCCGACCGGAGGTCGAGGAGCGCCCCGACCCGCCCGGGTGATCCCTGGCTCTGAGCCAGATCCAGGCGCCTAAAGTCGCGGCTCACGAGGACACGAGCACGAGCCCCTGGCTCGATCGACTAATCTAGCTCTAGAAGCACAAAAGCCAGGGACAGCCGATCGATTGAAACTTGCATACTGCCTCGTAGCTGATGTACGTTGTTTGGTAAACTATGACCAGCACATTTGTCAGAGTACGTACATCTTTAACGGTTCCTTCACTTGGACAGATAGATGATCCAGCGGACAACAGAGTGCACAATCTGTTAGTAGCTCAATTTTCACTCTCATTGAGCTGAGAGGATGACACTCAAGTTGGGGAAGTTTTCTGGATTTTTCTTCATTCACACTCACAATGTCATACCTTCCAACGGGAGGAGTGGCCACATATATATACAGCAGGCTGCTGGGCAGCAACGAGGCCAATAATGCTAGTCTAACACTAGTCTAACTGCTGTCCTAGAGAGGACACTAACTGTTGTCCTACAGTCCAAGATGCCTGCAGTCCAAGATGCTAAGGACTACAAGATGCTAACTGCTGCTAAGGACCACAAAGACCAGCAGCAAGGACTTATCCATCATTCTCCCCCTAAGTCTTGTGCGTCGTCTTGTGGGAAGATTGGGCCATCTTGTAGGAAGATTGGACCATCCCAGTCCTAGAGCAAAGCTCAAGGAACTTGATCCTCTCAAGGGGCTTGGTGAGCAGATCCGCAAGCTGATCCTTGGTGTTGATGTAGCTCGCCTTGATGCTTCCTTCCTCCAAGCAACCTCGGATGAAGTGATACCTCACCCGGATGTGCTTGCTCCGTTCGTGGAAAAACGGGGTTCTTCGCCAAGGCCAGAGCGGACTTGCTGTCCACCCTGAGCTCCACTGCTCCAGTGTCTCTGCCGAGTAGATCACCAAGCAGTCGAGCGAGCCAGAGCGCCTGAGTCGACGCGGTGGAGGCCGCTATGTACTCGGCCTCGCAGCTGGACAAGGCCACCACCTGCTGCTTGACCGACTGCCAGCTCACGAGGCACTTGCCGAGGAGGAAGAGGATCCCGCTCGTGCTCTTGCTGGTGTCGATGTCGCCGGCGTGGTCGCTGTCGCTGTACCCGACGAAGTGTGCCGCTCCAGGGCACCTCGGGTAGTGGAGACCATGGTCGAGAGTCCCCGCAACATAGCGAATGATCCTCTTCACGGCCTGCTGGTGCTCCGTCGTCGGTCGCTGCATGAACCGACTGACGTAGCCGACGGAGAACGCCAAGTCCGGCCGTGTGTGGGCGAGGTAGCGGAGGCTCCCCACAAGACGCCGGTACTGAGTAGCGTCTACCTCCTCCGCCGTGCTGTCACGGCTCAGCTTCAGCCTTTCCTCCATCGGAGTAAGAGCTGGGTTGCAGTCGATGAGCCCAGCGAGCTCGACGACGCGCTTAGCGTAGGCGGTCTGTCGAAGTGTGATCCCGGAGTCGTCCTGGTGCACCTCGATCCCCAGGTAGAAGGAGAGAGGCCCCAGGTCGCTCATCTGGAAGGTGGCCTTCATCTCCTCCTTGAACGCCGCCACCTCCGCATTCTTGGTGCCGGTGATCACCAAGTCGTCAACGTAGACACCCACCAGCAGGGCATTGCCTCCTTTGCCCCGCCGGTAGATGGCCGCCTCGTGCGGGCTTTGCTCGAAGCCCATCCCCTTGAGTGTGGAATCCAGCTTGGCATTCCACGCCCTCGGGGCCTGCCGCAAGCCATAGAGGGCCTTGCGCAGACGTAGCGCCTTACCCTCCTTGCCGGGGATCGCAAATCCCGGCGGCTGGTGCACGTAGACCTCCTCCTTCAAGTCGCCGTTGAGAAACGCCGACTTGACGTCCATGTGATGGACACGCCAGCCCTCCTGGGCAGCTAGCGCAAGGAGGAGTCGCACGGACTCCATCCGTGCTACGGGAGCGAAGGCATCGTCGAAGTCGACGCCCTCCTGCTGCACGAAACCTCGTGCCACCAGGCGGGCCTTGTGCTTGACGACGGTGCCGGCCTCATCCCTCTTCAGCTTGAACACCCACTTAAAGGGTGATCGCGCGGTGACCGCGAGGGAGATCAGCAAGCTCCCAAGTGCGGTTCTTCTCAATCGCATCCATCTCCGACTGCATCGTGGCACGCCATGCCGCGTGTCCCTCGGCCTCTGCGAAAGACCGAGGCTCGCCATCGTCGCACGCGAGGTGCAACTGTGCCTCCAGGTTGTGAGGCACCAGTCCCGGCACCGGCTGATCACCGAGAAGGTCCTCCATCGTACGATACCGCAACGGCTCGCCGTCATGATACGCGTCGACGCGCTCCTCGTCGTGAGAGAGCGGAGTAGCGAACTCCACCGGACTGTGCTCAGCACGAGCAGGTGTCGAAGTAGACGGGCCCGAAGGAGTGGCTATCGGTACTGGAGATCGCGGCGTCGCCGGCTGTGGTGGTGCAGCCGAGGAACTCGGCGCAGCCGGAGTCGTAGCTGAAGGGCGTGGTGCCGCCGGTGTGGCGGGCGCCGGAGTCGGTGGAGGCTCGGGGACCGGGGTAGGCACGCTCGGCGAAGAAGAGCTGTCTACTCCCCCAGCTCCCTCGAAGTGGACGTACTTGACGGTGAAGTCGTCGTACGTCGGAGCCGAGCCGTCGTCCACCGCCTTGTCCCACGCCCATCCTCGCCCTTCGTCGAACACAACGTCGCGCGCCGTGCGCACACGCTGTGTCTCCGGGTTGAGAATGCGGTAGGCTTTCGAACCCTCCGCGTAGCCGATGAACACTCCGGAGTGCTCCTGTCGTCGAGCTTGCCGATGGGGCCAAGCTCCTTGGCGAACGTGAGGCAGCCGAAGACCCGCAGGTGGGAGACCGCCGGCTTACGCCCATGCCAAGCCTCATACGGCGTCATGCCGTCGAGTGCCTTGGTGGGCGAGCGGTTGAGGATGTAGACGGCCGTCACCACCGCCTCTCCCCAGAAGACGGCCGGCATGCCCCTCTGCTTGAGGAGGGCCTGGGCCATCCCCACCACCGTCTGGTTGCGCCGCTCGACGACGCCATTCTGCTGCGGGCTGTACGGCGCGGAGTAGTGGCGCTGGATGCCCTCATCCGCGTAGTACGCCGTGAACTCTGCCGCCGTGAACTCACCGCCGTTGTCGGTGCGCAGCACGCGCAACTTGCGGCCGCTCTCCGTCTCCGCAGCAGCCTGAGCACACCTGATGGCGTCCGCAGCCTCTCCCTTGCTGCCGAGGATCATCACCCACATGAAGCGGGAGAGGTCGTCGACGAGCAGCAGGAAGTAGCGCCGTCCTCCTGGTGTGACCGGTGTCACCGGGCCACA
The DNA here is from genome assembly GCF_002211085.1 of Panicum hallii. Classification (NCBI taxonomy): domain Eukaryota; kingdom Viridiplantae; phylum Streptophyta; class Magnoliopsida; order Poales; family Poaceae; genus Panicum; species Panicum hallii. The sequence continues at coordinate 47,355,755 of NC_038043.1, read as the reverse complement.
CAAGTCCCCGTGTACGAGCTCGAGCTGCTCCTTGGCTCGGAAGCTCGCCTGCTGGGGGAAGGAGTGCCGCCTCTGTTTCGTCAGCACGCAGACGTCGCAGAGGTGCTCCACGTGGTCGAGGCACGGGAGGCCTCGCACCATCTCCTTGGCGCCGAGCCGCTTCAGGGCCTCAAAGTGGAGGTGCCCAAAGCGCTCGTGCCACTGCCATGCCTCGTCGTCCCTGTGAGCTGCAAGACAAAGAGGCTGGGCCACCCTGACATGGAGGATGTAGAGGCGATTCTTCCCTCGAACCACCCTGGCGAGAAGCCGGCGACGGTGGTCCCAGATGCGAAGGACCCCGCTGTCGATCACCACGCGGGAGCCGCTCTCATCGAGCTGCCCAAGGCTGATGATGGAGTTTCGCAGCGCCGGGATGTAGTAGACTCCGGTGAGCATCCGGTGCTCTCCGGACTTGGCGGTGAGGATCACGGAGCCCACGCCCTTGATCTCCACAGCGGAGGAGTCCCCGAACCTGACGGAGCCACCTACGTCGACGTCCAGGTCGGAGAAGAACTCCCGCCGCCCGGTCATGTGGTGCGTGGCGCCGGAGTCGAGGTACCAGCCATCGACCCTGTCGTCGTCAGAGCTGTCGCCGAGGAGGACTCGGGCACGCGGCTCGTCGAGGTGGAGTAGAGCGGTGGCAGGCGGTGCTGCCGGATGCGGCCCCATGTCCCCGTGGAGTAGGAACAGTGCCGGCTCGTCATTCGGCTGGGCCTCCGCGACGTGGGCTTGGACCCCACGCCTCCGCTGCGGGCAGTCCCTGGCCCAGTGGCCGGGCCTGCCACAGTTGTGGCAGGCGTCGTCTCGTGCCGCCTTAGGCCTGTCAGCGGCGCCGCCTTGAGCATCTCCGCGAGCGCCACCCTCGGTGCGCCCTCGTGCCCCGGCTTGGGCACCTCCGCGCCCCTTTCGCGGCTTGCCGCGCTTGCGGCCACCAGTCGAGGGAGAGGGGTCCCCCCTCCTCCTGTCACCGCGCCGAGCCTCCCACTGCTCCTGAGTGAGGTGGAGCTTCCCACCGATGGAGATGCCTCTCGAGGGAGGCTGTGGCTCGTCGCTGTCGACGACCTTGAGGCGACCTATCGCCTCCTCGATCGTCATGGTGGAGAGGTCCAGCAGAGACTCGATTGAGCGAGCGGTCTGCCTGTACCTCTCGGGGACGCAGCGGAAGAGCTTCTCGACGGCTCTCTCCTCGTCGTAGGTGTCGTCGCCGAACTGCACCACCTTCTGCAGCAGAGTGTTGAGACGAAGGGCGAAGTCATCAACATCCTCACCTGGCTTGAAGGCCAGGTTCTCCCACTCCTTGCGAAGTGCCTGGAGAGTGGTCTTGCGGGAGCGGTCGCTGCCGATACGTGCCGCAGCGATGGAGTCCCAGGCCTCCTTGGCAGTTCGCTTCTTGGAAAGCGTGAACTGCATCTCGGGTGGGGCTGCTGCGATGAGAGCATCCAGCGCCCATCGATCCGCATCGTAGTCGACATCGCCGTACCGGACTGCCTCCCACATATGTCGCACCTGGAGCTTCACCTCCATAACCGCGGCCCACTCGACGTAGTTGGTCTTGGTGAGGGTGGGCCACCCACCGCCGGGACCGACGTCCCTGACCACCGCCTGGAGGCCGTGGTAGCCGGGGGCGCCGCCGCGCGCACCCCAGCCAGGAGCACCGCCACCAGAGGCGACGCCTCCGCCGCCAGGCGCGCGGCCCCCTGACCGCCGGCGGACGCGCCGGCCTCCGGGCCGCCGCCGTGGGGGTGGGCTGTTGCCCACCGCGCGGTCCGCTGCCGCGCCCTCTCCGTTGCCAACCCCTCAAGATCCCCGTCGGCGGTGGTGTCGCCGGCGATGGAGCCGCTGAGGCTGCCGCGCAAGGTCTCAACCTCGACCTCCGCCGCACGCGCTGTATCCTCCGCCTCCGCTGCTTCCACCTCCGCCCGGGCAGCTGCCAGCTCCGCTTCAGCCAGCCTGGCCGCCCTCGCCGCTGCTGCAGCGGCTTGAGCCGTCGCTCGGCTGCGCTCCTCTACCACGGCGAGCTCGGCGACTTGCTGGCGCCGTGCGCTCGAGGCGACCGAGCGCTGAGACGGTGCGTCGGACATGGCGTGCCTCCAAGGGGCTGCTGCGTGGAGAAGGGGAAGGGAACGGGGAAGAAGAGGCAGCCGGAGCTGCTGCTGCTGCTGCAGCGGCTGGTGCAGCTGCAGCTGCTGCTGCTGCACTAGCTGCTGGTGGTGGCTGGGCTGCTACAGCGGCTTCGGAAGGGGAGGAGCAAGAGATATCGAACCTACAGAAAAGTACGGCTCTGATACCAGATGTTAGTAGCTCAATTTTCACTCTCATTGAGCTGAGAGGATGACACTCAAGTTGGGGAAGTTTTCTGGGTTTTTCTCCATTCACACTCACAATGCTATGCCTTCCAACGGGAGGGGTGGCCACATATATATACAGCAGGCTGCTGGGCAGCAACGAGACCAATAATGCTAGTCTAACTGCTGTCCTTGCTGTCCTAGAGAGGACACTAACTGCTGTCCTAGAGAGGGCACTAACTGCTGTCCTACAGTCCAAGATGCCTGCAGTCCAGGATGCTAACTGCTGCTAAGGACCACAAAGACCAGCAGCAAAGACTTATCCATCACAATCTAGCTCTCCTGTCACTACTGTGTATTCCCGAGGAAAGAAAACAATGTGCATCATCTCAATTCTCACGCATAAGCATGCACGCCAGAAGCCTCGCAATCACAGACTGATTGTACAAAGGAGGGGATCAGCTCAAAATCAGACAATGCAAACAAAAAGGAATCAAAGCATGAGAAGTTAGAACCTTCCCATTTTACAGAATAGACCCAGAACACGGTAATTAGGTGATCACGACCGCTGGCCAACCAAGCACACCTCGCCTGGCCAACGAAAGGCAGCACATCACTCAGCTTAGCACACGGTAATGACAAGGAAAAGCCTCAAGTTTGTAGCAACCTATGTAAAGGTGAAGACATGCATTAGTTCACAATGCCGTTATCTGTGTGGAACTAGTCACTTCATATGCACATGGCAGTACTGTAAGACCGGCGAACGCACCGAAGAGGAAGTGGTTATCTCTTTACATTCTTGTCGGACTGAGAAAGTCAGGCACCTGAAGGTGCTTTTGCATCAGGAGCTGCCGCTGGTGGCGGTTGCGGCTTATGTTGGAGAAGGGGAGAGAGTGCCTTGACAACGATGCTCATGCTGGGTCTAAACTCAGATTCGTATTGCACACAGAGTGCCGCCACCGCTGCAAGCTGCAATAGATAGAAGAGTACCGTTGTAGAGATAAATTTTGGCTGAAGATGTTGCTTACTGCTCATACTTGCAGTAACCACCACATTGAAACACGCACACAGAGAAGGGATAGAAGGAAAGGCAGACCTTGGCAACTCCCTTTGGAGGATACTCTCCCTTTAATCTTGGATCTACACATTGTTTCACTGTATCCTCAGTCAATCTAGGTGTTGCCTGCATAAAAGTTGAAAAAAAAAATATACAACAAAGTAGTCATTAATCTGGATACTCCTTAGCTGACAATAAATTAGCATGTGAATTTTGTATTCAATGTTTTGAAATGCTACGATCATGCAAAGATATTGCCATGAACTGGACCAAACTGTTCCCATGAATACAGTAAGAAATTGACTTAATTGTAGCAAAAGAAAACTCCAATTAATAAAGAAATAACTATCTAGTTAGGTTTGAACGTTCGGTGGTTATATCTCCATATGAAGTAGCGAAACAAGACGGGCAGCTACTAGCTTATGGACCACCCAAAAAATAGCTTGTTATAACCCTTAGACCATAGTACAGGGCAGAGTGACAAAAGCAGTATTGATGACAGTTCAAAACAAACATTGAATTGTTGGTGTTTCCTATAAGGTTGAACAATACCGGTTTCTGAGAGATATGTGCAAATACCAGTATAATCTGAGATTTCGAAATATCTTGTGAAAAATTTAGCAAATCAGAGCCAACTCTTGTTGTTCCTCTGTGTACTAATATTTCCCTTTTTCGTTTAATCAACAGAACAGTTCTACCCTGTACCACAAGCTGTAGTTTGCAACAATTCTTAAGTTGAATAGTAGGCTTATTAGGAACTGAATTAAATGCTTACCCATGTAACCAGACTCTGCTGACCTCTAGGCATCGTATGATCTACTGGTTTCCTTCCTGTTAGAAGTTCTAAAAGAACAACTCCAAAGCTATATACATCACTTTTCTGAGTTAGCTGGCCTGTCATGGCATACCTGCATTGTTAACAAAGATAAATTTAGTAGATTGTTTGGTATAGTTAATCGAGAAGCCAAAATGATGGTTAAGAATTTGAGTTGAATAATTACTCGGGAGCATGGTAGCCAAAGGTTCCAAGGACACGAGTAGAATGCAAACGAGCAGCCATATCTGGAGACTGATTTGAAAGATTGAAATCTGCAATTTTCGCTTTGTAGTCCTCAAACAGAAGAACATTGCTAGACCGTATATCCCGGTGGACTATCGAAGGCTGCACCTTTTCATGAAGATACTCAAGCCCTTTAGCAGCATCTATAGCAATCTTAACCCTCTGCATCCAGTCAAGTGCTGGGCCAGGTTGTGCACCTGGTACACCCTTTCTTCCTTTTGTATGACAAAAATGAGAGAAAGCAAAACAGATCAGAGCATTATTGCATATGAATCGTTTAGAGAATGGCATGCTATGAATGAAACAGGTGAACAACTTAAAACCTTAAGTAACTATGTGAGTAATATTGCCGAGCCTACACGAATTTACTGTGATACAGTAACATTCATACCATGCAAAATATCATGTAGAGAACCCATCGTAGCAAATTCATAGGCCACCAAACGCTGATTTCCTTCCACACAATATCCAAGCATTTCCACAAAATTATCATGTTTTAGCTTTGAGGCAATGGATACCTACATAGAAGATGAGGATACAGTATATGGTCAATAAATAAAAGCTTAATACGGATAGAACAAACGGTACGGAATATAATAACTGGTAATGCGTGCACATAACTATAGAACCATTAACCAAACCTGTGTCAGAAACTCATTATCAAGTTCAGGGTCTGTTGAAGCATCAAGCTTTTTAACAGAAACATGTTTTCCACTGTCCAGAATAGCGTAATACACTCTTCCATATGATCCCTCACCAATCAAAGCCTTTGATCCAAAATTGTCAGTCTTTTCTTTCAGTTCTTCAAATGATAATTCAGGGACTTCAATGGGAGGTGGTGCTTTGATAGGATCACTATTGGCAGCAAAACTATTTCCTGATAGCCATGTAATGACAAATAACTTTAGTCCCCAGCAGCCGAGCACAACAGGCATAAAGAATAGCGATAAAGCACATTCCCATTTTCAACATTTTTTTTAGCACTGCCGAAATAAATATAGTTTCTTATCAATGTCTTCATTGAAACAGAAAGATCATAATGGTCCATATTTTGAAAATAATACTTGTTATCTTTTTTTTTAAAAAAAAGGTCAGATTAGGTGGATGCAATCCATTTTCCTAGAGATTCATTGTTCAGAGAACACTAGTTGATGATAGTTCAGACTCAACATCCTGAAATTTGCCTCACAGGAAATGATACTATTTGACATGAAGGAAATGTTGACACAAAATTTACTGAAAATATCCAACATGCTTCTGAAGAATCCAAGACAGTGATATACAAATCTGGCAAATTCAGTTTCCACAGTAGTTTCAAAATCATTTCTAATCCTCTGAGAACATAGGATCTGTACCGATAACCTTGGAAGTCAACGACTTAACACAAGAAGGACAACAAGGGGCAGAAGGAAGAAGGCAGTACCTTCTTTCTCATCTGGACTTATGGGGAGTTCATTTTCATGTTCACGGTATGACGCATGAAACTGCGTGCAGCAAAACCACCGGCGCATAGCGACCTCCCTGTTGACTTCTCTTTGCCTGTATGCCTTCAATATAAACAACAGAGAACAAGTTAGCCACTATACATAGTTTCAACTAAGAGTATCACTTCAATTACATGGGAACATTCAGATGAAAAAAACAGTGTGCCCGTCTGCACGAGGCTTCTAAGGCAACTTTTACTTCCGCTGACCGGACAAGGGTGCTCTAGGCTGGCATCCAGTTTTACCAAACACTCCTGGTTTAAGTGAATGATTTTCGATGTGTTCAATCATTAATACCCTTATTCAAGGTGATCACACAACCGTAATGAACTGTTAAAAGTATATTTCCACATCCTGATCAATAAGCAGATCCATGTACAAGGTGGCCTAACGAAGCAAAACTAGAGATACCCAAGTACAACCACATACATTGTATGGTGGACAACCACATGCATTGTATGGTGGCATTCATAAGTCAGAATGCTTACATCATATTTTTCAAATATCTATCGTTGGCAAACGACAGCAGCAACACGGAAACGCAAATCGCCACAAACACAGCTCCCGCACCAGACTTTACCGCCAAACCCCCCGCGCGCGCCATCCCACAGCGCGCCCCGCGCGGCCGCCCGTCCCGAACTCGAGCCGCGAACCTAGCGACGCGCGCAAGCCGAATCGGGTCGGAATTGAGCCATCCGGACCCTCGAGGCACCGCATCGGAGAACATCTTCAGCCCCGCCGCGCCGGCCGGGCCTCCACCCCGCCACCACCCGACGCGGAGACCAGCACGGCGGGGCCGCGCGACAAAACCTACCGAGCGCTACAGCCGGCCAGGGCAGACCGTCGCGCCACCGCCACAGCCAACTCCCCAGCGGAACAACCCCACGTCCCCACCCAGGGAGACGAAGGGAACGAGAGAGAGCAGAGGGGGCTCACCTGAGACGGGTCGACGGCGGGCTCGATCCCCCGGGTGCGGCGAGAGGCGGGGCGAAGAGGACGACGAGGAGGTGGAGGTGGAGACGCGGGAGCGGAGCGGAGAGAGGTGGGGGGCGGTGGCGTATGAGCTGGCGAAATGATCTCGTGCGGGGTGGTGGGGGTTGGTTGCAGCGCCCCTGCCGTCTTTTTTTTTCATTTTGGCCGTCTTTTTTTTGCATTTTGGGCCTTTTTTTAAGAAATTTACGTTTAGATCCCTGAAGAACATATTCCCGTATTTAGATCCTGGTGTCGGCGCCACGATTCATAGCGCCAAGGTAACATGTTTCGGTGCTAAGGCTCATGGCGCCGAGTGCCGCCCACGTGCTGACCGGTCAATGAGGTGGCGACGACGTGGCAGCAAGATCAGCACCATAGACTATGGCACCGACCATGCTTCCTGAACCCACGCCCTCTTTCTTCTTTCCGAAGTTTCTTCCGTTTATTCTAACTTGGTCTTGGTTTTTCTCTTCTCAGAAATCAACATACTCAACCTCGAAAACTTTGATTTGATTCATATATCTGGGAGAGCAAGGTATAATCTCTCCCTTCGTCCCTTTTTCGCATTGATTTGGTCTATATTATGTGTATAATTGAACTTTAGATACTTCACCGCTTAGGATTTAGGGTTTAGTTAATTTATGTATTATGCAACTGTAGGATGCCAAGGCGTAGTAAATCTAAGTAAACCAAGGGTGATGACAGTAATAGCCTTCACTCGTTTTGCTACCGAACGCAGGGAGGAGAGGGAGGAGAAGCTAGAGCGAGTTCGCTGTGCGAAAGAAGCAATTGAGGAGAATCCGGATGCATTCAGGCAGGGGAAGTGGTCTCGTTGCACCCAGTAGTCTTGCAGTAATTCCTGTGTTGTCATGTAATGGATTTGATGATGTTGTTTCAATGTGTTCTCATGTACTCAGGTTATTTTATATGTTGTCTTGTAATGGTCAGGTTTATTTTATATGTTGTCGTGTGATGGATTTGATGTTGTTTTAGTGTGTTCTCGTGTAGTCGACTACTCATTATGTTATCGTTTATTGCGTATTCCAGCATACTAGTATGTTGTTATTTCATTCATTGTGGTCATAATATTTATTTCAATATTGCAAATCTAATTAAGCACTTTAACGTAATGGAATTAAAGACTACAGTACATAGTTGAACATGCACAACACTTGAACTAGCATGTGAGGACATCTCTAAAACACCATCGACCTCCATCGACCCCCTCGGCGCACATCTGCACTAAGCAGTCCTCACCGTGCATAAATTTTGACCAATCTTCATTGCGATTATCGTATCCTCTGAGAGGTGCATCCTTGATAAAATCACTCTTACTCTAGAAACTCATACATTGCTTCCGGAAACAACTAAACAAACTAAATTTTCTGACTGCATACCTAACTATATAAAAATCTAATAATCTAACTAACTAAATTTTCTACCTACAATTAATAACGATATGAAGCAATTTTCTAACTTAAATTACCTAACTAAACAAATAAAATTAAATAACTAAATTACCTAAACTAATTTAACAAAAAAATACCTAAATTACCTCCCTAACTAAAAACTAGGTAGCTACATTACCTAATAAAATAACTAAATTAGATAAACTAAATAATGACTAAACTTATTTTAAGAAAATTACCTTGCTGCCGGGGGAGTGGGCCCGGTGGCCGGTCGGCCCGCTGGCGCGCCGGGGAGGGACGGCTCGAGCCTGTGTCGCCGGTGTTGCCGTGGAGGAGGAGCCCGTGCCCGAGCGGTGTGCTGGTGCCTAGGGCGGCGTGGGTCAGACGGAGTCCTAAGCGGACGGAGGCGAGGCAGGGCGGGGCCGGACGGCGGCGGAGCTGGGCGGAGGTGTGGCGGGACGGCCCGGAGGCGCGGCAGGGCGGGGCGGGGTGGAGGAAGACCTCGCGAGAGAGAGGAAGAGGGCGCGGGGAGACAGATGCGCCGCGGCGTATAGGATAAAAGCTCAGCGCCGTGATATGTGACGTCAAGCTCGGTGCCAAGATCTGTGTCGCCGAGTTTGGCGTCGTGGTTCATGGTTTCGAACCCCAGCCACATCAGCGCCAGGTCCTCGACCATGCAGCAGGTAGGTAGACACCTCGGTGTCGAGACGTGTTATCTTGGCGCCATAACTCGCGGCGTGGATCTAAGGATTCAAATATGGGAATACATTTTTCAGGGATCTAGACGTGAAATTTCTTCAGAAAAGGGCCAAAATGAAAAAAAAGACGGGCGCCCCTGGCCCCGGATCGCTTCGGTGGCGTGGGGGCGGAGACGGAGGTGGCTTCCGGTCTTCCGTTCCGTATGAGGCCAGGCAGCAGAGGCAGGGCCGAGGCCGAGGCGCAGGCGCCAAGCCCACGCGACGTGACAGCCGGCGCCCGCGGGGGCCGCGCGCGAGCGACAGCGCGGACGCGTGCCGTGCCGTGCGCCGCCCGCGTTTACCAGACTTAACAACCTGCGCACTACGCCTTTGGCCTTTTCTGCCCTTTCTTTTTATTATTCCGCCCGCCGCCACTCCGCCTCGGCGGTTGCTTCGCTTGCGCCGGCCCGCTCCGTACTGCCTGCCTTGCCCCGCTGCTGTTTCTTGCTCCGGCGGGGACAGCTTCAGCGACTTCTGGGGCCTCTCCGGTGCCAGGCACGTCTTGGTCCTGGACGACCGATTTTTGCTTCCCTGGCTGGCGTGCCGTCCGGACTGCGTGTTAAGGTGTCTGTAAACACGCTGGCATGGCTCGGCAGGGGAAGGAGAAGATACGGAAGAAGAGCACATGATTTGGGTGGTAATGGTTATTGGTGCTGGCTCAGGACGTGTTCAGGCAAATATGCATCAGACACAAACCAGACATAGCCCTCAAACAAAGATTAGCATATAATTCAGTCGTCGGGTGGAGGGACAAGAAACGAAAAGAGCTGGAAATCATCGCCGAAACTTGCATGTAGTTTGGGGGGTGCACATGTACAATTTCGCAGGTTCTTCTTAACAAGTGCCCAACGACACGGGGGGAGAAACGAAAAAGAAAGCTAGAAATATAATCCTACTTTGCCTGAGCGCCGCCCAAACGGTGCCGTGCCAATTCAGTCCATCAGGCCCAATATGTAACTGGATTTCATGCCATCCCAAGGAGGTGCGTGTGTGGTTCAGTGGTTGGGCCGCATGGGAATTGTGCAAGATAGCATCCGTCACCGACTCACCTCTTTCCACTTTGGCGTCACATCAACGTATGGATGCATTGTTCTTGCTATAGCAAATCAACATTCTATCAGACGTTAGCTTGGGACGCTTGGCGCCACATCGGTCGTTCACTTTAGCCTGTACGCAGTACCAGCGTCCAAGCGGCATCTTGTCTTCACACGCACGCGTCCAAAATCATTTTGCTGCCGACTGTAGACGTTCAAGTCGCTCCAAGCAGGTCCCAGAATGTTATCATCAATCCATTCCGTTTGAGGTTTGAGTCTCACGTTCCAAGCCACGGGCCACCAGTCTTAACAAGCCCTGCAACTGCAATGAAGGACGTATAAGCAATCTGGCTCACGTATGCATTACAAGGGTCTTACCTCGAAGAAGCATTGCACGTTGTTCAAACTGGTTGAATTAATATGATGATGTGGTGACGCCGATCATCCGACCCAGTGCTGAAAGTCAATCCTGTAAAGTCGTAGCAAGTAATTTGGCAGACAGCAAGCATAGAGCCCCAATGACTCCAGCATTAGCCATTATAGCTCCTGAAATTATTAGAGTGTGCTATAACCTCTACACAGAATCTTTTAGATGCAGATTTTAAAAATGATAAGGTTGCCCATCACATAGAAGTGATCTGACTTCAACACCGTTTCCAGCTGCTGGCGAACAGTCTAGAGGGAGGAGAGGCAGCACCAACGGCTGGCATGACAAGAGTTCATCCACAGAAGCTGGGTGTAGGCTGTTTGCAGTGCGGGGAAATTCCCTGGTGCCTTTTCCCCCTTGCGATGTAAGAACTTTCAAAATCCAAAGCTGATCCTCTACCTTTCTGCTTGCAATGTCCTGGTGGAGATGCCCATCTGATCTGCAAGACAGTACCTTTATTCCAAGATGATTGTTAGACGTTGGGTATATTCCTTTCAAAAGTGTTTTGTGCTCTCACTGTACACTTGCATGTCTTCAAGCAACTTTGCTGAAGTACACGTGCAAGGCAATAGTTATCTAATACTCAAAAAGTCAAAACTAATTTGCACGGTATGCAGCTATGACTTCTGGAACAAAATGAGTACCCCAATGCATGTAACTGATATTCATTATATTTGTTGCATACAGTCCAGCATATAGTCTTATATGTTATTTAGAAAAGGTGGAAGAAGCCTAGGACAGTACGGAGTACTTACTATGAAACTTACGACAAAGTGGAGTATAAGGTAGAGGATGTTGTTTTCAAGTATAGAGTAGAGTATAAGGTACAGGATGTAGAAGCCAGTGTTCCTCACCTTTTATTCCGTGCTGAACAAAAAAGAAGCAAATCTGCATGGATTATTTATGGCAGTTGCAGATATTGACGCATATGTGGAGAGCAGAGGCAGAATGTGGTCTTGTGGCTGGAACATCTTGAATGCAAGCTCCATATTATGATATGACTCTATCCCCCTTGTAAATTCTAAATGCCCATTCGTGCCATCAAAAGTTTAATTTCTTCTTGCAAGGAGATTTTAAATCCCGTGACGAATCTGGAATAAATCCATCTGATGATATCAAAACATTGATGCGCCTACTCAAGCCAGGAGTCTGGTTCTTGTTTGGTTAGAATAATTCTGTACATGCATACAGCTGTATTCTGTGGACAAGCGACGAAGTAGCAAGAAGTGAATGCATGACAATTGTATGAAAATGGAAACATAAGTATGAGAAAGAATAGGAATGTCATGTAGAAATGAACCACCAACGGTCTGTAGCTTTTGAACATGCATGTTGCGGTAAATTTTGCAACTGCAATTTGCCATGCCTAGATCATTCCAAGGGGAAACTTCAATAGGTGAGGGCTGAAAGTTTTGTATACATACAATTGGAGAACAAATATGAACTATTCAGGAGCATGTAGAGGACTACTGTAGATGAATTAGGGTCTTGTAGAACAGGTCCAGGAAATTAGTTTTCAATCAAGGGTGAAGAGTGAAGTACTAGATACTCCAATTGCCATCAAGGAAAAGCAAATAAAGAGAAGAATGAAAATTGCTAATGACCGGCTCCTACCTCCCCAGGTTTCGTACTGCTGCATTGTGATATTGATCCAAAGAATCTTTCTCCAGCTATGTGCTCACCACTCAGAGTAGTATCGTTGAACATGAAATGACTCATCGTGAGCCTTTGGCCAAGCCCCGGCAAGGCGCCATGCAGGGGAGGCTAACTCTTGGAGCTTTAAGCATACCTCCAGATCTTTGGAGAATATATGCATGAAAAACTGACCATAGATATCATTCACAAAGATCGTACAGCTTCAACTACAACTAGGCCATCTGGAGGTTGATAGGTGCTCTACATGTCCATGCAGCAGAGAAGCAACTATAAGTGAAAATAATAATATTAATATGAAAAGTAAGATTCCATTTCCTTATAGTGCTCAGTGGAATGTTGCGAACATAAAGTGGATGCTTCACAACTAATATAAATTTATGAAGGACTGCTCTGTTCTTCCCACAGGAAAAACATCATTTGATAGCCCTTCCACCATACTGTAGTTTCCACCTAGTTGTACATCAACAAGGCTCTCTTCCATAGTCGTCAGCCCATTTATAATACTGAACTATGTCACGAGGCAGGGATCCTTTGGCATTGAGCCAGGTAATTGGTGATGTGTTGGATCCTTTTGTTAAGTCAGCAACAATGAGGATTAATTATGGTGACAAGGAGATCACAAATGGCACTGGACTACGAGCATCAGCAGTGCTCAATGCACCACATGTTGAGATTGAAGGCCACGACCAGGCAAAGCTCTACACACTTGTAAGTGACCATGATAGATTGTAGGATCATGATATGTAGTGTGCAGGTGTTTTCTGCATTGCATTAGGTAAGGTGAACATGAGTTTAATTCCAAGAAAAGGTTCAACTTAAAATATTACTCTCATGTAAGAAGAGGTAATGCCTAATATAACTAGAGGAGTTCTTAGAGTAATACATGCATATCAAACACTAACTAATTTATTATTTATATGTTTCTTTCTCTTTCAGAAAAAAATATAAAACACAGAGATGCTGTTCTACTTAAATAAGCTATACAACTTGCACAAATATTGGTTTGTGTAAATACATCTCACTTTCAACGATCTATGAATTATTGATTAGGTTGCACTGAGTGTTGTTGTGAGAACAAATACAGAGAATCCCACCGCATGGTAATTGTTGGTTATACAAAGAATACATAGAATCCTTTTTCTGATTATCAAGTCCATGTATCCTACATGCTATTTTAGAATATGCTTCTGCACCCTATCTTGTCTGTACTCTCTGGTACAAGGATATTGGATAGGATAAGGCCTTACAAGTGCATTCGTTGCGTGGCACTCTGTCAAGTTCCTGCCTACGAACACACTCTACTGAATAAACATAGGCACAATTTAAATAACTGTACTGTCATTGGAATGAACCACAAATTTCAAGCCTACCCTTCGTGGTAAAACAAAAAAAAACTAAGAAAAGTTGCACACAAGATAAATTACTCCCACGCCCTTATGATTCTTCTTGCTCAGAGACACATGGCTAGAGGTGCTTAAGGACTTGAGTTTTATCACATCTTATGGCTGATTTTGTTTTTTTAGCACCATCCAGTAAGGTCCAAAAGTACTCTCTTTTGTCTCGTTTGTGATGTAGAATTAAGTCTCAGCTCCTTTATAACACATGTAACTGGGCATATCAATATACAAATGCTAAACAAAGTTACCTCTTCTAAGGTTATGGTGGATCCTGATGCACCAAGTCCAAGCAAACCAGAGTACAGGGAATATCTACAATGGTGAGAGCTTATTATATTTATTATTCAAGTACAATGTTGCATTGCTTCTTTTCTAAACTCTGGATAACGCCACCTTTCGCTAAAAAATGAATACTACTTGCCACATTTTTTTATGTTTGTAGTTCAAGAACCCCTTACCTAGATAACCTGCAGGATTGGATGCAGCCCTCTCAAAAAAGGAGGGGGGTGTTTCTTTTCCATCCATCAACATCTGAAGAAATCTTGTTGTGTATGCTATTGGGTAAGAAAGCACAGTTTCTGCGATAGCATACTTTTTTCCTATCACTGTAGTTCACTTAACCTAAATCTCTTTGTTCACAGTCAGTTTATTGTCAACAATTATTAGTTTCCAGTTAAATTGATATCTGTAGCTTGGAAACAAAATAAACAATACTGCAGCTTATATCATTATAATACTTTCTAAATTCGTCAAGAAGATATTTTACAAATTAGGCTTGGACAAGGTAACTGAAAAAGCATTATAGAAAAAACTGTCAATTCATTACTTCATGGATATATTTAAGAAAAAAACAGTAATGGACCTCGAATTCTAACCTGGCTACTTTAAGATCATCATTCTCAGTTGTTACAATTATCAAACATAGCAAGGTAAATTGTCATAGTATTCAATAAAATAAGGCATTAGTTACAAGATTGACGTGGAAAATTTCGCATATGCATGCATGCAAAGGTTATACACTTATACTGATAGTCTGAACCATGGGGAAAAAAGACTTACATTGCTTAGACTAGAGTTCAAATAATTCATCAAAAGAACCAAGTGGTATTACTGTAGCACTGACATATATTGCTAGAACAATACTAGCTTGCTCAACTGACAATTATAGATGTTTAATTTACAAGGATATTATAAGCTTGAGAATTGTGGTTAGGATTATCTAGAAAAGTTATAAACTATGAGATTTGTGCCTACGAGTATCTAGAAGTTAACCAAACTGGCAGAAGGAATCAATTTATAAACTTCTAATATGATGGTCCAATGTAACATAATAGAAGATAGCCATTTGCAGAAATGAAGTTTTTTGTTTGGTTAATTGATCAAATTCTAGATTGCTACTTGCTACTAAGAATCAACCATCAGAATATAAATGAAAAACTCAATAGAATAGATTACGTTCATTAGTGTGATCTGTGAATGTGCACCTCACCTGTTCTCGATACAAACGCTCAAGCTAACCTCTTACATGAACATTAATCTCGCGATCCATGTAAGGTTTTCATAGTTACGTGCTTAATTTAGTTTTAAAAAGTTAATTACTTAATTATCTGCATTGAGCATTAGTGATTGTAATGTGGATTAAAGATCTAAAGGTGGGGCTATTGTATCTTTTCTTATTGTCTCTTTTCTACAGGTTGGTGACAGATATACCAGAGGCGAGAGACATCCGTTTTGGTGGGTAACACATTATCTAGCCTCTTCTTACTGAATTAGCATTTAAGACACAGCTCTTCAAACTTTTCTTTTTGAGGACTAGGTCTTACACATTATTTTTACAGTAACAAAAAAGGCAAACAACTCAAGATCCACTTTGTGTCACAATCAAGTATACATAACCTGTGTACTTCAACTTAATGTAAACGTTTCACCAGCACCTTGCTCTTGGCAATGTAACAAAATCATGTTCAGTTAAATCTATGTCAAATGGCAAAACATTTGATGATAGAAAAGGAAATAACTATGGAAGAATAATTAATGCAATGTAACACGTTTGAGTTTGACCAAATAATTGTATGAACTTAGCAAAGAGATAAAGGCTTTGACGAAGTAACTATTTTAGTGAGCAAATGGTTACATAAATTACATTTCAAAGATGATATGTACAGCATTTACAATAGAACCTTTATACATGTATCTCATGTTTCGTGCTTGTGTTCTTGTACCTGACATCCATGCTTAGTAGTACCAATGTCCACATTTTGAAGAAAGATGTGTGCGTGGACTTATAGTAAATTCAAGAATTTTGTACTGAACTAACATCAACTCAATAGTTGTCTAAATAGTCCCCTGCCAGTTGCAAGTGGTGTCATGTTACATACCAGAATCTGAAATTGGCATCAAGTAATATCTGTGCCATACTGCCATGTGCATGCTAGGTGAATTTATAGTGGGTAAAATAAAACAAAGTGGCATTATCTTTTCATCAGCGTGCTGATTTGGTTCAATCTCCTTAGTTGCCATAACGGCTGCCACTCACTTCTTTTGATTAAATTTTTATAACACTCTTACCTTTTAAATTTAGCACCATTCAGCGATTGAGAAGAATAGGATTGGGTAATCTTATTCAAGATTAAACTATATAGAATCATTTTAATAATGCATAGCTACGAATCAAATGTAAAGCACCTTAGAGAGAGGGGATGAGCCCCACTCTAATGTGTGACTTCACCTATTTTGATGCAGGTTAAGCAGTTGGACGGTTGTTATCTGCCCAACAGTGCCTCAAGTTGAGTATCTGAGATCATGTTATTTACTGTGGGCCCCACTAGATCACTTAAGTCGGTATGGCAAGACTTCTACAGGAAATCAAGTAGATGGACATCGATATCATTACCTGCTTCACTGCTTGACAATATACAATGCTCGACCAATGGCATCTTCTGTGTGGGCCCACAGAAATATGGGATACAGCTGTATATTAAATCTGTGAGACATCCTACAGAACTTTAAACATTAGAACTTTCATTTCCAGACAAAAATAAAATTCTGGAAAGAACTTAATGTTTAGATTAAATACGAGACCATAAGGTTGCCAAATTGCTTTCTGGTTCAGGGTCCCCTTCAAGAAGCTGCCAGCTAATCCCACAAGTATTATATACTAGCATTGGGATAAAAACATACTAATAGTTATTAGTTATTGCAAAACACTAGTGCTGTGACTTTTTTGAGAATTGCATCAGGGACTTCTTCTAAGTCAGGCCACCTTACTGGAGTCATAAACATATCTTTAGTAACGCATGCACAATCTTGCAGCCCAGTCTTTTGATAGGCTCACCAAGTTCTGTTCTTCTCAGGCCACCAGATAGACAAACTTCTTTGTTAATCATTCAAGACTGCAAGAAAGTTTTAAGTAAACTTTGAACAAATTACAAATTAGCATATCATAATCATAATAGACCGAATACATTTTGCGACTTGATGATTCATAGTTGATGATACCTTATCCCTTTATTTCCCTTTTCGTGTATGGTTAATAATGGGAACATTCCACCTCTCGATAATATATGTGCAGCTTTGGATGGTACAAGGGTCTATGCCATAGGTAACAATAACTCCATCGCCACAGGCTATTTGTGCGTGTGTGGATGGGGGAGGGTGTGGGAACAATTAGAAAAGACAGTACTGTAGAATGGTATAGGTAGCCTTCACCTTAGAAATGGAAATCACAGTAAGCTTTCTAATAAGGAATACAAACTTTTTCAGGCAATGAAATAGTTCCCTACGAAAGCCCAAGGCCACCTGCTGGAATTCATCGAATTGTTTTTGTGCTATTCAAACAGCAAGCACGACAGACAGTTTATGCACCAGGATGGCGGCAAAATTTCAACATCAGAGACTTCTCAGCAATCTACAATCTCGGAGCACCAGTTGCTGCATTATACTTCAACTGCCAGAAGGAGAGCGGTGTTGGTGGCAGAAGGTAGGACAGAAACTTTCCATTCTAGAATAATACAACTGTAGATGTTAGACACTAAGTCACACAAAATCTGAAAGGGCCCTCTTTCTAGCAGAAACCATGATAATAGTTGGGCCATTGGTCATTAATAATGATCAAAAAAATAGTCATTAATAACATCTAATACAACAACAAGCGAAGTCTACAAAGGTTGATGTAATGAAATTTAGAAGAGGAATACTCTAAATCTAACAGAAATAATTTGCTTCCCATAGCATAGTAAACAGAGAGCTTAATTTCCTTGGTTTGGAACATATGCCTTTTAGGAGAGGAGCATACTTTCCTAATGTTCTGTAGGCCACAATCAAGCAATGCAACTTAAGTAGTGTTTTTAGCATTAATAGGGACAACTCATTGCACATATACAAAAAGAAAAGGCTCTCCCCATTTAGTGATGAACAATCATGCTTGGTCACCCCTTAAGACAATGGCTATTTCAAAGAAACAAGTGATACCGCCTATAAAAAAACACACACAATACAAGCAGTAGAAAGAAGATCATGTTCCACCGCACTGACATATGCAAGAAAGAGGCACACAGAAATTCACCGTTAATATCAACAACTCTCCCTCTGTTTACTTATATGAGAAATCAGGCATGTTGTTCTAGGAGAATAGTTCCCTTGGACATTACCAGCTCTTAACAATATTTTATGGGTGGTTTAACAGGTTCCTGGGATCAAGCTGAAGTACAGATACAGAAAACATCTACAACAAGGAAGAAGCATTCACAATTCAGAAACTGATATCCATATAAAACAGTTGAATACATATGAGATGTTAGTTGACAGTTAAGCACTAGAGTAATTGACTTATATCATATGAAACAAACTAGCATTTGAAGGTATCTTCTTATGTCACTAGCCTCAATAAAATATTACGATGTTCACATTAACAATTATGAGAAAAGATGTTCAGTTGCACAAAAAAAAACACTGGTGTTCCAAAGTTCAAGTATAAAAAAATATATTCAAGTATAAATCTGCTTGGTGGTTTTCCAAAGCATAAGGAAGGAGGCCATGGACGTGACCATCCTGCCTATTAGTGTTCTAAAATTCAAGTATAAACCTGCATGGTGGGTTCTCCTCCTGGGTTTTTTTCCCTGAGCCTTGCAGACGCAAAGTCTGCAGTTCTGAAAGCCTTATAAACTGAAATTGCTGTGGAAGATTTTCTTTTTGTCAAGAGAACAAGGATTGCATATCCGGATATCCCTCATGTGGCATAAACCAATAAGACCATGGAGACCTTAAAGTAAGATTAGAAAAGGGAAAGAATTACAGGACTCTGACATTAAAACAGAGTTAAGGAACGAAAGCAAATCATGTAAGATCAACCAAGGAATATAACGGATATCAAATTAACCAAGAAAATCAATGTTCAACCACAGAACGAAACCAATATAGCAGATAGCTTGTAAAATGGCATCTACATCTACATAGATAAATGCAACACATAAAGAATGATAAACATTAATATTATTGAACACTTGAGCCTGCTGTGATCATATGGAAATCGAGTCTGATCAAACCAACCAACGCATCAAGAAATTACCCACACAGCACAGTGCAGTTCGATGTTCTGATAATGCGTGCTCAAATAGCGCAGAAACTGACAACTAGCAGATTGGTCCAGCTCTCTCTAGTACCTGCTAATGACCTCACACACCCAGCGTCCATTCCAAGTTTCCATCTACAATACGCCATGCAACGCGTCTAGGAAACTCAACCGCCTAGCGGCGCAACGTAGCTTTGAACCGTGCGTCCCCCGGTCTCAACGCCGGGGCGCACTCACCGTTCGACACCGCCGCAACGATACCGAATCGCCAGCACTAATTGAATCGGTGCGATACCCATAAAGAGTATCCCTCCCAGAAAAAGCGGGAGGATCGCAGGGAACGGGGACCGGAGGAGGTACATTACCGTTGAAGGGAACTGGGGAAGAGGATCACGGCTCGACGATTCGACCCGGCCGTTCCGGTTGCTCCTGGGGAAGGCGGGCGGCGTAGGAGAGGTGCTCGCGTTGGTTGGTGTGTGGACCGCGCTTGTCCTCGGCAGAGCCTGGGGTGAGACTGGGTTTCTGGGAGGGGAGGGGACGGTGGCCTACCCGCCGACGGCGTCCACGCCGACGAGGAGGTGGCCCGGGAGGTGGCTCGTCCGTCGTCACGGCGAGAAAGAGTGGCGAGACTCGAGAGTTTTTTTGTTTGGAGACTCGAGAGTGAGACTGAACGACGGAGTTTGGGCTGGGCTCGTCAGTCGTCCGGACTGTAGTTGGTCCGCATCGGGCTGGACTAATTAACATAGTTTGGGCCCTCCTGATGTATATCCCCTACAGCCCACAGGATCCATATCGGATTCCTATTCATCTTCCGGGAAGAAATTTTTTCTATTTATTTTCCACTGTTTGAGTTTGGTGCGATCTCCAATGAATGGACGAGATTAAATCTGACAGGAATGGCGCTGAGCTCACAGCTGGTTTTGGGGTGAAGGTGGCTGCTGTGCATGGTTGCGTGAGAGGTGGCTTTTAGATTTGAAATTTTAATCTCACTTTTCTTTCAAACCATAAATGCGTTTTGAATTCTGTTTGAACCGTGATGTTACTGAGAATTTATACAAAAAATAAGATCCAATATAAGTATATTATATTTTTTTAAAAATCAACATTTAAATATACATCTTCAACATTTTGAATACACAGTTTCAACATTTTTATATAAAATATTGAACTTGTTTTTCTGAAACGTTGAAAAAAATTTGGATAAATATTGAATCTGATCTTTTAAATTGTTGACTATATTAGATTAATATTTTAAACATATAGATCGCAAATTCCATAACAAAAATAATGAATTATTGACGCTGCATGAAGAAAAAAAAAAGAGCATACCTGCCACCTGGTGATCGCACGTTGGCTAGCTGGTGGCTGCCCTCCTGCCGTTGGGTGTCGTGATTGATTGATTGGACCATGGAGATGGAGCAGTGTTCTGACGGGCCGTCTTGGGCCGTGCGACGCGAGCGCTTCCCATTGCACGGAAGATGGGAAGCCCCGATCCACAGCCCCCTTCCAGGACCGTTTGGACTAGATTACAAAATTTTTGTATGGCTTCAATTCTAAAAAATTGTGGAGTTTTTGAAACTGCATATACTTAGATTTAAAAAATTTTGAAGCTAAAGTTGTAAATAAGCATGTTTGTCATGGCTCCAGCTCCAAGATCAAGCTGAAATTTGTAAAATAGATTAAAATATTTTATATTTTTATTTTAAATCTAAAATAAAAGTATAATAACTAAATAAAAGACTCTTGATTTTTTTACAACTCTAGCTTCAAGAACATCTGGAGTTGGGTATGACCAGCTATAAAAACTTCATAAACTTTTCGAAGTTGGAGCCATGCCAAACACGCCATAAATCAAAGATCTTTTACTGAGTCATTATACTTTTATTTTAGATTTAAAATAAAATATAAAATATTTTAATTTATTTTAAAAACTTCAGCTCCAGTATGAATCTTAAAGCTAGAGCCGTGCCAAATAGGTCTAATCCGTATCCCTGTTTTGTTTACTTTTATAATAGCAAAACGGTAACAAAAATAATTTTCAATTCATGCCTCTTATCAAATGGAAGATACTCTAATTTCAAAACGATGAAAAGGACAATTTGGTTTTCCGTATACGGACTAACTTATTTGGTGTCCATCTCATAGTCAATGCCAGAGCTATTAAGAAATTTGGTGAAACAATGAAAATCCAGTCAACATTTTACACTGTGTGACGCCGGCAGAGGCCGGAGGGTGCCTATCATGCATCTCTATCCAGAGGTACAACGTACCACGCATGAATTCGTAACAAAACGTCCATCACTTGTTTTTTCTTCCATTTCGTTGACTTGCAAGACAGAAGTCTTGTACAATGATGCTGCATTAAACAACAGCAAATGTAGTTCAAAAGGTCAAGTAACCATTTCTTACTGTACAAAAAAGTTAGTACTCCTTGAAATAAAAACGCTACACTTGCAGCTAGCATATAGTTCGCTCCGTCCTCAGCTAATCATCACTGCCAATAACAATATAATCAATGAAAACAAAGATATCTGCATCACTACTTGAAGAGCTCATACGTGACGCCATGGATGACAAATTAACGTAAATAGCTGTCTATGGGCAATGGTATTAGTGTCTAGATACGAGCTCGACTGGCGCAGGATATTTCCAGCTGAGCTGTGAAATGGAGACATAAATAGAGAAAACCGGAAAAGTAAAAAGTTGGTGAAGGAGAAAAGGGACACATATAGAGATCAATATATATACTTCTTTGAACTAAGGACAAAAGCCTGGCTACTTAATAGGGTAGAACAAGATACCGCATTGCTACGAAAGAATCAATGTAGTATTCTATGCAACGTGAACCTAAAACTATAATAAACAAAAAGATACAATCATACAAGATTGGCGGGTGGTATTGGCTTGAACTTTAGGTGATAAATCTGTCACCTTAATACCTAGCAATGGAGAGGTGCGTCCATCTTGTTCTTTCTCCCATTTTTTGTTCTTGCAATGGCACCCAACACGCCTCTCTTTCTCTAGCACGTATATTCCTTGCCTACTATCAGCTAACTCTTTCATTTTTTTTTGTTACATTGGAACTAATCTCTCTCTTTCACTACCCAAAAAAATACATCTCTTCCACACCAATACCATCCCACCTTTCTCCGCCATGATTCACCTTGATGTACACAAGATTGGTGCATCCTATTCTCTAGAAAATTTTAGGGTTTGAAACCTACGAGGTGTGAAAGGAAAAAGAAGAAGTTCTAGGATGGGCCAAGTGCTTCTAATTTAAGAACTAAGTGCTTCTAATTTAAGAATTAAGATCATTGAACAATGTAGATTTTTATAATTTGAAGTAGCTAAATTTTATTTCTAGAACTCGATTCATTCAAAAAAATTGAACTAATACCTTAGCAGTCCAGGATCGGGTCAGAACTCAGAACCTTGAAAACCATGCTCGAGTTACATCGCCCAAAAGATACCGGTCTAAACCACATCAGCCGCCCGGCCGGCACAAGCGGCGCCGGGGCCCACAATCAGCGACGCTGACTAGCTGGTACATATAAAAAAGATGTAAATAGTTGCACATGGGCACACGGCGTCGCTGGTTTGTTCGCGTTCGCAATCTCGCACACTTCGGACGGCGACGTTGGCGTCTAGCAAGGGGGCCAACAACACAGAGGAGAGAAGCCAGCAATGGCGCCGCCGCCGTGGTGGCTGCGGCGAGAGGTGCTCGTGGGGCTCGCGCTGGGCCAATTCGTCTCCCTGCTCATCACCTCCACCGGCTTTTCCTCATCCGAGCTCGCCCGCCGAGGTACGTTGCGCCGCCGCCGTCTGTGCTGTTCCCGTACGCCGGCGATGGCGCCCTGTGTAACTTGTCTCCCTCGAGTTCTTGGCGGGAGCACAGGACTCGCAAAATACTGGATTTTGTTATCGCTCTGAACAGAAAAGGCTGTCCTTTTATTTTCTAGCTGTGCCTTCAATTGTGCGTGTGCCGCGATTTTACTTGACAAGTTCTTCATGCTTTGATTGGCTAAGAAACTGGCATTTGGCTCCAGTAACTTCAACCGCCAATGCAAGTTTGTCTCGTTTATCCGCGTGTGCACGAAAATAAACGTTACAAAGAATGCCATGTTCAGATAAAAGATAAGACTGAATTGGGACAATTGGAAATTATGGAGACAAGACTGAATCACGAGGGTTTTTTTTTCAGGTGTCAATGCACCTACTTCACAGTCACTGCTGAATTACATCCTTCTTGCACTTGTTTATGGTGGGACACTGATATACAAAAGGCGACATTTGACGGTATGTCTGGATGCTGCTTTTCCACCCAGAGAGGTGTCTAAAAACTAATTTGGTTAAATTATTCATCTGGGGAAATGGAAACTAATAAAAAAACATGAACTGTTCTTCAGCTCTTATGCTCTAGAGAAATTCATATTACACAATGAAAAATAGCAGACTGAAAGTAATGAAGTATTTTACAGGCTCAAAATTTGTGATCACCAGTTGCGATGCTATTTTAGGTTTTCAGGAAGCAGAATAATCTTTTTAGTTGAAATACTGTTTGAATAAAAGGTTGAGATGCTATTTTGGGGTTTTAGCACATCCCCAACCTTTAAATTATTCCCTTGGACCAGTAGTTTGTGCTGTACTGTTTCTCTTCTTGTATGATTGATGCATGTACGTTGCATGTATAAAGCATCTTGCCCTGCTAACCAGAACATATGGCTAGTCTCTATATGTTAGCAAGGATTTTATGCGTATTCTTATTCCGTCCTTTACAAGTTGCTCAGGCTGTTTGTCACCATGGTGTTTATGTGGTGATAAAGTAATCTGAAATTTTCTACCAAAGTCAAAAGGAAAGCCTCAAATGTTTTCTATGTCTTGTTTCTGCAGGTTAAGTGGTACTATTACTTGCTGCTTGGCATCATCGATGTGGAGGCCAACTACATCGGTATGCAGTTACCATTTGAGAAAGTAAATTAGGCAATCAAGTTCGAACTGGAGTTTGTTTCTTTTTTCTTGTGTATTTGCTAAGTTGAATTGCTTCCCCCACCCCCACAGTTGTGAAGGCTTATCAGTACACATCCTTGACGAGTGTGATGCTCCTGGATTGCTGGTCAATTCCATGTGTCATTGTGCTCACTTGGATCTTCTTGAAGACAAAGTATGGGTTAAGGAAGTTCATCGGTGTTGGAGTTTGTGTGGCAGGCCTTGTACTGGTAGTGTTTTCTGATGTGCATGCCTCTGACCGAGCGAGTAAGAATATGCTTCATTATGGACGTTCTGACAAAGTTACACTATGATGCATCGTTAGCTCTGCTAAAGATTTTCTACTCAATATCTACAATTCACTTTGGTTCTTCAGCGCAGTTTTTTGTGGTCATAGCAGCGCATACCTGGTCCTAGAAGCCTAGGACATGACAGATGGATAAAAACTGCTGAATTTATTACAAAGTATAAGTGTGTAATTCATTTTTACGTCACACTTTGGAGTGCATTGCAGAAGGACCCAACCCCTTGAAAGGTGATTTGCTTGTTATTGGAGGATCCATGCTTTATGCCATCAGTAATGTTACTGAGGTAAGAAGCCACTGCACTTATCTTTGTTCAATGAACACTACCATTCTCCTTTAGCATATTTATCATTTGGATGACACTTGCTAGGATATGCATGATTCGTCATTTCTAGTATTTTTTTCATGATTATGAGACTAATATGTTTATTCATTGAGCTATGATAATTATGGCTGCAATTTATTGTTAAACATCTCATTGTCTTTGACATAAAGCAGAAATATATAGATGGAAACTTCAAATATTTCTGTCTACAAAATTTCAGGAGTATTTTGTCAAGAAAAGCAACAGAGTCGAGGTGATGGCAATGCTTGGTGTTTTTGGAGCAATTATAAGTGGTATACAGATGTATCCTTTAGCTTCTAAAAAAAGGCGAGAAAAGACTTGACCTCATGTGGTAGTTACTAATTTCTTTTCTTCACAGTAATTTCTTCTGCGGCACTTCTACTTCAAGCAAAACAAAACATAAGATTTCTAGTGACTGACAAATTTAACTACATCACCCCTTGCCTGCCAGATTTTTAGTGGTTCATTTTCTTTTTTATTTTGGTTGATATACAAACCACTTACTGATAAACTGGTTTAGCATGAAATGAAGGCTCAACCAGTGGTATGCGATGATCGATTCAACCAACAATACTGTAACAGTGAACCCCCCTTTTAAATACAGCCCAGAATTTTGAAGCATTTGTGGTTGTGGTTAGGTCAAAATAAGGAGCTTGGGAATAAGAAATTCTTTTGATTATAGACCAAACTGACTTAATTTCAACTTTACACATCAGAGGCAAGAAATATACTCCCATATTCCATTTCCTTGACAATGCTACAGAAGCATACTTGAACGACAAGAGCTCAGATCAACCCACTGGAATGCTAGTGCGGTGAGTATCCTCCCCTCCCTGCACTCTAATGAATTATTTATGAGCAACCATGTTCCGTTCTTCACCTTGTCGGTCATGATTCATTTTTTGACTATGTATTTTTATCTTTTCAGATTCTTCCCTTCATAGGATTCGCAGTGGCAATGTTCTTGTTCTACTCAACAGTACCAATTATACTCAAGGTAGAAACCACTGTCCTCTTGCAGACTAATTCATGATTGTCCTGAATAAATTTACAGAACATACGAGCATTTGATTTTTACAGATATGTGGTGCAACCATGCTAAATCTCTCACTACTGACCTCAGACATGTGGGCCGTTTTAATCCGTATCTTTGCTTACCATGAGAAGGTATGAACGCATGGATTCCTTTCTCCATTTATTCATCACAATTCACAATAGCCATTCATAAATTGATCTGGTGGAAGCAAACTCTGCCCATGTGCAGGTTGACTGGATGTACTTCGTTGCTTTTGCCGGCACAGCAATTGGCCTTGTCATCTACTCATACAAGTACTGTGCCTTTCCAGTTTTCTGTTCGCTGAACATGGATAGGTGCATAGCTATGATACTGTACTGGTGTCAACACTCACCACTTAAAAACTGCTGCAAGCAGGGGCTCAAAGCAGATTGCTGAAGGGACTGCACAGGTTACAGGGGCCGGGGACGAGGAGGCTGCAATGGCAAACCGCACAGCACAAGTTCCTTGTGTCGGGGACGACGGGCCATCCTCCAACAAGGAGTTTGCATCAGCTGCTACTGCCTCAAGGTAGTAGGCAACTGTCTACCAAACTGAACCAGTAATGGAACATATACACGGTTGTGAAGCGTGATATTCTTTTGCTATCAGATGTGAGGAAAGAAAAAGGGCTAGTAGCATTGCATAGCATGCTTTCTTGTTGATTCTATAATTTTTATAAACACGAAATCGAAATGTATTTGTTAATATTAAAGGAGCTGAATATTGTTTTTTGTTCATGCTTTCATGCATTGTATCTGCAATCCGGATGATCAGGGACTTGTGAATTTTCAGTATTCAGGGTCAGTAGAAAGTGAAGGCCGTTTTCCGTGTTCAGAGTTAGCATAAAGTGAGCAATTCGTATGGTCTGGATTCGGGGTTCCACATCTCCGGTATACCTTGCCAGCAAAAAAAAAAAGAGAGGTAAGATTGGAGACAAGTTTGTTAGGAAAAATAAAGAAAGCACTAAAGAGGATCTACCATACGCTAGGAAAACATGAAACACGATCCACTACGGATTGTTCCAGTATATTGTATGAGTATGTTTTGGAGATCGTATCGATGTCCAAGAGTACATCGCTATTATTACATTCCCAATACTTTTGAAATCACATAACTACTCGGTGTATGTGAGCCTGACAGTCAAGAGATTACAGGCGTACTACTTTGTCAGAAATAAAAGACATAATAGAACTCCCTAAATAAGTCATAAAGTTGTGACAAAAAAGGTCATGCAACTTCCTTGTTCACTTGTTCAGGTTTTTCAATCTTTTCTGCGACCTTGAAACAGATTGAGATTTTGTTTTGGCCATCCTTCTCCTCCTGCTAGGTGCACCAGAACTTTCCGTCAGGTACGCCTGCGCCATCGTCAACGGCTTTGAAATCGCTGGAGCAACCTCGCAATACATCGAGCTTTGTGGGCACCAGATCTGCCTTTTGGAGATCACCGGGTGTCGACCATCATAGAAACCATCTGTAACCTTGGGCAGCAGCTTCCTGGCATCATCTTGCTCAACCAGCTCAAATTGGTTCGAATGCTTCTCGGGCAAGTAGGGAGACACATGGCATACCAGCTTAAGTGGAAGGCCAGCCTTCACAGGAGACGAGGAGTACGATCCGGCGATGGATGGTGAGGCAAAACAAGCAGCAGAAAGCTGAAGCACCGGATGGGGAAGCAACATTCCAGCACCTCTGTGCTCATCACCCGTAGATGATGGCTCACGATCATTACAGGAGTGACTCTGAATGTGTCGACGGCACCACATCGATCTTTCTGAAAGCCTGGAGCTGTCACCTCTTTGCCCTATCGTTTCAGCTAACAGCCTCCGGATGGCTAAGCCTGCAGCCTCGAATTGGGGCGGCAGGAGCTCCAAGCAACCCATGGCAATGCCCAGTATGTCAGATGCCTCCGACAGACGGAACACGACGCACATCTTCAGGTTCTTCTCCCACATAACCTCGTGTTCGCGTGACACGGCGAGACACGCCACCAGTCCATCCTCGACACCCGGATCCGGCCATGGCCACAGCATGACAAGATCGTCGCCACCGCTCCTCCCTCGGATCGAGAACTCCCTCGACTCGCCGGCGAGCAAGTACCGGGTCAGCGACGGCAAGAACATGGACCCCTTTGGACGGCCGCCGGACTCGACCAGCCTGAAGAAGCTGTCCGCGCCATCGGCGAACCTCTCGAATCTCCGCAGCGTGATGTCGTCCAGTTCGGCCTCCTTGCGGCGAAACGGAGCGAAGCGTCTGGCCGCTTGGATCAAGTACTGGGAGATCGAGTTATTACCTGCTGGTGCTGGATCATTGCTGACGCAATCGCACTCCAACGCCCGCTTCTTGTACTGCGCGTGTAGCAGGTCGTCGCCTTCCTCGGCGACGCGCTTGAGCTTCGCCTTCCATTGCAGCAACGGCGGGTGGGAGATGTGGAGGTCTTCCGAGACGGCGACGACGCTGCGGATCTTGAGCACCGCCATCTCGAGCCTCTCGGCCCTGCCCTCGGCGCTCTCGTGGCTAGGCTTGTCGCCGGAGAGAATAGATGATATTCTGCTCACTGCCTCGGTTGCCACCGCCGATCCTACTATCTCCGCCATTAACGGCTCCTTGAAGTCAAAGGAGAGGGTGACCGTGTCTTTTCACCAAGAACAACGGAGTTGCTGCCTTGGCAGGTATTAGTGCAGGGCTCCAGGCTACCAAACGAGGATTCTTGAAATAATTTCCTGGGCTTTCCAGTCACTCAGTCAGACGAATAACAAGGACAAGTTTCTGGACTGAGGTTATTCTTTGTTCTTTGTGTACGTCATCGCTGACCTCATCATTGAATTAGACCTTGATGAGGTTGACGTAGATCTATTCCTAGGACAGCTAGCTCCGGCGATGCGCCGGCGCCGGAATGGCAAATCATCCCAGGAGGCAAGGAGGGCAACCGGGACGTCTGAGATTGCTATCAACGCTGCCATGATCTTGAAAATGCGCTTCGTTATCAATGCAGTGTTCCGCTGCCGTAAGAACACAGGTGACAGTGGTAACAAAATGCATCCGACTGTTATGCATAAACAAGTATGCTCAACCCAAATCCAGAATGCTTTTGAAACCATGCTCGATTTCATTATTGTTTCACTACGCTCCAGCGTTGGAGGGCGCTGTGAATATGCGTGCCGTTGACATGAAAAGATACATCGTGTACAGGGGTCATCACCCCTTTGTTCCCTGCAGAGACTTTCATCATGCAGACATAAACATACAATCCCCAGAATTTGTGCTCATCGTCTCTTCAAGGGAAAGGGCCAAAATAATCAGTCCCCCTGAAGAGATTGCGATGTTTGACAAGGAGACTCCGATTAGGAGCCCAGGTCCACCACTCTGGGTTTTTTAGACACGCGACACCGCGGCGCCTTCTCGCTCGCACCGAGCCATTTCTTGAGAAGCTCAAATACGTTCTCATTAGACAGCAGGCCACGGTGGTCGGCGCCGACGCCGACTCTTTCTTTCGCCGCGAACCCATCAGCCTGTCAAACACCATACATGGAAAGCTGAGAAGCGATCACTGATTAAGTTTAGCAAGACTGCACGAGGTATGCTATCCAAATGAACAAAAAAGGCACTTAAAGAGAATATGAAACTACTACTACTGCTGGGGTATGTATACTGCTGGCGCTGGGGTGTGTATACTGCTCATGTGCAACCTTGGTGTAAACCTGAAACTGCTACCGTTTCACTTTTGACATTTTTTGATGGAACTCACTTTTGACATTTTGATCTAGCATTCTACAGGCTCATGTAGTACTAGGCGTACAAAACAAAGAATGCAGTGCTTAGCATACCGCACGTGGCATGGTGTAGGATGGTTATCAACTTACCATTGCTGATTCAATAGGAACTGTGCAATCTCCATCCACATACGTGTATGCTGGCTGAAAAGAGGACGTCCAGGTTTCATATTACTGTGAAAAGCCATTGAAGGTATACAACTAGAGCCTGAGCCTGATGAGTTTAAACTTTCACGCAAGAGGGTACAGTACCACTGTGTGACACACTTCTGACAAATCTCCAATCGGGGAGCTTTCGGAGCCATAGCTGTGCGGAAATAGAAATAATGTATTAGAGACAGAAGAACAAAATCGCATGTATCAGCTACCAGACTTGTTAGTAGAGTATTTTCACCTAAAAAAATTCTGAAGTATGAAGAATCCTCACAAAAAAAATGTAATCTGGATTTTCAGCTTTGGATCTAGAATGTTAGTATATGTCTTTAAACAAAAGATTGACAAGAAACTACCTCATTTTTTCAAATCATATTCAATATTTATAGATTACCATCCCAATTCATGTCAGATGCTAAAGTTTCTCTACCTTAACCTCATAAATCGATAACCTACAGGCGTACGGGTAGTTGAAATAAAGAATGATGAATTTCAGAATAAAATCTAGAGCTCCTAATCGGGTAAAAGTACTTACCATACATCATATGGAGTGTCATAAGCTCTCCCATATATGTTGTAAAAACTCACAGTATCTGGTAGTTCAGCATTGTCTAGAATTCGGCGAGTCTCAGTGGCCCATTTGAAAACTGACATATTGAATGGCAGCGCTACTTTCTTCCCGTTATACGTGAGCTACAGATCCATAAGAAAATAGAATGAAGTATCAAAGGATTAAGAGTTACCCATGCTAGAAGAGCTGCCTGCATAGAGTCATGCACATGAATTCAATACCTATCTTGTAACTGAGTGATTCTTAACCTCTGGTATCAAAGTCACTTTATATTTATAAATGTATGTATTAACAATTGTGTCAGAAACAACACTACCCAAAAAGCATCTTTATGTTAAAATCTACCTCATTGTTCCTTAAAGCTTCTTCGAACAAGGATACACAATCACTTGCTTCATATTGAACTAGCTCCACCATTCCATCCTTTTCAGGGTTCTTACGCCAAACCTGAATAGTTGGTTTTTCCGTCCAATTGAAGTTCAGATTTGGCAACATTTCATAGATAGATGGGCATTCAACGAGCTGCATATAATTGGAACAAACTTAAAAAGGGGAGGAAAAGACAAGTGAAGAGTTTGTAGAGGTCGTTGGCTATTAGAACATGGCGAAAACATTGTTTGAAAAAGCATGGACAAGAAATTACCAGTTGGTGCATTGCCCATCTAGAAACAAAGAAGAAGCTCTCAAAACCATAAACAAACTGCAGTCCAGTAAGGAGAGAATCATTGATACATCCTGGGGCACCTGCAGAGATAAAAATTACTAATATAAAACACAATTCTGTAAAACGGCAGCAATAATAGAGGAAATTGACTGAAAGCTCAAACAAGTTACCTTGAAACGGACAAGCAATGCAAATCCATTTGTTTACATACTTTGAGAATACCTAGAAAATGGGGGAAACTGAGAAATGAATTTTTTTTGCCATAAGCAAAATGACATAGCAAACATGAAAACTCACATCATGATTCATAGACATGAAGCAGCGCACTAGCAATCCACCCATAGAATGTGAGATTATATTAACCTTTTTCCCTCGAGAGGTCTTATAAGCAGTTTCGAGTTTTGTTCTCAAACCAGCCATCGCTTTGTCTATCCTGCCAGATAAAACCACTGTTACAGAATCTTATGCTTGCTCAACAATGAAGTGTTGATCCATTCATTTATTGATGATACCAACTCAACACTCAGCAGCATACAGATAAGCCCACATATAGGAAAGTACCTGTTGCTTTGACGAAAATCATAACCATATCCAAATAGTGTGGTCCCTTTCTCGTATCCACAGTTAATGAGCATATCAATCATATCATGGAAGTGATACACCATAGTCAGATGGACAAGTTCTACAAACTGAAGCATAAAAGTAAAGGAAAAAAAATCATATCATAGACATTTATTCAGGGGCAGACCATAGAAAGGTGAAAACAATTTTACAGAAATGAAGTCCAATATTCTATGTGATTCTGACCATCAACTCTGACAGAGAACTAATGATACAATCAATCATTTTAGTCAGTGGTAATAACAAAGAACAATTATGTAACATCTGTATCAATGTCATCAGTTGCTTAAATGTGCTTAGGTCTTCATAAGCAATGCATGACTAGCCTTGTCTAACAGTCCAACTACTCAAGTTGCTGCTACCAGTACTCCTCATAAACCAGGTTCTTGTCTCTGGGAAGTTTGCTAATACTTTAGGCACCAAAAGCATGACTGAATGCACTACAAATTCCAAAACAGATTTTTTTTAAAAAAAACTAAACTTCATAAAGTTCATGGGTTGCTAACCTGAATCATGTTAGTTTACACATTACTACACAAAAATCAAATCTTGTTATCTTTATCTGTCCACAATTCAAATGCAGTCTATAGTGTATATCTACCAATTGTCTGTCCCTGTCCTTTCGAAAAGGAGAAAGGATGAAAAATGATTCCTTATGACATTGATAAGGATCACTAGTTCCTCTATGTAGCCGTTTCATTCTGTCCCCTTCCTATTCACACAAAACAACAATGAAGAGTGCCAAACGACTCACTCCAAATATCCCAGTCCTCTGGTTTCAAAAAAAGAATATACCATGCTTAGAAACCAAGAAAAGACCACCTTTTTTAATACCCCGACTAAACTAATAACGTTTTTAATCTTCCATTGAACGAACACACGGGAGCTCACCCAGGAAGGATCAAGAATGTCGATGGCGTACAGCCCGTGGTCGTCCTCCGGCACGACAATCTCCACGTCGTCGTCCAACGGCTCCACGTACCCTGCGCAGGAACAAGCAACCGGAAGCACGCTTCAGAAAACCACTCCCCAACTCGATTCAGGCGTCACCTGGAAGGGCCCCCCATGTGGTGGGACAGCTCGAGCGGGCAACCCACCGGA
This sequence comes from Panicum hallii, assembly GCF_002211085.1. Lineage (NCBI taxonomy): Eukaryota > Viridiplantae > Streptophyta > Magnoliopsida > Poales > Poaceae > Panicum > Panicum hallii. Next base: position 47,323,055 of record NC_038043.1, on the reverse strand, counting down.
GTCAGCGTTGTAGAGCGACCAGAGGTACTTCTTGAAGTCGAGGTTGGCGAAGAGGATGCGCACCCAGACCCGGAGGTCGAACTTGGGGTTGGACCGCCGGCGCGCGTGCAGCACTGACCCGCCCATCCCGGACACCAGCAGCACAGGCTCCCGCCCGGCGTCCTCCACCGCCGCTCTCCCCCCACGGGAGCGCCTGCGGCGTCGTTGGCCCCGCAGGCGGCGGCGGAGCACGCGGAGGCGGAGCCGGAGCGCCGCGCCGAGCATGGCTGGCACTGGCAGTGGCACCGCGCAGGCGCGGAGAGGCGGGCATGGGGAGCGAGCGCGGTGTGGAGCGCGGGCGCGGTATTAATGGGCGGGCGCCCGGGGGGCTGGGGCGGTGACGGGTGAGCTGAGGGGCGGAGGCTTCTCGAGCGAGCGAGCTGCCGTGGACCACGGCTCGGTTTCGCCGCCGGTCAACCGACGGGGGAGGGAGAGTGAGTGGGTGGGATGGCCGGCGCGGGGGGAGCTGAGCAACCGAGTCCGTTGATCTCCGATCCGAGCGCGCTGAGCCGCTGACTGACATGCAGCCCGGTAGTGCCCGGGCCCAGCGTCAGTGTGCCGGAACATGTTGCGGCGATAAACCACGAGGACCGCGTGCGGATCAGCGAGGAATATTCCGGTTTCCTGTAACGCCGGCACATTATGGAAGAGGAAGAAGAGAGACGGTGCTGACGTGGCGTGGGGCCCACTCGCCAGTGGGACGCTACGGGAGGAACCCAATATTCGGATCGGGGCCGGGGCATGCAGTCGCGTGGCAGAGTGAGTCACTGACCGGTGAGCTCTCAGGTCTCTCCTCTTCTAGGCCGCTGCTGACTCGGCGTTCCTTCTTTTGTACGAGCGCTACCAGTAGCAGTAATTCACACGGTGACGCGATCATGCGACAAGGACACTCGTCTGTCTTCAGAGTTCAGAGAGGCAAGGTAGCTAGCGCTGCTGCTTGCTTCTGCTAGATATTTGGTCAATGCAATGCAATGGAGTGCTTGCTAAGCTGTGCGGCGCGCGCGGGCCACATCGGGCAGGCGGCTGGCGCAGGGCACTGCCATTACGGGTCGACCCGTTGCCATCGGCAGACTGGTGCATTCCAGTGTGACTTGGAGGAGGCTAGGAGCACGAAGAAGGTACACAGATATGTAACACACAAATAATCTACCATTTTTCACCAAGCTTGCTTAAAATTATTGCCCATTTCAAGCGCGGACATTAATCCAGGGGCTATACGACTGCCGGCCCTTTTTCACAGAAAACACTGGGAAAAAGAAAAAAAATAACCTTCAAATTGACCTTGCAATCAATTCCTGTAACAACTGTGAAGCTCTATATGGAGGAACACGAACAAAAGCCCTGGCACTTCTTGCACTGCAACACATGGACCAGTTGAAACGCAGGGCATCGCCATGAAAAAAACCATCAAAATCACAAGTTGCGCACGACCACACCGAACCGAAATGAACCAATGTTGAAGCCTATAGTTTGATGAGTTCATGCGCTTTAGCCCAGGGGTTCTTATAGGAAAGCATCCTTCTCCAGCAACTTGAGAACCTCATCCTGGTTGTTGAGCCTGGCAACCTCAATGGAGGTCTTACCATCCAGATTCTGGAGCGTGCTGCGACCGTTTCAACAAGTTAAACACAAATGAGGGGTTGGAATTGCTTAGGTTATAAGAATTAAGGAAGCAGCCTTTTGAACTTACACAGCAGCACCGTGATTTAACAGAAGATCCACACATTCCTTCCGACCGTACCCAGCAGCGTAATGCAATGGGGTGTTTTTGTTCTTATCCAGGGCGTCAACTGCAGCACCAGCCTCCAGAAGGATTTCTGCACACTTCAACTAATATACAGAACATTCAATTAATTCGCCACTAATCAATAAACAAAAAGAAATTCAGCACCATAGCAGGGACCTAATTCTATGGATATTCACATCTCATGTGGCCCTTAAGCACAAGACTATATATGTCTAAATCATACAGTAGTCAGCAGAGAAGTGCCACAACAAGGTATCAAAATATTCCAGGAAATTCCTTGCAACAAAGCCTTTACATAAATGAACAAATTACATAATACAAAATAAAACAGTTTAGTAGCATAAGGAAAACCTTTCCTGGGAAAAAAAATGTGAACCAAACTAGGTCTGTTGATCAACTCATGGAATGTTCAAATTACTTGTAATAAATTAAAAAAAATGGAATCCAGTTGTATAATGGATTAATGGTATAAAAAATACATAATATGTTTCAGTTTAAGAAAGCTAAATAGATTCACTTACCTCGCCATAGCCACATGCAAAATGCAAGGCCCTTCTTCCCTCAGCATCCTCTTCATCTTTGTCTGCTCCACCATCTAAAGCTTTCTTCAGACCCTATTATTTCATCAAAATTGTACAAACGTTTAATAGATTCCTCAGGAAAAAAAAAGGTAAATTCACATAATGTGCAAAGCTAACGAAAAATGTACATTTACAACAAAAAACATAAATGGGGAGATCTGCATGAATCAGTAGAATCCCTCTAAAAAATCCTATAGAATTCCTCCATTCCAAATGGAACCAAACAGCGGTAATCCAATGAAAAGTTTACTCATAATTTAACCACATATTTTTCTAATGTGAAACAGAAGGAACAAATTTTATCTAATAATAAAAACATTTGCCAGATTCACACTAATTGGAGGAATGAAGCCTAATTTGCAAGTTGCCTCCATCCCCGAAAAGTTTGATGGTTCACTTTTGAAGCATGTGGCTCAAGATCTATAAGTGCAAGAAACCAAATATGGCGTAAAACTGTCTAGAGAAAACAGGCCCCAACAAAGATGTTGATGTAACTCTTGTAGAATTCAGATTTAAAGTCATCTGTCTATTACCTCTGCATCACCAACACTGGCAGTGTGATGAACAATGGACTCATCGTCATACCCGCCTTCTTCCTCAGTTTCTTCAGGTCCAGAGAGTTCGGTGGAAGCACTAGAATCTCCTGGAAGGTTAATTCCCATTGCATGGCCAATCTTTTTAAGAACCTCAGGGTCATTCCAGTACCTAAATTTATTAAGAGAACTATCTCAGCAATTTTGAGGCCATAATCTGATCTCACAACTAGCATACAACAATAATAATACCTACTTCATCATTGCAGATGGACCACCATTCTCTATCTCATCAAGGATTGGCTTCAAGGATGGATCTTCCTTGATACGAGCCATTCGCTCTTCAAACTGCTCCTTATGAGCTGGACTACTCAAGTTCTCAAGCATACTGGACATAGTAGGATCCTATCACAGAAGGAGAGAACATGAGGAAATCATTATACGGGAATAAACCTGGCAACAAGTGGGGAAATCAATGCTTCTTTACCTGCATTAGAGCATTCCCAAGACGCTCTGCCATTGACACAAACTGAGGATTTTGCATGACTTGTTGCATTGTTTCCATGTACTGTTGAGGATCCAGTGCAGGGATACCCTGTTCTCCAGCACCCTGAGCACTTTTCTGAAGCTGTTCAGCCATCTGGTTGAACACAGGGTCACTTGCAATTTGCTCTGCCATCTCTCTTATCGCTGGATCCTGCACATGATGAGCATAATAATTAATACAGTAAAACTAACTCAATGAATGAGAATGTGTCTCAGCAGGGATAAAGATTATTGCACAACATCAGTATCTTAATTAAAACATATTAACGCAGTAGTGAGAGAGCTTACATTGAGCAAGCCACTCATAGAAGAAAAATCAAAAGGATTGGGGAGGCCGGCGCCCGCTGCTCCGGACAGCTTCTCTGGTTTCGAAGTTTTGCTCCCGTCTGAAAGATTTGGGTTCACCAATAATGAGAATATCAGAGACCACAGAATTATCCATTGGAGACAATAAACACACAATCATTACTTCTATCCTAGTTGCAAACAAATTAATGTACACATATTACTAGTTCACCAGAACAAGAAGCTCCAAGGTGCATCAAGTAACAGCAGAATGGTTCAATCTTTTTTTTTTCCAACTAGGCCCTTTTTTTTGAAAAGCAACTAGTCCTGTATTGAGCACCTGATATAAGCATTATGGAGAGGTTCCTTGTCACTAAGCACTACTGATAAATTTATCTCTATACACCATCTAACAAATCACTCATTATTCATAGAGCAACCAGTGAAGAACAGAATAACTGTAATGTAAGACAACCGATTCCTGGCATTCAAAATTCGCACCCATATGCACCACGATAAATACCAAATCCACCACCACATCTCAACTGCTCTCACTCCCACTGATTCAGCACACAACTTCAATTCCCCAACCCAGCAGTGTCATCCCCTACAATTCCGCCCCCACCGCATCGATCTAAACCCATCCATACGAACCGAACACCCCAAACAGAGCAACAACCTAGCAAACGATAACCCGCGGTGCGGATCTAGCGGCAGGAAGCGAGCCAAGGAATCACACACGGATCGCCAGACAACGTGGATAAACAAAACGCCGCAACAGAAAACCGCGGGAACCGCGGGGAGCGGGCGGCGAGGAAAGAGCCGGACGGAGGGGCGCTCGGTGGTTAGCAGTTACCGGAAGCCATGCGGAATCGGCCGGAGCGGCGCGAGGGCGATGCTTGCGAGGGAGACGGAGGGCTGAGGCGAGGACTCGGGAGAGGAAAACCCTGGTGAGCGGGGCGACAAGGCGAGGACTGATTAGGACATTTTTTTTATTTGTTTTACTTAGGCCTGGATGGTTATTTATCTCACAGGGAAATTGTAATTGCCATATTTGGGCTGCGGCAGATCACGCCCGTTCGTTCACTGAGACGACGGGTCAGATGGTTCCGCGAGCGTACGGGTTGTGATCGCACAGGCTCTCGTGCTTGTTCCATCCAGTAACAATCGTGATCTGGCCATCTGGGCCCAGCCCGCTTTGGCAAAAGACCACGCGAGCTGCGCCACAGCCGCACAGAGACAACGATGCCAACAGCAACAGGCAACAGCCTTCACACAGCCGTGCAGGCCGCGCGAGAGCGAATGGAGCAGCTCACCGGCCGCGCCGCCGCGTCAGGGCAAAGCCGCTAACTGGCGCGATGAGCGTACAGGGAGCAACAGCAATAGCGAGGCGCTGGCGAAGACTCCCAGCACTATCAGCTGATGATTTCGCATCGAGTTTGTTTGATCATGCAGCTACCAGTCACAACGAGTCTTGCAATTCATTCAGACGAAATGGTTGATCAGATCGGGAACACGGACATTACGATTCCAACAAGCCGTATATGCACAGAAACATTAAACACTAGCAATATTTGCTGCTTCCGCAACATGCGAGGTAACGGTCGTCCAATAAACCAGGCAACTGTTACCCTCCAGTAATAATATTTCAACAGGCCACTGCATATATACACCACTTATTGAGACATCTCTCCATCACAACATTATGTACGGTACAAAGTCACAAGACACGGCGCGCGAAAGGAAGCCAGTTGGAAACTTGGGAGTGCAGGAAGGTGAAATGCTCAAATGCACATAATAGTTAATTGAGCATGAAAGTTTTGGCAATCCAGCCAAATGTCACTATGAATTATCAGCTGGGCCGTGGTAGTTTCTCCTCCTGAGCTGGGATTCTGGAGCAGGTTGCTGAAGGAAGATCGTGGTAGGATCATTCGGGTCAACATACCTGCACATATCCATTAACAACTGAGTTCACCACGGATAAAACGATAACCAAGTGCAAAACATAACAGATTGCTAGATTCGAGCACTCACGCATGACGCATCATTTCATCAACAGGAGTCTGCGCAGCTTGCAGAGGGTCCACACGTGGTGCCATGTTAGCCGCAGACTGGGCTTCAAACTGGTTGTAGCGTCGCACAGACGCAACCAGGTTCAGGAAGAGAGGGACGAAAGTACCACAGCCACCTTCCTTGAACAAGATCTTGAAGGTGTGCGTCGAGTACAGGGCCCTGTTCTGGCTGTCTGGAACAACCTGCATTGGAACATTTGATGTTAGTGACGAGTGTCAGATGCACAGTATGTTTTGCCAAGTATAGTACTCACCGGTTCAACATATCCAGAAATGTTGTTGCAGTGAAATATGGGCTGACTGAACTTCTCACCGTGCACAAACAACTGCAGAGTCAAGCAAGCAAAAGCATTCAGATTGATATTGTGAAGAGACCAGCCCTTACATCATATTACTTGAGCACCACCCTGAATCAGAGAAACAACTTCGAACAGGTGAAAAAAAGGAACTGTGATGGTACTTTGAACACCTAACTAAATCTGTTGACAACCATAATACATGGGACAATAACACGACGATTAAACATCATCATATAAACCACTATGTCAGTAGACAACATTTTCCAAGCTGCTCGAAAATTACCTTGGTGGCAACAGCACAGTTACAACCCACAAGCTCAACTAAAACCAAGTTGTAAGCTAAGCAAAGAACAATGGGATCACTTTATTAACTTTACTAAAAAGGTACCCCGTACCAGCTAAAATTTACATTAAAAAGCATATGCTAAAATCACACGCTGCACTGCTAGATAAACAATGCTCGTCCAGTAAAATCCACCAAACATTTGAGAAACATCATATTACTTGAGCACCACTAATGAATGCTTGATCAAAACCTTGCCCTCATATGCAGGGGGATGTTTCTTAAACCAGCACCACATACGATGGGAGGAAATTGTGATATGCTCAAAGATAAACTCTAACCCGCCCACCCCACCCCGCAACACCAATGGAGAGCTAAGACTAGCCCACATGTTATTCCTATCCCCCTTTATCCCTTAATCCAGAGAAACCCAGAAGTCATTTCTATTTGTCGCACAAAAAATGATACAGGTAGATTTGAATTGGCCATGAAGTCAGTGTCTAAAACTACAAAGTAAACAGAGAATAGGAGTAGAACTTGAATGGAACTACTTACCAGGGGCATATCAAAAGCAAAGAAGTTACCAACAGGCTTGTTGGCAACAAATACCATCCTTATATTAGACAGGTAAATTGTTCCTTTTGTCTTCACATGACCCCCAGGAGCTCTGCTTGACAACAAAGAGAAGAAATAGTAAGAAAACATTGAATATCTGTTTTCCCCTAGCGGTGATTAAAGAGATAAAGGTTCCAATACAAGCATAAGTTTAAGCCTTATCCAAAGAACAAATCCATCTATCAAGTCTCAACCATAGTAGCCATTGGGCGATGAGGTGACAAATTATTATCAACCTTACAAACGGCAAAAAAATGTCTGTTCAACTACAATTTTTTATAGTTCTGTTGCAGTCTACTAAAGATAACTTAAATATCAACCAACCATACATGATTAGCCACAGTTCCCCCTTTCTCATTTAACTGTTCTATCCACCTGGCACTACAAATTCTCTAAATAACGAAATACAATAAGTCGTACAGATCATATTCGAATTTACATCTATTTGCGAACCCTGCAAAACATATCGGTGAAATATACCAACCAACCAGATTCTTCGCCAGACAAAGGGGCGGCGACCGGACCAATGGCCATCCCCGGCAGGACCTGCCCGGCAAAAACCCCCTGCCGATGACTAAATTCCGGCGGGCCGCACAGCCACCTCTAGCGTGAACGCCCCACAACACCCTGGATTTTGGGACGACTCCACCTCCCCTTCAGTTTCCACCTTAACAACCTAAACCTAGTCCGATAATCCCTAAATTCCCACCCGGGACCAGGAATCTCCCGCGACATCGAGAGATCAGCAGGTGGAAGGATACTTACGATGGGATCTTGTCGACGTGGAATTCGACGCCGTCGCGGGCGAGGACGAACATCTCGCCGTAGAACGGCACGGGCATCCCGTTCCCGAACAGCTGCGGGTTCTCCGCCATCTTCTCTCCCTCCTCTCCTTCCTCTCCCCGCTCCGATTCCTCCTCCCTCGGCCGCGTCGCTCGATCGATCGCCGGCAGAAGACGAAGACTCGCGAATCAGCAGTGAATGAGATCGGGATGGAACGCGGTTTAGATTCCGCAGCGATGCTTCGCGTCTATAGCGGTAGCGTCGGTTGCGTCGCGCTGTTTCCCTTCTCCGATTTCGGGTCGGTCTTCTCCGATTTTGGGTCGGTTCGTTGGAGCGTGTCAGCCTGGTGGACGCGTGCGGTGATGGGCTGACCATTTTTACGGCCGCGTGAGTTTGTTGTGGAGTGTTCTGGACCTTCCTCAGTTCGGTCTATCGTACGGTCCAGAGTGTTCCAGACCTAAATGGGCCCAAACCCAGCGGCTTTTTTCTGACTTGTTCCGAGGCCCTCTCTTTTCTGCATATGAAATAGCAATACTTCCTTTTTAAACATGGAGATATAAGTTTATCTGAATTTGTCTTTAATTCAAAATTTTAAACTTTAACTAGTAATATAAAGTTATATAGATTAACAAACACAAGGTAGGTGTTACTTGATTCATTGTGAATAGCGGTGTGTACTTGATTCATTATGAATAGTACTTTTATATTATATAACTTGCACATTTAAAATATAAAATATATATTGCTGGTCAAAGTGTCATATAGGAGACTGCTACTGCATCCGTTTCAAAATGTAGGTCGTTTGCTAAATTTTATATAATTTTTACTATATATTTAGACATAGTATTTATCTAGATGTATAGCGAAAACTATGTATCTAAATTTGCTAAAACTACTTAAATTTGGAGTGAAGTGATATATTATTGGTTAGCATGAGCTCTGGTGGTTCATTTATGATTATCAAGGTTCAATTATGGTTTTTTAGGACAATAGCAGTGTCTGCCTTTTCATTATAGTAGGAAGCAGCGGGAAAAAAACAAATGAATGATTAGGCACGAAGCCATGCTAAACAGATAAGAAAAAAAGAGAGACCAGGGCATTCATAACAACAAAGAGCTCCTGCCCATGTCCTCTAGTGAAATAATAAAAAAAATCTAGAAACAAAAATGAGTTTCCGGACATGTCCCCAACGTTCATAATTCATTTTGAGCATAAAGTCTGGATACTTGGAACTGATATCAGTGCCCGGTGGTCAAATAATATGACTACACCCAATCCTGCTTATAAGGGAAAGGGCGAAAGGCGCAGGTCTGCAAGAACATCAACAGCTAAATAAACACTGATGGTCTTATGTGCACAACGAGACAAGCAAAAAGAATCTGATACCACTGAAGAAGGAGCAAATACACCTACGTTGCATGAGATGGAGCAATACAACAATCAAGTAACAACAGAATTTCCATAATGGTTTCCTATCTGAACAGGTTCTTGCAGGATGGCATCGAGCCATCGACTCTCTTAACAACAAAGGGAGGAGCAGAAACAAGTTACAGGCTTTGTTCGTATCTACATTCACATTCAGGTGGAAGCACGCCTAGTCACTTGTGGTATGAATACGATACTACACAAAGAACAAAAATTTCTCTGGACATGAAGTTCCCAGGGGCATATCCTAAGCATTTGGCGACTTGAGAGCAGCTTCAGTGCGGAACAAGCCTCAATGGAAGTGATCCTCGTGATGCATATCATCCTGGTGGTACAGGTACAGGCCAAAACCGAACCGTGCGCAAGCTTTGCAGAATGCTTCTTCCTCTGCGGCTGCAACAGCGTCTTCCCTGTGGCCCTCATGGACCTGGGCCGTGCCTGTGGCATCTCTGTATGCCTACACCCACAAAGATATAACTATGAGTACACTAGTTGATAAAGATGGTTGTTTCAATGTATCCTAGTTAGCCTCAGAAACAAAAAAGATGATGCAGTTGGTATGAACCGTACAGCTCCAAGAAAGTGCCACTTTTAGTTTGCAACAGTATGACACAATCACAATGAAGGATGATTTGTGCAGAACAAACAAGTGCTTCCATAGAGAACAGGTGAGAAAGGATACCTCTCCATCAGTTCCTTTCAGTATCACTCGATAGACCACGGTTACAGTTCCATTCGGAGAATAAATAACATCACGAACTTCTCCACACCAACCTGAAGATAGGAATCATCGGTGACTTCTCTGAACAAAGAGCGGTGCTTTATGTAAGAAACTACCACCTAGTTAAATAAATGTAGAATTATTTGAGATTGCAGATATTTTTTTATTTGACTACCTCCTGTCATAACAGATCAGATATCCAACAGAAATGTGTATAAAACATCTTAGCAACTTCCTTTTAGAGTAGTTCTGAGAAACAATGACTTAGTAGAGTAAACCATTTCATTATGAGTAAATCATTTCATTATGTCTGCAATGTCAGCGAAGTGAGCCAAACTATCTTCAAGTTGTCTGAAACAGGTGTGGCATGGTGTAAACCGGTTGTTTGCGCTTTCGATAGATGAAAACAAAATTTTTGAGCATACTAACAAGAACACATATCCAAAATGCAAACTTGAAGAAGAACACTAACCCTATGGGAGCACCAGAAAACTATTGTTAAGCCAGCATCCAGCAGGGGAACTTTTTTTCTAAAAAAATCTGTTCACTGAAAAACAAATCATAAAACAGTTTCAGATCCTAAAGAAAACTCACCTGGTGCATAAAAGCTAAGCATTCTGTTGGCATGATACCTGCACAACAAAAGGCAAATGATATCAGTATCCTTGAGTTCAGCAGGTTTTTTGCCTACCAGTTCACAGCAAATATTACTTAAGAGATTGAAATCACATATATTTCTGTCAGACCCTTAAAATAAGTAAAACGCTTCTTGTATGTAAACAGAGAAGTCCACATAGTACAATTAGTGTCAGGTGTTAATTTATTTTTGAATAGTACATTGTCAAATTAACCAAGGATGTATGCCTAAAGCCTTGCTTATCAAGAGAATAGAGGCAGTGTTGAGGATCAAAGTAATTTTGTTCATCCAGCAAATGCACACTCGTGATAGAAGAAACGCTACAATGTAATCCTGTGCATGGCCAGCATGGAGAATGTGGATCTAGTCTACATAGTACCAACGCTTTATCCCTGCGTTATGAAAATGAAAGAAAGTAAAATCTTAATTCGTTTTATTTTATTGGCTCAATAAATTTTAGATGGCTAAACATAGGTGATAAAGACAAAGATGAATAGGCAGAACTGCATGGCATATACCAACACTAGTGGCACTCTACCCACTTTAATCACAAATTAGTTTTGGACCAACAAAGATAGCTTACATCAAACTGAATTTCTGTTTTTGGCAGAATTATTAGGCATATATCATTATATGGCACCCTATTAAAATTTCTTCAATGAAAGTGAGAAAAAAATTGATACGTTTAAGATAGCAAGTCAACTCCAAAACAAGCCACAAAATCAGTTAACTTATCAATGTGCATAAAATTTGATACCACGGAGACATGTTTTTTTAAGACTAAACCCAAAGTTTCTTTTACCAAAAGGTTGATGTGACAATACATGACATACATGCCAACATGGAACCATATAGCTATATCCATTTTAAACATTCCAAGGTCATAACAACCTCCCTTTTAAATTAACAGAACAGGCGCCCCACCTTGTCCAAAATTCAGAACTCAATCAACATACGAAACAATTACCAATTGACTTTGTACATGTTTTCTGGGGAAAAAAACTTGTCGGAAGAACAGGTTACTCAAGTAACATCTGATAAACAATTTGAATGGATATTGAACCTATCAACAATACAGCAGAAATCAACACCATCAACCTGATCAAATGTGCCCTTAGAAGGAAGTAGCCAGAAAGAACACCCTGTAATTGATGAGGAGGCTAACCGATCGAATTAATGTCACAGCTGGAAACCCGTGACATATCACCGTGTCCATTCAATACAAAGCTGTTCCATCCCATCAATTGTGTTGGCTCAACGCCATTTTAGCGAAGCCCGATCCCATGAATTCAATCTACAGACTAAAACAGCTACAAATTCGCAGAGATGCTTTTGCGTATCCAAAATCCTCCCCGAGAGCAACGGATCGCGCATTCTCCTCTAAAATGAACAGCTAGCGACCAGGTGCGCAGCGAAATCAAAGCAAACAACCAACAGACGGTACGGGGCCGTCCCGAGGGGCAGCAACTCACACTCACCAGTGCACGGCGTTGGTCTCGGGGTCGATGATCTTGTCGGGGACGCGCTTGTTGAGGTCCCGCAGGATCTCCACGAGCGGGCGCGTCATCCCGGTGGCCTTGTCGAGCGGCACCACGTAGTTCGTGGTGGGCACCCCCTTCCCCTGCCCGCTCTCCATCTTCGCCACCACGGACGCGCCCCGCCACCGCCCCTGCCGCGGCCGGGGGCGCGCGGCGCACCCCGCTGCCACCATCGCCGTACACCCGCCCCGCGCGGAGACGACGGCCGCCGCCGCGAACGGGAGCGCGGTCGCCGCCGCGGCCTCCATGCGCTCGGTTTCGGTTTGACCTGGGAATGCGTTTGGCGCACAGCGTTGGTAGCGGGGGACGGGGGAGTTTGGTTTTCGGGGTGGTGGGTGCGGGGACGGGGAGGACGGAGCCGTAGAAAAGGGGCCCCGGACGGGAAGAGAGGGGAGGGGCAACCCGGCGGCCGCGCGAGGCCAGCCACCTACCTCCGTACCTTTCCGTTCGGCTCGCCGCGCGGCGCGGGGCGGGGCGAGGCGTGGCGCGTGAGCTCGCCGCGCGCGACCCCAGTTTTGGGGCCGTTCGCGGTGGGGAACGGACTCGGGGTGGGTGGGTGCCGCGCGTGGGCGCGGGGCGCGTGGCTGCTGCGGTGTGAAGCGGCGCGGGGATTTTGCCCGAATGCCCGAGGTTGGTGAGGTTCCGCGAGATTTTGGGTGGGGAAGGCAGCGGTGGATCGGGGGCTGCGATTTTGGCGGAGCTCGCCCGCATTTGCGTGTCTGTCTGTCTGATCTACGGCGGTCACTGTCGCCGGACGGTCATGGTCCACGAGCTGCCTAGTGCCGGGGAAGGTGGCGCGCGCGAATGGGCGCCGGGGAGAGAGGGAAGCGATAAGGCCGTGGCCATCGGACCTGGCCACTTGTTGATGGTGATTGGTGTAGGTTAGTTAGGTTGACCGAGAACCGCATGTGCTTGGCAAGTTGGCAGGTTGTTACGGAGATAATAAAGATGCTAACTTTTCATAGTATCTCCAAGAGCATCCGAAAAAGGAGTTGGATGGTTAAAAATAGCCAAACTGGATAAAAAAAGGATCCAGCAGCCTCTCTATTTTTCGATTCTTGCTATCTCGCTAGCTATCTTTGCCGAGCCCCATCGTCTCACCATCTCCTCCTCCCGCGCGGTCCGCGCACTCCCTCCCGGCCGGCGCGGTCCATCCCCACTGCTCCCTCCCTCACCGGCGCGGCTTGTCCCCGCCGTTCCTCCCCGCCGGCATGATGCTCCAAGGTGTGCTATCCTGCACGCCCGCCACCGACGTGTCGGCAGCAACTGCGATGAAGACCAAGCGGGCGTCGGCGTCCCCAAGACCCCGACGAAGAGGACGATGGGAAAAGGCGCCCGGTGCGGGGGAAGCGGCAACAGCTGCTTGGGCTCGGCTCCACCGCAACGGCGGCGAAGGGGCCGGAGACGCAGGGTCTGCGGCTGCTTAATCTCATGCTCCGGTGCGCGGAGGCGGAGGTGGAGGCGGAGGCGGTGGCCATGGACCTGCTGACGGAGGCGGGGGAGCTGCTGCCCAAGATCGCCGAGCTGGCGTTGCCATTCAGGTCCTCCCCGGAGCTCAGCATTTCAGGGGGATACGAAAGGATGTGGGAGGTTTTCAATATGAAGAGTCGAGATAATACCTAGTCTGTTCGATAGCTTAAGAGGAAAGTTTCTATTTCTATAAAGAAGGTAAAATCTGTAAATTTAGATAATATTTTACCTAGTCTTTTGGATATGCTCTTAAGCGTGACGATGCCTCGCTTACTCGAGCAAACGGCTATAGGGAACTTCCGGCCGAGCAGCTTCAGTATCATAGCATGGGAATTGCTACTCAGCTAGTATAGTTGCTAGATGACCACACACCACTTGGTAACCTGGTTATGGAAGTCTCGTGTCTGTTCTGTCCCAGCATTTCTGGCTACAATACACACGTGTGAGCTGATAGTAGTAAGTCAGAAACTCAGAATCAATCATCCGCCTTCATTAAGACATTTGCACAATTGCACAGATCTCAGTTTAGTTTCGTCACAATTGATATCATCAACATCAAATCCTGTTGGCCTCGAAAGGAAGCTGAAGCTGCAACGGCACAAGGAAAAATTGCTTCATTGCAGTGCCCGTATTACAGAACGTTGTGAGCATGATAATTAGGGTGTGTTCGTTTGGCATTAGACCTCTCTAGAATCTTTAGAGTGCTCCCCCTCTCTAAAATCTTTAGAGGAATCGCAGTCTTATTAGAGGCTGAATTAGAGGGCTGTTCGGTGCCGGACCTCTAAAGTTTAGATGTTTCGGATTTTAGAGGGGTGAAACGAACACACCCTTAGTTTGCCAAAATGAGGTCATAAGCACGTGCCTAAGAGCCTAACCTATCATGCCATCATATACTACAACACCACGACATTACTACCTGACAATCCTCCCGTCCCCTCCGACTGATCATTCTTGAATACTGCAAGAAAAGGAAACCCAAACCTGCCATCTAACTGTAGCATTAACATCCCACAAAAATGATGGATTACATTGCATCCAAAAGGGAAAATCTTCTGGTGGTTTTCCAAATTATCATGTCGCAGTCACTTTACCCTGGTCGTCAGCAGAAGAAATGCAAGTTAACTTAGCGAATTGCTGGACTTCAGTCTAAGGGACGAGGTCAACTGTGCACCTTGAGCTTCTGCTGGAAGAGCGTCTGAACTTCTCTTCGAAGGCCATCAACCTCCGCAGCAAACTCCTTTTGATCCTCTGGTGTCAAATCCTCCAACTGTACCCCTAGTCTGAGCAGAACACCCTCGAGGTCATAGAACTCAAAATCCTCCACATCAGTTGAGGAAAGTTCCAGTAGACTCTTAATGGCCAACAGGACCTGCACAGGAAGGATCAGATCAATTTACTAGGTAAGTGCAATGAGCTAGTTTTTATAGACAGTGTAAAGCTCGTGTAAAGTGTAGTAGCCACTCCCATATCTGAACAATGAAACATGTTGCAACCAAGACCTTCCAAATCAGAATTTCAGATATGCATGACTGCTTGAACCAAAAATCAATGAAGGAGAATGGCATGACAAACTAATAAATAAGTTGTGTGTATAGCTGGTAAAAAATTAAATTACACGTCCAAATTGTTGAAGGTACTAGTATAGTAACATATGCATCTATGGCAATAACTCTGAAATTACATATCCATATATTCAATGACAAGATTTTTTTGCCGCTAAGATTATTGCATATCCAAGCAATATTATTGGACGCAAAGATTATTGTCTTCCAGAAAATGACAATAGTCTTTTAGGGAAATGGCAATATTATTACGCAAAAGTAAAATTGTCATGAAAAATGCTAACTATACTGCTAAATAACGGTAGCAGCAAGAATGTTCATGATAATAGGAACTGGAAGCAGCTCCAATCATACCTTTTCATGAAGATCTAGGTCAAACTTTGACAACATATCAACTATTGACTTTAAGAAAAGGCGGTCACTTAAGAAAGGAAGTTGTGGGTTTCCAGAATTTAGCTGAAAGTCTGCCAGATCTGTTACTAAAAACACTGCCTTCTTCTGTAGCCTAACATCAATACTGTTGCTCACCAATATGTGCTGCAAAACAGGAAAAGTTGTCAGACGTGAACCAATTCTGTATCCATATTCTGAGCTGAAAAAGGTTGTTACCTGCAACATTGCACCCCCATTTTCTGAATGGAACGCCTCTTGACCATTTACATTGTTTCTGATCAAAGCTGATATAGCATATAATGCTTTTGCAGCTTCTTCTGTAGATGTGGAATAGCCCATCTTCACCAACCTCGCCAAAGCTCCATAACCGAGGATCTAGCCAAGGGTGAAGGGGTCAGCATTAGCATGGCTAAACATATCATCGGGGCATACAGCATAACTAGAGCAGAAAGAACAGATCAAAATTCAAAAGTACTTCAACCTTGCTCGAGCAGAAACAAGACGGAAACAATTGTTAATAAGAAATCTACTGTCATGTTACAGATAAAAATATTAAAAAGGGAAAGCATTCACAATCACAAGCATGAAATGCTATGCTACACAGGGCAAACATCATTTTAGAGCACATGTAATTAAGTTGTAGGGCTAAATTACAGTAACACTGGTTTTGTTTGTCCTGCACACATTGCCACACTTCTTTGCCAAACTCCACCTAAGAAACTATGGTGTGCCTCACGTTTGGCGTGGCAAAGTTTGGCAACCAACCAAACAAATCAGAATCCACAAGGCTAACTAAGAAAAAATGTATTTACAAGACATGCACAGGATAATGAATAATGATGCACATTCCCTGACTACAAAAGGCACAAAAGTGGAATCAGAATGCTCATTCTTGCATGGTGAATGCGATTACCTGGTTTTGTACAAGTGCATTATTCTGACTGGCTGTACCAAGGACCCACGCAGAGGTGGTCCGTATTTCATCATTTGCATTATTAAGCTCTTGAATCACAGGAAGAAGGCCCCCAAGTTTGTCAAGATCTGAGCATATGCAAGAAACAGCAGAGTTTCAGAAAATCTTAGAAAAAAGTAAATTAACAAATATCAAACAGGACACAAGAGTCACATGCTGTCACGCGCTATTTTCTTTTCTGCAAGAGAAATCTTTGCAAGCTATAGTTGCATAGTTATACAGTTTTATGCTGGGACATTTTCAGAAACGCAAGTGAGCACTTCAAAGAATGCCTTCAGTAGTGAACTGTACATACACTTCAAGCATGGAGCATTTTAGGAATAAAACCAATACAAGTAATAAAATAGTGGCTAAATTATGTTAGCAGCCTAGACTCTGAAGGCGATAACTTAGATGTCTCAGTTTTCTGTGGATATAAGAAGATATTTTGGTTGATACGCAGAGCAGTAAGTAGCATTCAGATGAACTAAAGAAAAGAGCATACTTACCATTAGCATTGTCAATGAGCTCAACAAGAACTAAAAGTTCCTGCAACGCTCGCTGGCGATCCTCCAGAGAAATGGAAGAGTTTTTTAAGTCAGCAATTGCAATTTTCATTAAGTCAGCATCTGATGGCATCTTTAACTTCTCCATCAACTCCTGCAAGAAAATATATTCAATGTAGTGTATAACCATGTTCTAAGCTTTGCCTTTCAACTAAATAGAGGACCAGCTGCCTGACTACTGAAAGAACACATACCACAATAGATTTATCTTTTCTTTGGCTAATAACAGTTACAACAAATGTGTGGAGCAAAATTCAAACCTTGTGAAGTCTAAAACTATAACAAGAACATGCTAATAACTTGGGGCACTCCAGGAATAAGTAAGGATATAAAAAAAATTCAGCAATAATACAACAAAACAGTAAGAGATCAACTTTGTCCGCTAACATGGTGGTAGTCCAAATGACTGAACAAGCGTAAAAGCATGTCCTCAGCTCCAGGTATTAAAGTACTAATTCACCTGCTAGATGTATGTGCCATACAGTAAAGCAGAGCGCTCCAAAACAGTACAAGTAATCTAGATCATGATCATGCCAAACTCTTATGAATATAGCCCAAGTAATACAAATGAATACAAATTAAATAAGATGATGGAATCACACCACAAAGCTGATAATAAATTAACAGAAGTCAGAATACAGATGCAGTGAAGCAGTGTTTATTACCTTGATCTCCTGACGCCGCTTCAGCAGCTCATCTGCAGACAATTTCTGCACATCAGCTGCCTCCTCTTTCAGCTTCTCCGGATCAGAATTTCCTGCCCACAAAGAAAACCAGAAAGAATTCAGCAAAATACAGAGTTGTCTTTATATGCTCCAACCCAACCAAACTCTACAACACAAATGCAACATCAAAATCGAAAGATTGTACAGCAGAATTTAGGGGGTTTGGGCTTCCCGTACCGATCGCCCACTGCAGCATGCTGTCGAGGGAGCCAAAGCCACCAGCGAACTCGTCCTCCTCCACCGAACCGCCTCCAGCAGTATCACCCTCAGCAATCAGATTCCCCTCGTCCTTCCAGTTCCCGGTCGCCAACTGCCTCCCGGCCCCCAGAGCCGACTTGATCTCCCCATCCCCGTCCGCCACCGCGGCGGTTGCCGCCGCCGGCAAGAGCAGCGGGAGGAGAACGGAAACAGAGAGGGAAACCGCGAGTAGGAGGTGATGGGTGGTTCGCTTCGACGAGTGTGCCATTGCCTTCGCCATGGCTCGAGGGAGAGATCGATGCTTCCAGGCGAGGGAGGGCTATTTAATTATTTGTCATCTAAACTTACCGGAGTCTACGTATTTACCAATTTGTCCGAGTCACCGTGCCAGCGTGAATCAGCCACGCGAAAAGACCGTCATACCCTGCCTTATCTCAATATACGGTGCCCTCTCCATGACTCCATCTCTATGACCGGTGGACCCCACCTCCTCTTCCACCTCCGTCATCTTCTTCCTCCAGCCAGGCGTTGAGCTCCCGCGCCGACGGATCCGCCCTCCTGCGCCACCCCCCGCTTCCACCTCCGCGCCGCCGCCCGCTCCCACGCCCACGCGCCGCCCAGCAGCTCCGCTAAACCCCACCGCAAGCCCTACAGAGGGCCCAAAGCCCCGGGAGCACTTGCCCCGCCGCCACCAACGCCGCGCTCCCGGTTGCGCAGGGGGAGGGGGAGGGGGATGAGCGGATGCTGGCGAGTTCCGCGGGGAAGAGCGTCACGCTCGGGCCGCGGGCCAGGCGGACGGCGATGGGGATCACCTCCTCCCCTGGGAGGACGACGCCGAACGGCGCCGACGGGAGCACGAAGCGAGAGAGCCAGGTGGAGAGGAACGCACCGTGTTCGAGCTGCTCCTCGTCACGGCCACTGACCCGCCGCCCGCAACTGCCGTCTCCTCTGGACGGCGCTGCTGCGGATGACGAATTGCTCGATCCACCCAGTGCTCTTGCTGTGGTTCATCAGGCGGTCTTCGGCGCGGACGCTGGCGCCCCTGGCCAGTGTGTGGTCGTCTCCGGCGACTTCCTCCAGCTGCGAGAGCTGCTCGGAGCATCGTGCAGCGCTATTCACTCTCTCCCCTTCTGGATCCTCGATCCGTTGCTGCCACTACGGTATTGATTTCTCTAGTACCGTAGAGCGGAGATACATCCAATCAGATTTTGTGATGCGTGGTTTTCTGCTAATACAAATCCATCCGTCCATGGATTAATTTGATTCTTCTCGGAGCTTCGCGCTGGAAGGAAGAGACTTCAGAATAAGAAAGTGCTTTCAAATGCTACCGTAAGGGTCTGTTTGGATCCAAGTGCAAATGGTAAAAGGACAAATGGTAAAATTTTTACTCCTGTCACATCAGATGTTTGGACGCTAATTAGAAGTATTAAATATAGTTTAATTAAAAAACTAATTACATATACGAGGACTAAATGACTTGATGAATCTATTAAGCCTAATTAATCCATAATTAGAAAAATTACGGTAGCATTTGTCCTTTTGCACTTTGGGGTGTTTGGATCCAAAAGTGCAAAAGAGCAAAAATTTTACACTTCCTCTTTCTCTTTCATTGGATCCAAACAGTACCGTAGACGGAACAGAACTAGCTGGGATTGATGCAACTTACCTTGCACAAAACGTCTCTGTTTCCTGGCATTCCCTAGTGGACGTGGTGAACATTTCAGCGTGGTAACTACCGGTGTTTTCTTCCCAATCTCTTTCTTGCCGGTTTAAAAATTAGAGTGGATCTGCGACATACTTGTAGCTCTGCCAATAGCATCGCGTCTTGTGTTCGAGTGGATATGCAGCGGCGGCGACTTGGCGATGGAGATCTCAGCTGAGGGGCGCAACTTGGTGGCTGGAGGAAGAAGACGACGGTGGTGGAAGAAAATGGGCAGGGCAGACGGTTTTTTCGTGTGGCTGATCCACGCTGAGTTGGCGTGCCACGTCGTGGTAAATATGTAGATTCTGGTTTAGAGAAGTGGTAAACTATTTTAACATTAGCTTTTGAAGAAAATAAATTGACAAATATGTAGACTCTGGTTTAGAAGAAGTTGCAAGTAGTTAAATACCCCGAGTCCCCGAGGCGAGGAGCAGCCCTGCGGAAGCAGGGAAGTGGGGAACTTATTTTCGGTTAAGTATATTTCTTTAAGGAAAACTAGTTTGGTTGCCTGAACTTTATTATCAAACAAAACAATTTACATAATCTATGATTACAAAGAGGGCCTCTCCAAACAAGGAGGCTAAAGAGGAGAGGAGAGCTAAATGGAGACATTGGCCAAAGGGTTGCCTCCAGCAGTATTTCGGTCAAGTACATAGACTTTTAATTATTCCAATTGCGATCTGATTTCCATGTGGAGAGTTACTTATCTGTAAATTTCAAGGTTTACATGGATGACTTTGCAGAGACTTTGGCAAGTGGGCCCGGAGATCCTGTGTCAGGCGCCTCCCATTGGTCGGGTGACATCACGTCCCGAGTCTCTCCCCTCTAATCCGAGACTGCTTAAAATCTAGACCGCTCCTTCGTATCTCGACGGATGATGAGACGTTATTGTGACACCGCCGGACAAATCGTTTCCGCCAGCCCAATTTTAAACGGCGCTGCGGGGCGCCCGGACGTGCGAACCTGGCGCTAGCATCGGATGCTGTGACTACCGTCATACGAAGCGGCTGCCATCTATCGTTGGATTGAAATCAGAAAAATTCCCACTGAAACATACGCTCTTGTTGCACGCAACATCGACCGAGTTCTCTTCGATTTCTCAAGTCTTCCTCATTTGGGCACTGGAGCTCGAGCAAGCTGTGCCTTAACGAGGTCAAAGATCGTGTATGAATTAAATTTCTTTGTGAATCTCATGAAAAATAGCAAAAGAAGAAGAAAGATCCCAAATCATTCAAGAAACTGAGTTTGTCTCCCCTAAAATCAAAAACACCATTTGAAACATCAAAAAAAATATTATTGCGACATATCAAAACACAAATTACAACATCATGAAAAACACCTTATGCAGCATTTAAACGCTAATCCAGTAAAAATGACATGCCGCAACATCTTGGTTTATTTATTTCAACATTCCTAATGACCTATTGCAACACTGAAATTGCTAATTTCAACATCTGAAATCTTTATTACAACATCATATAATGCTTTTTGCAACATCTTAAATCATCTGATGCAACATTGAAATTAAAGATCAAATTTCCCTAAATATCACCTGTAGCTCACGCTCTGCCATTTGTGCTTGATATCGGAGTTTTGATCACCGGCTAGTAATTTGCGCCGCGCTTCTCGGTGGCTTGATAGCTAACAATCGAAGGTAATGATTTAGACTAGTTCGGAATTATCCGCGTAACCGCGGGTAAAAAACCCGTTGGGCACGGGTTTGGGTACCATTTAGTATCCATGGGTACGGATACGGATGGCAAATAATATCCGCGGATATTTTTAAAACGGATAGCAAAAACTACTATCCATACCCGGTACTTGAAATCCGCATCTGACATGTGCATCCAGGTTAATGTTGTATATAAATGCTAGGGTTTCCTCACCCACTTGGCCACTCCAATCCAGCCGCCAGCCCACCCCCGTCCAGAGTCCAGACTCCCTGCCGCCAGCCGCCAGCCCACCTGGGCACCTCCACACCTCCACCACCAGACCGACCACGAACGGAGGCACTCCGGCGCTCACCCCAGCTCACCTCCATGGCTCCACTGCTACACGCGCCCCCCAGTCCTCCACGCCCTCCCCAGCTCCCCTACCGACGCTGCTCCAGGACCAGGAGACCTGCCGGCACAACTCCAGGAGTCCAGGACCTGCCGGCGCCCCTCCCTGCTCCAGATCTGCCGGCGCCCCCTGCTCAAGGAGCTGCCAGCGCCCTCCCTCTCCAGAGTACAGAACTTGCTCCATCAGCCACCTCCCCTCCACCTTTTCTGGTGAGAACTGAGAATATCCGGTTGTGATGGATTATTTTGTGTTGTTCTTTTTACAATTGATACTTCTAGATTGTTATAAGTTCTTAAATTAATGCAGCTGTGATGGATACCCCTACTAGGACCGGGAGTGGGAGCACTCGACAAGGCTCAGCGACCGGTCCTCTTGCCCTTGTTGACGACCGTCCTACGATGGACATGGATTCCTCATCGGAGAAAGAGGAGCAAGGGGACGTACCTGCCTCTTCAGGCTCAAAGAGGAAGCTCAGATTTGATGTGTGGAGTGAATTTGAACCAGTGGAAGTTGATGGGGTATCGAAGGCTAAATGCAAACATGACATCACAAGAAACGGTACATCACATTTGCGTGCGCATTTAAAGTCTTGTGTTTATAATCAAAAGAAGAAAGGAATAAAAATACAAACTAATCTGAGGTTTGCTACAACAGAAAAGGGGCAAGTGGCTGTAGAAAATTATGTATTCAATCAAGATGTAGCTAGAAGAGCACTTTATTTCATGATTATACTGCATGAATATCCATTGTCCATTGTTAACCACCATGGCTTTCGTAAATTTGTTAGTGCATTGCAACCTTTGTTTAAGATGGGAACCAAGAATACTATATGAAGGGATATCATGAGTTTTTATGATGGGGAGAAAAGGAAAGCAAGAATATTTTTGCAAAAGACCGATTGTCGTGTTGCTGTTACAACTGATCTTTGGACTGCTGATAATAAAAAAAGAGGCTATATGGCAGCTACAGGACATTTCATTGATGATTCATGGACACTTAAAAGCTGCATATTGAGATGATTCCTTTATCATAGTGTACTGTCTTACATAAATGTCATGGCTGTTTTTTCATTGGTTGTTTTTGTTGTGTTCACTAGCTGTTTTTTATTGGTTGTACAGGTTTATCTATGTTCCATATCCGCATACAGCAGAAGTTATATGTGATGCGTTGCACAAATGTTTGCAAAGTTGGGATATTGACCGTAGGGTCTCAACAGTGACCCTTGACAATTGCACCACCAATGATAGTATGGCTGGTCTAATGGAGACAAGACTTGGTGCAAATCATATGTTATTAAGAGGAAGGGTGTTGCATATGAGGTGTTGTGCTCACATTCTCAATCTCATTGTGAAAGATGGTACACAAATTATTGCAGAATCTATTGCAGCCATTCGAGAGAGTGTTGCTTATAGGATTGCTACACCAAAGAGGTATGAAAAAGTTTGAGAAAACAGCTATGGATGAAAATGTTAGATTGGATAGGATATTGAACCTAGATTGCAAAACTCGATGAAACTCAACTTTTATCATGCTTAGTGTTGCTATCCGTTATAGGAGGGTTTTTTAACGTTTGGGTGACCTTGATAGAAATTATATGTGCCCAACTCATCATGATTGGACTTTTGCAACTATTGTTTGTGAGAAATTGGAAATATTCTATGAGTTAACCATGCTGTTTTCTGGGATAAAATATATGACTGTTAATCTTTTCTTTCCTAAAGTGTGTGAAGTTAAACTTAAAATGAACAATTGGGGTCATGATGAGAATGAAATTATTAGAAAAATATCTGCTGCTATGATAGCAAAGTTTGATAAGTATTGGACTGACATCCATGGGCTTATGGCTGTTGCTGTGATTGTGGACCCACGCCTTATGATGACAATGTTGCATGCTTGCTATATTGCTTTGTTTGGTGAAGAAGTAGCTGAACAACATATCTCAAATGCCCATGAATTGCTAACTGAATTGATAAAGCATTACCAAGTGAAAGAACCAGAGTTTGTAACTTCCTCTTCTAGTGGATCCTCTACTGTTAGTGCAGCTGCAGTGTTGTCAATTTTTAAGTCACTTGCTGCAAATAAAAAGACTACTACCTTTTTTAGAAGTAAGAATAAGCTGGATCGATATTTGGAAGAAGAAACTCTTCCTAATTATGAGAATGACAACTTTGACATCCTTGGTTGGTGGAAGCTAGAGGGAACTCGTTATCCAACTTTGAGGTTGGTTGCTAGAGACATTTTAGCTATTCCAATCACCACAGTTGCATCTGAATCAGCTTTTAGTACAAGTGGGAGGCTTTTAAGTGATCATCGCAGTCGTCTTACTCCTAAAATGTTGGAAGCTTTGATGTGCAGCCAAAGTTGGCTTCGTCACACTCTTCAAGGTAAATAAAGTTTTATTGCTTTTTCAATATGTTATATTTGAAGTATGTACATAACAATGTCCATGTAATTTTATTTTAGGTGCTGATGATGGAAGATTCAACAGTTTTTGGTCTTGCCTTGAAGATAATGAAGAAGACATCAAGAAAGACTCTTGTGTGTCGGGTGCTGATTCTGTGTAAAATTGTTGACTTGTTGGCAAATGCATTTTTGTGTTTGTAATTTTATCCTTTGAACATTTCAGATTTGAATCTGCTGGACACTTATGTATGTTTGTATGCTATTGAAAATCTGTATGCCTTTGAACAATTCTGTATGTTTTGCAGTAGCTATTGGACAAATGGATATATCCGCAGATATCCGTTACCGTACGTTTTGCTATCCGTTGCGGATAATGGGTATGGGTTCGGGTATGGTTTTTAGGTCATGGGTATGGATATCCAGAGTCAATATCCGCAGATAGTTTATCCGTTGCCATCTTTAGTGGCACCCCTCCATCCCGCCAATCTTCACGACTTGGGCAGCGTACTGTGCTTGGCTCACAGTGATGTGCCCGCCCTCCCCGCCCTCCTGATGCACCTCAATGCCAAGGTAGAAGGAGAGAAGTACGAGATCACTTATCTGGAATTGGTCCTTCATCTCCTCCTTGCACTTGTCGATGGTCTACTCAGATGACCCGATGATCACCGGATCGTCGACGTAGACACCGACCAGCAGTGGCTCTTCGTGCTTGCCACCGTTCCGCCTGTAGATGTTGTGCTCGTGCGCGCTCTGCTTGAAGCTGAGTGCTTTGAGCGTCGAGTCAAGCTTCCCGTTCCAGGCCCGCGGCGCCTGTCGTAAGCTAGAGAGGGCCTTGCACAGTCGCAGCACATTTCCTTCCTCCCCTAGGACGACGAACCCAGGCAGCTGCTTGACGTAAACATCCTCCTTTAGATCTCCATTTAGGAAGGCCGTTTTGATATCCATGTGGTGGACAGTCTAGCCCTCCTGAGCTGCAAGGGCCAGAAGCACTCGCACCGACCCCATGCGAGCCACAGGCGCGTAGACCTCATCAAAATCGACGCTGGCCTGCTGAACAAAGCCTTGCGCCACCAGTCGTGCCTTGTGCTTGATCACCTTTCCCGCCTCGTCACGTTTTAGCTTGAACACCCACTTTAGCCCAATGGCCTGGTGCCCAGCTGGGAGTTTGATTAGCTCCCAAGTCTTGTTGCGCTCAACTGAGTAAATTTCATCGCGCATTGCCGCCCGCCAGGCTTCCTCCCGCTCCATATCAGCAAAGGAGCATGGCTCCCACGTGCTGGTGAGCATCAACTCCGCCTCCTCGAACTCTACTTGCGCAAAGTCTGGGTGCGGCTCACTGAGCAAGTCTTCCATTGGGCGATAGCGCAATGGGGCATCATCGTGGTTCTTGTCGAGTCGTCAGTCGTTGCTGCCGTAGGTCGAGGAAGAACTTGGAGCAGCGCTTAAAGGTGAATTAGCACTCAGAGTGGCCTCACGAATACTTGAAGTACCCTCCAAAGTATTCGGAGTCGCACCAGCGGGAGCAGAGGGAGTCGGGGGGGGGGGGGGGGGTCGCCTCGCCCCAGAGGTACTCGAAATGGAGCTCGAAGTACTCGGAGACATACCAGAAGAGGTCGTGGGGGTCGGAGAAGTACTCGAGGGGGTTGGATCTTCACCCAAGCTTGGCGCAGACTCCTCTACAGCCACCACAGCTTCCACCAGGTACTCGACGATGAAATCGGAGTTGCACCCAGTGTTGCCATCTTCCTCCTGCGACCAGCTCCAGCCGCGATCTTCATCAAACACAACATCGCGCACTGTGCGCACACGCAGTGTCACCGGGTCCAGCACCCGGTAGGCCTTGACTCCTTCCTCGTAGCCGATGAAGATGCCTGGAGTCGACTGATCTTCAAGCTTGTCGTGATGCCCAAGTTCCTTCACGTACGCCAGGTACCCAAAGGTGCACAGGAACTGGACCGCCGGTTTGCTTCCATGCCACGCCTCATATGGTGTCTTTTCGGAGAGGGCCCGAGTGGGCGAGCGGTTGAGGAGTAACACCGCCGTGCTCACCGCCTCCGCCCAATAGATGGCCGGCATGCCCCTCTGCTTCAGCAGGGCACACGCCATAGCCACCACTGACTGGTTGCGCTGCTCCACCACACCGTTCTGCTGGAGCGTGTGGGGCGCAGAGTGCTGTCGCTCCACACCTTGGTCAGCAAAGTACTCGACGAAGGACGCTGACGTGAACTCACCCCATTGTCAGTGCGGAACACCCTCAGCTTCCTCCCACACTTGTTCTCCATAGCCGTCTGGATCTTCTTGATGGACTCCGGCGCGCTGCTCTTCTCTACGAGGAAAGCCGCCCACGTATACCTTGTGATGTCATCTACCAGTAGCAGGATGTAGCGCCGGCCTCCTGGAGTCGCTGACGTGATGGGGCCGCACAAGTTGCCATGTAAGAGCTCAAGCGGCTTGTCCGCCCTGTACTTGGCTTGCTTGGGGAAGGGGGTGCGTCGGTGCTTGGTGGTGACGCAGACATCGCACAGCTGCTCAACATGAGCCAGCTACGGTAGCCCGTGCACCATGTTCTTCCGCCCCATCTGCTGTAGAGCGCCGAAGTTGACGTGACCGAACCGATCATGCCACCGCCAGGCATCGTCACCACGCCGTGCGGTGAGGCAGACCGGCCTCACGACCTCCAGTCGCAGCACATACTACCTGTTTCCACTGCGGGGAACCCTTGCCAGCAGCCGGCTCTCACGATTACGGATCCGCAAGACACCATCCTCGATGTGAATCTTGTACCCGATCTTGTCGAGTTGCCCAACTGAAATGATGCAGTTGCGCAGCTTCGGGAATCGGGATGTAGTAGACCCCATCTAGAGCCTTGTGTTCCCCGTTCCTCCCGGAGAAGATGATGGTGCCACAGCCCTGAATGGCCACGACCGACCCGTCACCGAACTTGACCGAGCCGTGTACAGCCTGATCGAGGTGGGAGAATACGTCGCACCGCCCCATCATGTGGTTGGTGGGCCCTATGTTCAGGTACCGCCCTTCCATTAACTCATCGTCCCGGCCCGTGCCAAGGTAGACTTGAGCCCGAGGCTCCTCGATGCAAGTCATCATTGCAGCCGCCGTTGCAGGCAGGGGAGCAGGCTCGCGGCTGACCCCTTGGTCGCCCGAGTGCTCATCAACCGAATTCTTGACTGTCTCAACTACTTCTTTGACTTCCCGCACAGAAAACAACTCGGTTTGCGGCTCCTCCGAGTGGTTTTGTACGCAGACGACCGTCTTGACTATTTCTTCAAGTTCCTGCATAGAAAACAACTCGGTTTGCAGCTCCTCTCAGTGGTTTTCAACGCAGACCTGTGCCATGAACAGGCACGACTCTTCTTCCGCCTGGGCCAGGTGCACTTGCCCCTTCTTGGGCTGTTGGCACTCACATTCCCAATGGCCAACACGGCCACAGTTGTGGCAGGTGTCATCGCGCGGTGGCTTCCTCACCTCACCGCCGTTGACTTCTTTCTTCTTTGGAGCCGGCGGGCGCCACCGCTGACTCCTCTTGCCTCCGGACTTGGACAGGCCCTCACTCGACTCACGATCTCGCCGACCCGACACATCAGCATGCAATAGCTTGCTTGAGTTGCGATTTGAGTCGGCGCGGTTCATGCGGTCCTCTTGCGCCTTCAGGCGCCCAGTCACCTCTTCTAGCGAGAAGGAGGAGATGTCCAGCAGTGTCTCGATGGACGTCACCAGATGGTCGAACCGAGGTGGAACCGACCGTAGGAGTTTTTCCACTACTCGCTACTCCTCTATCTTTTCACCCAGCTCCTCCAGGTTGATCGGTCATGAAATCGATACCCCATGCAAAGAAATAGCTAAATTCCTGGATTTTCTGCAGTTCCAATAGAAAGATAGCGTGGTTGACCAGTATCCATATTGGACGAGCCTCAGTAGAATGGAGTAGCTAAAAGACGCAACCATTCTCTAATGGGTATGCTGAGAAGTATGACAAGTTACTCAACCTTACCGATAAGCTTGTGGGTGGAGGCGTTAAAAAACCGCCATTCATATTCTCAATCGAGTACCAAGTGAGTCGGTGCCCAAAACACCGTATAAGTTTTTTAGCTGAGGCTAAAGTATTTAACCTAAATGTTGAAAAGCTAGATCTCAAGACAGTAAGTTGCCATTTCATTGGCTATCTAGATAAGTCGAAAGGTTATCATTTTTTCTTGGAGGATGAGATGACCAGGGGGGAGCATGGTACCCCGAGAAGTTAGCCTTAAGGAGAAGCGGGTACACTCGCCCACTCCGATGATTCAGGAACTGTTGTTAGTTCTCCTGTGGCGACAACGAATGAGGAACCTGTCCTTCAGGAGCCTGTAGAAAATGTTGTCTCATATGAGAAAGAGCTGCAACAGCCCCATATGGAGGGTGTGTCATAGGTTGAGGTCCTAGAAGGTCTCAAAGAGTTAGAAAAGTCCATGCTAACAAGGAAATTCAAATGGAGGGTGATCCCACCTCATTTGAAGCCATAAGAAGCACTCATTCGCAGAAATGGCTTGAAGCCATGCGAGATGAAATGAGGTCTTTAAGTACCAACAATGTTTGGGACTTGGAAGATATTCATAAAGGAGCCAAGACAGTAGGCTACAAATAGGTCTACAAAGCAAAAATATGACTCCAAAGGGAATGTTGAAAGATAGAAAGCGCGACTTATGGTGAAAGGATTCATGCAAAGAGAAGGAATAGATTATAATGAGATATTTTCTCCAGCCCTACGCAAGGATTCTTTTAGAATTATGATGGCGTTAGTGGCGCGTTATGATTTAGAGTTACATCAGATGGATGTAAAGACGGCATTCCTTAACGGGGATTTGTATGCAAATGTTCACATGGCGCAACCCAATGATTTTGTCGTGGAAGGAAAAGAACGTATGAGATGCCGCCTGAAGAAATCCATTTATGGATTAAAATAAGCTTCCGGACAATGGTATTTAAAGTTTGATGAAATGATAAGGGCATTTGGGTTTTTAAGGAGAATGAAAAGAACAATTGCGTTTATGCAAAGATTAAGAACGGAAAATTCATTTTACTCGTCCTGTATGTGGATGACATCTTACTCGTTAGTAGTGATGTTAATCTGCTTTTGGAGAAGAAGTTTTGTCCTCGAATAATGGTATGAAAAATCTAGGTGAAGCTTCTTTTGTTTTAGGAATTGAAGTTCACCGAGAAAGAAGAAAAGAGGTATTAAGACTATCGCAAAAGACATATTTAGAAGAGATTCTAAAGAAATATAGTATGCATGCGAGTAAATCTATGCTTGCTTCTATAGTCAAGGGTAATGGATTTGGGAAATCTCAATATCCTAGAAATCAGGAAGTGATCGATTAAATGTAATGTGCATCAGCAGTCGAAGCTTAGAGAGTGCTCAAGTAAGAACTTACCCTGACGTAGGTTAAGTATCCGGGAAGTTTTGGCATAAGTCCAATCCAGCTATAGATCACTAGAATGGAGTTAAGAATATCTTGCAATTTTGCAAAGTATGACAGGCCTCATGCTAAGTTAAGAAGACTCTTGAATAGTTGTGAGTAGAAAGATAGAGCTTTTGCGAAATGTGTAGTAAAATCCACAGTAGTTGCTAACATTCGCAGTTTGAAGTTTTATTGTGGAAAATCTCCAAACAAAACAATTAGACAGTTGCGGCATCACCAGTGATGCATACCTATAGTATAACATGATGTGAGGCCACCAAGCAGGCACTTAAAATTGATAAAGTCATGCCTGAAATTAAGTATTTCGCTCCCATGACAACAAGTCAAGTGTGCTGCCAAACACATTGACATCAAGAGATACATTGTCAAGGAGAAAATCCAGAATCATAATGAAAGTATTGAACGTATAAGAACCAAGTAAGCGCTTGCGGATCTGCTCACCAAAAGCTTACCGCCGAATGTATTCAGAGAACAATCAGTCGACATAGGTCTATGGTAGAGCCTATGATTTCTGGTTTACAAAGGGGCCTAGTGTTTATTTTGAGATGGATGGGTGTATTGTAGTCGTTGCGTCTGATGATAGGAAGTAACTGTCATGATGCAGCATGCTCTATATAATAATTCATTGAGAAGTAGACGTGAAATACAAGTAATAAGTATGAAAGTATAAGATGAGATCAAGGGGGGAATGTTAGTGTTGATCTCATCCGACTCGGTCCAACGACCGAGTCAAACCCCTTGATCGCGCCCTGATCGGGGGCGCCCAACCCAAACACGGTTGGTGGGCTCCGGTCGTGCAATGCTATAAGTACGAGGTGGGGGCCATGGGGGCAGGAAGCCAAGGTTCGCCGTGCTTCAAACCCACCTGTCAAACCCTAACCCGATCTGAGAGGGAGCGCTGAGAGCGACGGGAAGGGCCGCCAGCCTCTGCGTCGCGTCGCCGATGTCTATGCTGCACTGTCACTCGCTGCTACCCCTACATTGACACTCGCCGCCGCCACCATTGCCACCGACCTCGCCGCCGCCTCTGCACCGAGCTGCTGACACGACATCGACGCCGACACCTTAGCCGCGTCCACAACTCCGGCTCGACTCGGCCAACCCCGTCACCGCCTTGCCGACAACGTCGACACTGCCATGGTGTCTTCCTCCGCTAAGCCCGATGGTCGATCTAGCTTCTCCTCTCTCTTTCCTCCCTCTCTCTCAGATCTCGATGTTGTACCCACTGTTGTAACTTAGAGCTCACGTAAATACCCGCTGATGTATGAGCTAGAGGTTCTGATATTCCTATCACGTTATACAGCCAATTCAAGGAGGCCAGGTAGGGATCACTCTCCTGGGCTGGTGGCACGAGCCTGCCACCAACACATCACGGGATGCAGCTGCGGCGTCGAGGATGAATGACTTTCGCTTCGGATGGTCAGTAGCCCTGAACTGTAATCATCTATTCCTGTCAGCATTACTCATTACAGTTACAGCAGTATTCAGTATTCACCATAAGTGCTGAACTGCAGTCATTAGCTCGTTTTACTCTGTTAGCACCGGGCAGCTTTCAGTTTGTCACAGTTACAGCACACTACGGAAATTCACCGTCAATCCACCTCATGTGGAATTGAAACAGGTTCATGCATCCGTTATTGTTCGGGGACTACCGCCGGTGATGAGGGGCAGGGTGGGCGACCGGCTGCCGCGTCCATCCGCGGAGTCGGCGGCAATGCGCGCGGGTCCTTCGACTTCGTCGGCTTCAACCACTACCTCGTCCTACGAGTCCGATCGTAGATGCGGCCGTCCAGAGTAACGAACCCTGAACCCCTGTCCGATTCATGCACACGTGTTGTCTCAGCGAAGCAACAGTCCCTGTTAGTCGTCTGACGAAGAGAAAGTTGCTGCATTGCGTAGCTGAACCATTTTGTGCTCTCCTGATGCAGATCCACTCCAGGCCATCACGGAGGTAGTACTACGTGTCTAGGAGTCGGTGTAAAGAAAGTTTTCAACTTTGACCCTGTTCGTTTCCTACCCTCTAAAATTTTAGACCCATCACATCAAAAAGAATCTTGCTATTTAGAAGTATTAAATAAAATCTGTTTATAAAACTTTTTGCACAGCTGGGTGCTAATTCGCGAGACAAATTTAATGAGCCTAATTAATCCATAATTTGCCACAGTGATGCTACAGTAATCATCCGCTAATCATGGACTAATATACCTCATTAGATTCGTCTCGCGAATTAGCACTGGGTTCTGCGATTAGTTTTGTAATTATACTTTATTTAACACTTCTAAATGACAAGATTGTCTTTGATGTGACCTCTCTAAATTTTAGATCCCAGGAAACGAACACACCCTTTGTAAACAGATTTCTTCTCGTGACACTGACACTGACGCTGAAATGTGCAGGGCCACATCGAGTCTCCCCCAGTTTTAAACTCTGGCCCGCACCAGCCCAGGCGTAGGGGCCTGTTTAGTTCCTTCCGCTAAAGGAAAAAAAAATATAAATGCAAAGATGCCAAAGGAATCTTACTAATTTGAAATACTAAATAAAGTCTATTTATAAAACTTTTTGCATGTATGGGTTGTAAATCGCGAGACGAATCTAATGAGCCTACTTAATCCATGTTTGCAACAGTGATGCTACAGTAACCATCCGCTAATTATTGTTTAATCATGGATTAATTAGCATCATTAGATTCATCTCGTGATTTACAACTCATCCATGCAAAAAGTTTTGTAAATAGACTTCATTTAGTACTTCAAATTGATAAGATTTCTTTGTAAAAGAAAATTTTGCGTTTTTGCAAACTGATCTAAACAGTCCCTAGGTACCAGAAGTTGGGTCCAGCTGTTCCGGCCCGTACGCCAGCCTCCGCCGACGTCGTGCATGACCGCCGCGAAGCAGCGACCGCTTTGTTCGTTTGCCGAGCTTCCCGGCTTCTCGAGAGATTCCGCGACCGCTCTGCACCGATCTGACGGCGACGGCTCGGAGAATTAGCAGCGACCAGAGGATCCATGGAAACACATCAGTGAACAGCAGAAGTCCTCACCCACCCGCTCACCAGTCACCACCACCGCGCGGCGGGAGCAGCCGGTCGCTTGCTCTCCGCAGAGCAGAGGCATGGCGCCGACGCTCAACAGCTTCCCCGTGCTCCGACGAAGCCGAGCGCAGCGGATGCGGCGGCTGCTCTTCTTCTTGCTTGCCGTCGTCGTCGTGTCAAGGAGCGCCTCCGCGATCACCCGGCGCGACTTCCCCGAGGGGTTCGTCTTCGGCGCTGGGTCATCGGCTTTCCAGGTACCGCCGTATATTCAGACTCCAATCCTGCATACTTCAAGTCGAGCACTCGAGCTCCGTCGAATCCGTGGAAGTTTTCGCGATGCTGTTCTGCTGCCTGAATTTGTGATGCTAGGGGATTATATTCAGTGGGGAGTTTCGAGATTTTCTGAAGAAAAAAAGTCCCAAACGTGGAGGATATCATCATTGCCATAAAATTTCAAAGCGAAAATTTAACGATATGAAATTGACAACCTACGGGGAGAAGATATTAAAAAAAACATAGGACACGTGCTAAATCTGTCCTTTTCTTTACTTTTGCCGAACAAAGTCACTGAGAAGGGAGTCCCCATCCGTTTCTTTGTTATTAGAAACCGGTCATTATAAGTTGCATTTTTTATGCTGCATAGTTTCATGCAAGGGGTCATGTACTAAATTCGTAGGGTTTTTTTCCGACTCGACTAAGACCGTGTCATCAAAATTGACGCCATAAGTTGGCTACCATCAGCGAACATTACGTCATTACCACATTTTTTTTATTGATCTCAGAAAAATAATCTTACCATCGGTACAGTTATGAATTAAATGAAACTTGGTCACATTTGCCTGAACCACGGTACGGCGATATTTGGCTGCTAACCAAACAATGTCGGTGTTTCGATCACCAGCTAATAATTTGCGTTGCGCTCTTTAGTAGTTTGATGGCTAAAAATCGAAATCGAAAGTAAGGATTTAGACTGGTTCGGACGAATGCCCTACATCCACTTTGGGGCGGTGATCATCAGGGGTGGGTCCAGGATCCGGAGAATGGGTATTCAAAATTTCAAAGGGCAAATTTTTTTGACAGTATAAATCTTAGATTTTTGCATCACATAGTACTAATTCTATAATATATACAAAGATAAAATGTAGAATTATGCATTGAATCATAGACTCATTAATTTCATCTGAACTTGAAATTGTTTAACATAAAGTACAATAAATCACTTAGGTTTCAGAGTATTATTTACAAACACAAAACAATAATATGTTGAAATAGGAATCCAATTATCAAAATTAAATTACAACTAGACATTTGCCACGCCCTTTGGCGCCCATAGGGCCGGTGAGCTGATTATGCAAAAAAGAACAAACAATAAAAGGGTGCTTAACTGCTTATGTTTGATAAATATCTTGTCTATATTAGTACCTTCTCTCCAAGGTTTCATCACTTTGCATAGTATTTTATTTGTATATCCTTAGCACTCTATAAATAATTAATTATTGACCTTTGAGAATTTATTTTAGAAATTGGTGGTAGTCTATCTCTCTTTCTCTTGCTTATTCTCTATTGCATAGCTTTGTCATTTTTTGAGACAGTCGCTAATTTGCATGTAATCAAAATGAAATTCATAATTTTTATTCTACAAACTCGTCAAGTATAGAGGTATTTAGGGCATGTTAGCTAATTAAATCAGTAAGGGAAATGAGGTTAGATAAATTGAATTTTTTGTCAGTTAGTCAGATGATAGCTATTTCTATCTCTGTTCTTTTACTGTGTCTAACTGTCTGTGCCACGAGCACAGTTTCGGTCATTCAGTGAGCAGCAAGGGCAGGAAGGCCCAATCGCCAATTGGGCCACTTCGTTACTGGGCCAGGAGCGGGTGGGGAGGGAGAAGTGGGCTGGTCATTGGTTTGGGCTGGTTCACTTGAATTGCATGTTAGTATGTGTCATTTTTTGTTATTTGAATATATATACACAGTATATATGATGTATACAAAACTTTTTGACAAAAATAATGGGTATTCAACTGAATACCCTTTAAATTGAAGTGGGCCTTCCCATGGTGATCTTCGTGTTCCTCGTGTCCGTGTTGGTTGCTTACAACAGGACGCTCGCAAGTGGTGCTTGTGTGTGTGTCATTGCAAGAGAGAAGGAAGGCACACCTCCGCCTTTTATATATATATATGATAGGCTGGGCTACATTGCGTGAGAGAGGGGGTGTCTTCCCACTATAGGTTGGCTGCCGTACACATGTCCTGCCCGGGACCCACGTCCGATCATGCCTTGCCGCTCACAGAAGTCAAGTTGTTCCGCCCGATCCGCGGTGCTGCCTGACACATCCTTGATCTTGCTCACCATCCCTGTGGCAGTAGATGGTGCCGTCGTCCTTGCGGCACGCTTCCCGAGTGCGCCGGAAGCGGGCCTCTCATCGGGCCGGCAGACCCCAACCTCCCCCTTGCCAGTCAGTCAGAAGGTCAGGTGCCTCGGTGGTGGTGGCCGTCGGGTTCGTGGCGGGGCCCACTAGCTCGGCGGACCTGCCTTCCCCTACGCCTGATGGCGGAGGGCGACCCGGTACGGTCCGTCACATCGTGCTGACAGAGAGGGGGTGCGACCGGCGTGAGCGCCGGTCGCAGCGTCACGATGGCCCGCTGGACTCGGGACGCCTGTCGGTCCTCCGGTCCGTAGATGGCGCTCCTACCCTGGCTGTCGGGGGAGGGATGCGCGTGCACATCTTGTTAGATCTTGAGAGGTTAATGCCTCTTTGCGCCTTCCTCAGGAAATACCGCGCCGGGCTCCCCCTAGGGGCTGGCTTGGCTTTCCCGCCCCCCGCGGCGGTGCGGTGGGTCGGGAGAGCCCCACGTGGCTCACGCCCTACCACTCCTGGGCCGTGGTGTCTTCGTTTGCTGACGGGCCGGCATTGGCTAGGTTTTGGCGTCCCACCGGGCCGGATCGCCTGATGGCATCCGGCTAACCTCTGCTTAGGCCCCTAAGGGCCACGCTTTAGGGTACCATGATCCATAGCCCCGTCACCAAGAGCGCCTATCATTTTCATGTAGAATGGGTCAAGTAGTCCAATAGAAAAGGAACTTTTACTTCCGGTAATTCTGTGCTGAAGAGCTAAATTTTGAACATATTAGGTGGAAGGGGCAGCTGCAGAGGATGGAAGGTCTCCCAGCATTTGGGACACCTTCACCCATGAGGGTACATGATCGATCCAAATGATCTATTCTCTTCAGATAACTGCTAATACACTTTGAAGAATTGCAAGGTTCGTGTTGCGCTTCAAATCATGCTCGAGCTTGAAGGTTTTGAATTTTATATGTAAATGATAGGTTATTCGTACGATGGATCCACTGCAGATGTTTCAGCAGATCAGTATCACCACTACAAGGTTTGTATCGTGCGTCCGCAGTAAAAAGTTCGGTTATTTTGCAATCTTTGATTAACCAAAGTTTCGACTCTGATTCGATGTCAGGAAGACGTAAAGCTTATGCATGCGATGGGTTTAGACGCGTACAGATTCTCAATTGCTTGGCCCAGGCTTATTCCTGGTAGGTACAACGTACAAACAGAGTAGTAATGTTATTTTCCAAAACGTGCAGTACTAGATATATTCCTGAAAATTTCTGATACCACATTGTGTAGATGGAAGAGGAGAGATCAACCCAAAAGCTTTGGAATACTACAACAATCTCATAGACGAACTGATACTCTACGGTATATGTTTGCTCTTTTTTAGTTATTATTAGTTCTGGCATTGCAGTTCAACACTTCTGTCGTAAAACTGAAGTACTGACCCCCAACATTGACTTGATGTTCTGTCTTCTGTTCCCTTTTTCTTTTCCAGTAAAAATCAATTTTCTTTTTCTGACAGTTCTGACTAATCCGGCTCCATTTCCTGTCATGTTTGTAGGGATTGAGCCTTATGTCACCATCTACCATTTTGATCTTCCTCAGGTCCTTCAGGATGAATACGGTGGACTCCTCAGCCCCAGATTCATGTAAGGGCAATCTTCAGGCCTCGTTTTCATCAAAAAAAAAAACGTTCAATCCTCCTGAAACAAATCTGGCCATGACAAAGTTCAGATCATGATCGAGCTGAAAGTTGCTTCCAACATGTGTTGCAGAGAAGACTACACTGCATTTGCGGAAGTCTGCTTCAAGAACTTCGGGGACAGGGTGAAGCACTGGGTCACCGTCAACGAGCCCAACATTGAGCCCATCGGCGGCTACGACAACGGATCCCAGCCGCCGCGGCGCTGCTCCTATCCCTTCGGCGAGAACTGCACCGGTGGTAACTCGTCGACGGAGCCGTACATCGCCGCGCACCACCTCCTCCTTGCGCACGCCTCTGCAGTGTCCTTGTACAGGAACAAGTACGAGGTATCTCTCTTCAGACACGCTTTCACTGTCCGAACACATGCCAAGAATTGCTGAATAAACGAATGGTACCTGAACATTGAATTGACTGTTACACAGCCGATTCAAGGAGGCCACATAGGGATCACTCTCCTGGGCTGGTGGCACGAGCCTGCCACCAACACGTCGCGGGATGCAGCTGCTGCGTCGAGGATGAACGACTTTCACATCGGATGGTCAGTAGCACTGAACTGCTATCATCTATTCCTGCCAGCATTACAGTTACAGCAGTATTCAGTATTCAGTTATTCACCACAAGTGCTGAACTGCAATTACCTGCTCCTGTTACTCTGTTAGCACCGGGGCAGCTTGCAGTTTGTTATAGTTACAGCACAGTACAGCAGAAATTCACCACCATGTGGAAGTGAAACAGGTTCATGAACCCGTTGGTGTACGGGGACTACCCGCCGGTGATGAGGAGCAGGGTGGGCGACCGGCTGCCGCGTCTATCCGCGGAGGAGTCGGCGGCAGTGCGCGGGTCCTTCGACTTCGTCGGCTTCAACCACTACCTCATCCTACGGGTCCGATCGTCCGGGGAGGAGGAGGATTCCGGCCAGAGATCGAGGGACTACTACGTTGATGCGGCCGTTCAGAGTAAAGAACCCTGAATCACTCACTGTTCGATTCACGCACACATGTAGACTTGTAGAGTTGATGCCTCAGCGAAGCAAGAGAAACTTGCTGCATTGCGTAGCTGAACCATTTGTGCTCTCCTGATGCAGATCCACTCCAGGCCATCACGGAGGTAGTACATGCCAAGCAGTGGGTGTACAGAGTTTCCAGCAGATGTAGCACACCAATTTGTAAAAATTTCTTCCTGTGACACTGACACTGATACTGACATGTACAGGGCCACGTCGAGTCTCCCCCATGGGCGCTGGGGAAGCTACTGGAGCACCTGAAGGTGAACTACGGCAACCCTCCCGTCGTCATCCACGAGAATGGTAGGCGCAGGAACACCTGGGAAAAAATAGTTCTGATGATAGGTTACGCTACTCATTGTGACTGAACGAACTGCTGGTGTTGTTGCACGGTGGTTCAGGGGTAGGAGACGCCCCCGACGGCACGCCGGCCGCGATCGAGTACGACGACGAGTTCAGGTCCGAGTTCCTGCAGAGCTACCTGGAGGTTCTCTACCAGTCCATACGGTGCGTCGTGCGAGTCCAGACATGTTTGCCTCATTTTGTTTTTTTCTGAAGAAGAGGAGGAAAAACTCAATCGTGGCGGCGGTGCGTGCAGGAACGGGTCGGACGCGCGGGGGTACTTCGTGTGGTCGTTCCTGGACGTGTTCGAGTTCATCTTCGCCTACAGGCTGCGCTTCGGGCTGTGCGGCGTGGACATGGCCGCCGCGGCGCGCACGCGGTACACGCGGAGCTCCGCGCGCTGGTACGCCGGCTTCCTCCGCGGCGGCGAGCTCCGGCCGCCGCCGCCTCTTCCCGCCAGGCCGTACGTCGCCGCGTGAGGAGTCATCGTCAAATCAAAAGATAAAAAGGATACAGAGGTCACTCGAGACGAGTCGAGAATAAAAGATTCGTGCAGGCACGAACCACGTCTGATGACGTCGTCTCAGGTGCACCTGTACTAGTACTACGCTTGCGGCTTGCATGAACAACCCTCAGCTGCAAATAAAGAAGCAGTACAAGTTCATCGAAATTGTTGTTTCTGCTTGCGACTTTGCTTTTTTTCGCGAACGTGCCTTGGCACGTATGAAGTTTGCGACTTTGCTTGGATCGAGACTTCAGATCGCAGCGGAGTAGTCACCACTCATCAGTGAAGTCACGATTCTTGTCGTCCATGACTTGATCCATACGTATCCTAGTTGAAAAACCAGGCAGCTATGCAGCTAGACCGATGCGACAGTGCATTCCCGTGGTCGCACGCAGGCGTAGCGGATCTGAGCGTGGAAAATTTGTGCTCCGTCTTTCTAGATGCAAGCTGGATGAAACGAGCGAAGTCCCGATCAGAAAAGGAGAGGCCACGAGCCGGAGACATGGTTGCCAATTTGAGTTGAGTATCTCTGTGTGTCTCTCGAAGAGACCGGGGGCGCCGCGCCACCTGCACTGAAGTGCGCGCGCCCAGTCGCTGTGCACTCGATGCGCAGGGGGATCGATCGCGATCGGCTAGCAGGCGCTGGAAGGTTTTGCGGCAGAAATCAGCATGTGGTAGTAACCAGAGGGGACGCACGACGGCAGGCACCGCACACGGGGCGGGGCCGAGCCCGAGTCGAGCAGGCGGGCACGCACACGGGGCAGCGCGAGCCGGCCAAACGCATGGGTCGCGCGCGCGAAAGGGAGGGCACGAGGCCGGAGGGACGGCGAGGCCCGGTGTCCCCACGTGCCGCGCCCCGGGCACGGCAGCTCGCGGCTGCCGCCTCCCTCCGACGCGCGGGGCCGCGTCACGGTCACACACAGTGGCCGTCGCGCCTCGGACGTCAGCGACGACATCCGCACGGGGCGGGGCCACGGAACGGAACCGGCCAATTCGCCAGTCGCCACCGAGGACGGCCGGCCCCCGGGCCCAGGCTGACGCCGCGTATAAAACCGTCCTCCCCGCGCGGCCGGCCGAGGAGAGAGACACGAGGCCGGCGACGCGCGCTTGGACTTGACTCGACTGAGCACGATGGGGAAGGCGCTCGGCTGCGCTGCTCTCCTCATCCTAGCGGCCGTCGCGCCGGCCGCGCTCGCGGAGGCGGTCACCCGGGCCGACTTTCCCCCGGGATTCGTCTTCGGCGTCGGCTCCTCGGCCTACCAGGTACGCTGCGCAAAGCTCGCTATAGGCCATAGCCTCATGTCATGACTCATGACCCGATCGAGGAGTCGGTCAGTCCGGTTTCCAGGGCGGATGTGTGCTGGTGTTTTCCGTTTGATCCGTGGCTTGTTAGCCGCCACCCAATTCTGGGATGAGGCTATCCATCCATGTAGCGAATCCTTAGCCGATTGTTCGGAGCGCGCGCGCGTAGCAAGCGGAACCAACCTGCTCTGTAAACTAGATACGCAGGAATGATCTGAGTAGCCAGTAATCTGAAAGCGTTTCCGTCAGAAATAAGCCCCCCCACCACCCCCCACCCCCCCCCCCCCCCCGAAACCCCAAAACACTCACACCCCCAGCAGGACAGGACGACAGTAAACCCACCTACGATTTCATTCGTACGGGATTTGGCGTTCTTGATCACCAGGATCGAGGGGGTTAGACGGTTAGTCTGCAGTCGAGGAGGGGTTTTGTTTTGGGTTCGATACGATCTAGCTGGTTTGCTTTCAGTCGTCCTGCAGATCACTTGTTTACCACTCTTCTAGTAGTGCAATTGTCCTACCTAATCCGAAACAAAATCAACCCAAGATATCGGTTTAATTTGTAGTTTGTGACACGCTCAGCCCGCACATTTGACAATTGCTTTTCCTTAGTGTATAAAATATAGTGGTAAGCAATGCCGTATAAAAAAATACTTCCGTGCATCGTACTTGTCAAGTCTTAAAATTCAAAAAGTGTCATGCACGAGTATTTCGAATGCAAGGCAAACTTGCCCCAACCCCCCGAAAAAAATCCAAGCTGGAATTTTGCTTTCGTGTTCAAATTTTCAGAAAAAAAAACTGGAGTGGTTTTAACGTTTCGATTCCAGACCACTACCTGCGTCTGCGTGCCTCTCTTTTCCTGCTATCTCCCTCGATCAATTCAAGACCACACTTTTCCTCCTTTTCTCCCACTACGACGTCATCCAGTCACTGTCTTCGTTGGAATGTCGTCATGCCCAGAAACCGATCGCTGCCTCCGTCTGAAGTGAAGGAACCTTTCCGATGTAGCACAAAATACCCGAAAAAAAAAGGTCACGGAACCTGGAGAATTGTCCTGGAGACCTTTCGCCCCCCTGCTTTTCCCCCTCTCCTGATTTCCACTCGTGGTGGACCTGGACTAGGGCTCTGATTTGCGCTCTGACGATTTGTTTTCTGAACTACGTAGTAGGCTACCTCGAACATGCGAACAACAGACAACAGATAAACTAGTTTACTCCGTTTTCATCGACCAAGGCTCCAAAGCAGACGGCGGCAGAAGTCCATTCACTCCATCTCCCATCTGGTCTCTTTTGATTAACAAACTACTCCGATCGCAGCGCCCGCTTCTTGTGCAACAAGAAGAGCCCGTGCTCCTTCTAGAAGCTTAGATTCAGTTGCTGTACTCTGACCGGGACATTTGCCTGACTGTACTGCTCTCCGTTGGTAGAACCCGTACTCTACTTGTCTCTTGTCATCTAGCAGGTGAGAGCCTCAGAGGTCACAAGAAACAATGGCCACAGGCCACAGCTGTTGGTGGTTGCCGCTCTTCCACTAGAGCTAGAGTTTACCGAGAAATCAGGACATGGTTGCAAATGGACTTCAACAAGCTACATGCCTATATGTCGTCTTCCAGCCTTTTGTTTTCTTTCCCGTTTTGCTTTCCACTTTTCAGCTAGATGCCATTGGATTGCTGGTTGGTCTTGTGGCTGCTATTTCAGCCTGGTAGTTTTGTTGAACTGTCTTAATCTGTGTAATCTGCAATTCATTCATGCCATTTGAAAGACTTTGGCGTAGATGGCCTGGAATTCTGATGCTGGAAGAGTTTCACTGGGTTACGGTTCTCACTTCTCACCAGTCACTATTTTGGGTTAAATAAAGATTTGTAAACGGATCGTGCTCTTAGTAGTATGGTATTGTTCTGAGGGAAAACTGTCAATTTTATAACAGCAGAGTACATGGAAGTGTCCTGGTTGGAAGAGTAGTTAGAATACAGAAAAAATCACTTTTCAACTCATACAAAATGTCTAATAACCTATTTTTATTTCACCTAAAAAACTAGTTTATGTTTACTGAGCTGGTCACCTGATCTAGTTTATGTTTACTGAGCTGGTCGCCGGATTAGTGCAGGTTGAAGGTGCAGTTGCAGAGGATGGAAGGAAGCCTAGCATCTGGGACACATTCACGCATGGAGGTTAGTTTGATCTTTGGTGGTCAGTGATTCAAAATCTATTATGTACTTTGGCTTCTTAATTCTAACAAGATCTTGCTGAAATTTCACAGGCTATTCCATTGACAATGCGACAGGTGATGTAACTGCAGACCAGTACCACAAGTACAAGGTAAGTTGTCAAGCAAAAGTGCTTCTAAAACAATTTTTTCAGATGGAAAAGCCTCAGAACTAACAGAGATGGGTTTTTTACGTTTGACGACAGGAAGATGTAAAGCTTTTGCATGAGATGGGTGTCGATGCATACAGGATGTCAATTGCCTGGCCTCGACTTATTCCTGGTAAGGCCTGCCTTGCATACAGTATCAAACTATCAATAAATCCACTGAACCGCTACATATATAGAAAGCTTGTTTCAGAAATTTTGGCCCCTATTTGTTTCCTTTGTGTGATGCCTTTTTCAAAAATTTAACTTGGCCCATGGCCTGACTGGTTCGGTTGCTAATAATTTGTTCCATTGTAACCCCCATTTAGATGGTCGGGGAGCTGTCAATCCGAAGGGACTGGAGTACTACAACAATCTAATAGATGAACTCCTTAGTTACGGTATTTATCTTTGCTACTTTTACCAGTCTGATCTATTACTAAATTACCTAATTGTTCAACATATGATGCAATTTTCTCTGTTTATGTAGGAATACAACCTCATGTAACGATCTATCATTTCGATTTTCCTCAGGCTCTTCAAGATGAGTACAACGGACTGCTTAGTCCTAGATTCATGTACTTTCTCATTGCCTCCTACTAACTCTTAACCTTACTGCAGCTACACCTACGAGAGATGAGGTAACCCCCATTTATGTCACTTTGGTGCAGAGAGGACTTCACAGCGTATGCAGATGTGTGCTTTAAGAACTTTGGCGACAGAGTGAAGTACTGGAGCACCGTCAATGAGCCTAACATTGAACCAATTGGCGGATACGACCAAGGAATCAACCCGCCACGGCGATGCTCATACCCCTTTGGCTTTGCCTGTGAGGAAGGCAACTCCACCACAGAGCCATACATAGTAGCACACCACCTTCTGCTTGCACATGCCTCGGCAGTGTCCCTATATAGAGAGAAGTACCAGGTTTGAGTTATTGTCATACCCTTTTATAGCACAACTGCCATTATTTTAGGATGAAGCATTTTTGCAGACATCATATTTTGTTTTGTTCCTCTCTGATCAGGCTGAGCAAGGAGGACGAATTGGACTAACTTTGCTTGGTTGGTGGTATGAGCCCGCAACGGAAACTCCTGATGATATAGCAGCAGCTGCAAGGATGAATGACTTCCACATTGGATGGTTAGGTCCACTCTGAATCTCAACTCTCATGCAAACAACTATCTTGTGTCACAACATGTAGACATGTATTGTTCATAATCATAATACAGGTTCATGCATCCTATGGTGTATGGAGACTACCCTCCTGTGATGAGGAAGAATGTAGGGTCCAGGCTACCGTCCTTCACCGATGAAGAGAGGAAAAGAGTGTTGGGATCTTTTGATTTTGTCGGATTTAACCACTACATTGCCGTCTACGTGAAAGCTGATCTTAGCCGACTGGATCAGAAACTGAGAGATTACATGTTTGATGCGGCTGTGGCATACGACAGTAAGAACCTTAGGATTTTTTTATCATGCTTCAGAATACAATGAGAAGAATGCATAACCTAGTTCATTTTTGCAGTGCCATTCTTGAAGTCAAATAATCAGTTCCCGTTCGGGTTGACAAACGATTTTATGACATCAACCCCCTGGGCTCTGAAGAAAATGCTGAAGCATCTCCAAGTGAAATACAAAAACCCTGCTGTGATGATCCATGAAAATGGTAACTTGGGCACGATACCTTGAAATACTTTTCTATGAAATGGGTAATGTTTCATTGTACTCATATGTTACACTCATCGTGGCCACCAGGAGCTGCTGGCCAGCCTGACCCATCTGGCGCGAACACTTACGACGACGAGTTCAGGTCAC
Source organism: Panicum hallii (assembly GCF_002211085.1). NCBI lineage: Eukaryota > Viridiplantae > Streptophyta > Magnoliopsida > Poales > Poaceae > Panicum > Panicum hallii. The sequence continues at coordinate 47,279,040 of NC_038043.1, read as the reverse complement.
AGTTCTTGCAGGATTACATCGAAGCCACACTTCATTCCATCAGGTACCGATACAGCAAGATCATTCAATTGTGCAACTGACGGTCAGGAAGCCTTCTGAAACTGATATGACAGAGCATGAAACTATCTGAAATCGATGCCATATTTGCTCTGAAATCTTATCGCCCTTTTTTCTCGAATAAATCTTATCGCTCTCTCTTGCGCACAGGAACGGATCAAACGTGCAGGGTTACTTCGTGTGGTCATTCCTGGACGTGTTCGAGTACCTATTCAGCTACCGCCTCCGGTTCGGTATCTACGGTGTCGACTTCAACTCGACTGAAAGGACAAGGTATCAGAGGCACTCGGCGAAGTGGTACTCCAGCTTCCTCCGGGGTGGCGAGCTCAGGCCGGTGGCTCTGCCTGACGGAGCTTACTCCCAGTGATCAGCACACTCCAGTGACAGGGGAGTTACTATTGATGAGCACCCTCTAGGTGAAAAGATTTTAGCACGTGTAAGCACGGGGTAGTTGGGTGGCATATATACAGTCCTTTATATGTTGGACAAATGCGGGATGAATTGAATAAGTTGATCTATGAGTACTGTCGACATGTTTCTTATTAGGGTTTTAGGATGGCAGGGTGTCAGGGTTTGGTGTACACAAAAAAGGGGATGCATTGTGTTGCTGTAAGAAACTACAGAGATTTCCCTGCTAGTTTTGCATATGGACTTAAATTTAAATGACAGATACAAAGATTTGGAGTTTGATCTATATTATTATTGTCGCATTTTGCGTTGCATACTTGCATACCTCGTTTCATACAGATGATTGTCACGACAAATAGAAGGGGAGAGGCAAGATCACATTTTTACCAAGACTCGTAAACACCAAACAAATGCATCTTTCCAGATGAATGCGTAATATACTATGCTATTATTTTTTAAAAAACAGCATGTGTTCAAGATACCATAATGATACTGAAATCAAAGTACAAGATATTCTCCCAACAATCTATGAACAAAAAGAAAATCTACACTGTTTAAGATTTGGAGTCGCAGTGCTTATCTAAGCTAGCCTTAGAAGTTTTGATTCTACCGCATTGCATACGTAAAGAACAGAACCATTAATCGAGTTTTTTTAAAAAAGGGTTAAAAAAATTTTAAATTCGAAAAAGGGGTCGCGGCTGAGAACATTTCGAAAAATGGGTGCCTCCCGCCCAATAAACGGGCGGGATGTCTCATCCCGCCCATCCAACGGGCGGGGGGTCGGCGGGGGGTCGAAAAAAATTTCGCAGGGGCCTCTTCACGAAAGTTATGCGACGTCCCGCCGTTCCAACGGGCGGGGTGTCATCCGAGGGGCCTCTCGCCCGTTGGGAGGGCGGGAGGTTCCAAGGGGCATCCCGCCCCCCAACGGGCGGGAGGTTGCCCCGAGGGGCATCCCGCCCTTCCAACGGGCGGGATGTCACCCCCCCCACTATTTAAGCCCCTCACCCACCCCTAATTCTCATAATATTCATCAAAAATCAAAAAAAAAAGAAAAGGAGGAGAGGAAGAGAGGAGAGGAGAGGAAGCGGCGAAACCCTGTCCACATATCAGTTTGGAGGTATTATAATCGTATAATTATTAATTATTTTTACGAATATTTGTTAGGGTAGTTATACGTAGAATAGTTTTCAGTATTTTCAATAGCTTTTAGAAATATTTGTTAGGGTAGTTCTATTTTAAATAGTTTTGAGTATTTTTAATAGTTTTTAGATATATTTCTTAGGGTAGTTATATTTTGAATAGTTTTTATAATTGCAATAGTTTTCATATATATTTCTTAGGGTAGTTATATTTCGAATAGGTTTCAGTATTTTTAATAGCTTTTAGAAATATTTCTTAGGTTAGTTCTATTATAAATAGTTTTTAGTATTTTCAATTGGTTTTAGATATATTTCTTAGGGTAGTTATATTTCGAATAGTTTTTATAATTTTAATAGTTTTCAGATATACTTCTTAGGGTAGTAATATTTTGAATAGTTTTCAGTATTTTTAATAGCTTTTAGAAATATTTATTAGTAGTATTTTCAATAGTTTTAGATAAATTTCTTAGGGTAGTTATATTTTGAATAGTATTTATAATTTCAATAGTTTTCAAATATATTTTTAGGGTAGTTATATTTTGAATAGTTTTTAGTATTTTTAATAGCTTTTAGAAATATTTGTTAGGTTAGTTCTATTATAAATAGTTTTTAGTATTTTCAATTGTTTGTAGGAATATATGTCTTACGGTACGTATATTTTTCATGCAGATATGGCGCAGACACCGGAGCTCCTTGACGCGCACATTGACGAACGGCACAGGTCGTACCTGGCAGCGGTGGAGGGGCAGGAGCTTCATGAGTTGCGCCCTCGTGTAGCAAAGGAGTTGTTGCACCTAGACGATCGCTGGCTTGACAGGTGATACTTTATATTTTTTAACAAAACTAATGTATAGCTTGTACGATAATTGTAACCACAATGCAAAATATACAGGTTACGTGAGGCTGGTTTGCTGCCACTCGCACGTATGCTTCAGACCGGCGACGGCCAAGACAGTGGCGCCAAGAAGCGGATGCAGCTGGACCGCTCTCTACTTGCAGCGTTGACGGACAGGTGGCGTCCGGAGACGCACACGTTCCACTTTCCGTGCGGGGAGATGGCCCCCACGTTGCAGGACGTGTCGTACCTGCTCGGGCTTCCTGTTGTGGGTGAAGCTATTGGCCCGGTTGCCGTGCCACCTTTCTGGAGGGCGGAGCTGCAGGAGCGGTTTGCTCCAGTGAACCCGCCACTTGTTGTGAACGTAGCTGATTTGCCCGGCCCCGCCAAGAGTTGGGTAATACAATTTAGGATATGTCCAATTATTTTTTAATTAATTTAATTGAATCATATGTGACTACCTCTAAGTTTTGAACAAATATATTTCAGGCTCAGGATCTGCACCCTCTGGCTGGGCAGTACGAGGTGTCGCGATACCTGGAAGCATATCTGTTGTGGTTGTTCGGCTGGACTCTTTTCTGCAACTCTACCGGCAATTATGTGGACAAGGTGCTCATGCAATACGCGCGCGCGATTGTGGATGCGGAGCCGGGCCAGGTACCTGGGTGGAGCTGGGGATCGGTAGTGCTTGCTGCCACGTACCGAGGCCTTTGCCAGGCCTGTTTGAAGACAGAGAGGACCGCCGTCATCACAGGCTGCCCACTTCTGCTGCAGCTATGGTCATACGAGCGATTCGCCATAGCACGTCCCCTAATCAGCGAGGAGCCTTATCTGCCCGAGATGTATGGGATGTGGGACGAGGATAGCCCCACGATGTGTTCGCTTTGGACCGATCGACGGGTAAGTTCTTTTAAGCTCTTTAATTTACTGTTTTACGTTTCTGTATATGAGGAGTACCGATGCAGTTGTGTAATTTTGCAGATGAGCTGGGCACATCGGCAGGTCCGAAAAACATACCCTCAGTTCGTGTCCGAATTTGATCGCATGCGGCCACAGGATGTCATCTGGACACCGTACACCGCTGCGGCTATCCAGACACGTGCGCCGCACAGGTTGTCTTCCCTCTGCACGCGTGACGAGGAGTACTGGCTGACAAAGGCGAACCTAGTGTTCGATATTCTCGTCGAGCCGTACTGCGTCGAGCGTGTGATGAGGCAGTTCGGACGACGACAGCACTTTCCTCTCCTACCTCGAGCGTTCCAGGCCGTGTCGCGCAACGTACACGAGTAAGTTTGTGATAACTCGTTTTGTATTAATTATATATTCGTTATCATAAAGCAATGTTGTTCTTCAAATGTTTGCAACAGATATTTGCGCAGGGGTTATCATACCAACGAGGTCAACTGGGTCGTCAAGATGCATGAGTACGTAGAAGGGTGGCTTAATGCACGTGACGATGTGTGGGACGAGGAGCAGCCACACACGGAGGCGTCATAAGCCGCATACCTCCGTTGGTACCTCCTTCGCACGCGTCCGTACGTCACTCTTCACGTATTGATGACGCGGAGCATCAGCACCAGCCGACCATCTCGGACACGTATCCCTCGTACCGTGATCAGGAGCAGCGTGGCACGGTACGTCTTTTGCAACTTGAATTATTAAATCTTATTTTTATAAAAGATCGATAACAATATTACTCTGCATCCCATTACGTATGCAGATTGATCTGATCAACTTCACGGAGGTCGAAGCTACATCTCAGATCACGTTGCTTGAACGTGGAGTACGTGTACCGGAGGCACAGTATAAGAACAGCTTGCGTAAGATTCAAAACAACTTGGCGCGAGCGTTACGTGCACTGACGTGTCGCGGCAGAGACGACGTGGGTCCTCCAGTTCATCTCATGCGTCCGCCCACGTGTACACAGCTACCCCGTCGACCTCTGCAGCACTGCACGCAGCGTCCAGCGGTACTGCCGCTAGTTCAAGCTGTAAGTCCTTTATAATTGCCATTTCGATCACCTTTGATTTACACGATTAATTTGGTTTCTTTTTATAGTCATGCACTCGACGGCAATGGGACCTCCTCATGCAAGAATGGAGCCTCAGACGTTTGGTGCCTATGCTCCAGGAACGTCTCTCCCGTCACGTTCGATGCCAGCTGCACCAGCTGCACCGTATTCTCAGGGCTATGCTCAGCATGCATGGTCGACGAGAGCTCCTGCATACGGTGGTCCATTCGGTGTGCCGGACTGGGACGACTAGGAGGGCGGCTCCGCCACTTGGTCGGAGCTGGTGGACGGCGGCGCCGAGCCTGACATCATTGGTCCATCCCAGACGTAAGACGCTCCAGGTGCACAGTCCCAGGATGACCCGTTCACGCCTGCACCTCCTCCGCCTCGTCCTCACCGTGCTCCAGATGCATTTACGTACTCGGAGGACCACATACGCCGACGTGCTAGGACTAGGGGGGAGGACCAAGAGAGCGCGAGGTCCGGGACATGCGGGGTAGATACTCCTGATTTGGTGGACTTTTTATATTTAAACTGTTTTTGTATTATACTATTTTCTTTTTAATTGGTTGATCTATCGTACTATCGTAATATTTAGATTCTACGTCGCAAAACGTTATCGTTTAACCATATTCATACGAGTTTTAGATAGAGCAATCTTCTTCGTAAAATTAAATTAAAATTTTATATGTATACAAAAGAGCATGGCGAATCAATATTATATTTGAAAATAGTCCGAATTTTAAATAGATTGTAAATCATAAATTCCAACAAAAAATAACAAAAAAAATAGGACCGTCAACATCCCGCCCACTGGCCGGGCAGGATGCTTCCCGCCCTCTGACCGGGCGGGATCCCTGCCTCAGGGACCTCTTCACGAATAAGAAACTTTCTTATTCGCGAAGGGGCCCTCGGGAGAGGCCTGCAAAAAATTTTTGGAACATCCCGCCCTCTGGATGGGCGGGATGTCCCCGGCCCCACGCCTCCCGCCCGTTCAACGGGCGGGAGGCACCCATTTTTCAAATTATTCACAACTGGCACCCCTTTTAGAATTTTAATTTTTTAGCTCTTTTTTAAAAAAACTCACCATTAATCCAGGAAAAAAACAGGCTCATTGCCACTGAGAACGGCAGCCCGGCCCACGCGAATAGAAGTATTAAACCAACCCTCCACGCGCGCGGTCGGCTGGCTTTGATGAAGAGTCGAGAAAAGAGTAAAAAAATCGCGGGCATTTTCACCTTATGAGCAATGAGCAACAGAAGTTTTCATTAGATTCATATGGACTCGTAAGCGGGTCGTTGCTACGGTACTCCAAAATTACTGTTTTAAATTCCAAAAAAAGAAAATTTCTTCTTACGAGGTAATAGTTTTAATATTTATTTATATATTTTAAATTAAATTAAAAAATAAAATATGTTCGTATTAGATCTAACTTCCATACATGCATAATTAGATGAGATCTAATATTTATGTTGTTTCCCCTCCTCACGCGTGACCGGTCATTTTCCATGACCAGATTGAGGCATGTAACATTTCTTTTATATCCCTCCAATCACATCACACACCCACCATGACCATATTGAGACATGCAACGTGTTTTTATCTCACTCCAATCACGTCACACATTGCCAATCGTGTCTCACGCTGACGCTCGTGCATGTAACGTTTGTTTTTCTTTCTCTCGTCATGCAACCTAGGTGTGTTTAATTTGAAGAAGCTTATTATAAATCCATAAGCCCCTCACATGGAGAAGCTTATTATGAGGTTAAAGTGGTGTTTGGTTCTAATGACTTATAAAATGTTTCTGCAGTTGGTAATGACCTTTCTACCCCTTATTAATACTTCCGTAGGTGAGTGAGATAAGGGTAGTGGAAGAAAAGAAGAAATATTTTGGTTGGGCCCATAGAAAATAAGCCCTAGAAGCATCTCCTAGAGGAGCTTATGGGTTTACGAGGCTTATAAGTGTAAACCTTACCTATAAACCTTTATGTTTAGATAAAAAAACTTATTAAGAATTTATTGGTGGGGTTTATAATAAATCTCTCCAAACCAAACATATTTACTTCAACCTCTGGTTGCAGCCCCGATGCCAATGGGGTGGCCTGCAGGCGTCTTAGTGCTTAGCCACGCGCGGCCGCCGGTGTTCGACCAAGGTTTTCCACAGCGGCAATGCAGGTGGCGGCGACAACCTCTGGGTAGCGTGCTGGACGTCGATGGGCCGGTAAGTTTGAGATTGACCCGCGACAGAACTTTAATTCATGAGCAACTGTGGAATCCATCTCCCGAGATTACAGGAAGCAAGCTAACAGATACCAAGAATCTCAGCGATTTGCGAAAGAATTAAATTAGGCTGGCTACATAGGACTACAGTTTAGGGACGAACGAGAGCAGATGCAGGCGAGCTTGGGCATGGCTACAAGCCTACAACGGATATGGGTCAGATTCCGCCTGCCGCCGCATCCGTGTGCCTCCGAGCGGATAGAGAGAGAATGGCGCCGTGTGTTGGATGGAAAGATTGCCAACATTTTCTCTTTGTTCATATTATATTAATTATTTAATTATTTCGTTTATCTAAAAAGTTGACCATTGTGATTCATTATTCAAGCTCTTACCTTCTAGAAGGTAACCGGAGTGCTGTAGCATCGCTCTTTCCTTAAACAGTAGCTAGCATCATTCTTTTTTACCCTATAATGGGAAGTTCAAGTGGCTTTTCATACCGATTTGGCCACAATCACTGATCACATTTGATGGGGACTAAACCCGTCACAAGCACCAAACCATAGGGTCGACCATTCTCATGTAAACATGGCCAAACAAACGCAGCATTTCAGTGGCATATATAGAGATGATTCAACATCAACCACACCATTGCCTAAAAAAATGAGGTTGGAACGAGTGACAGGCCACAACATATTTTAATGGAGTTAAGTCTTGAGCCCATGGTCTCAGTGACCACAAATCCACAAACATCAGACCTTAGAAGTTACAAGTTACAACACACGGTGCGCCACCCCCCCCCCCCCCCCCCCCCCACCTCCCCCAACAGCACCATGACTGTAAACCAGCACGGTATCCATACAGTACTCGCACACATTCAACAGCGAACAGGGTACCCGATAAAACAACTACCAGTTACATAGAGTACATAAGATGATAACAGCCTGATGCTGAACCTGCAGTTCTTTTTCAACTTTTGGCTGAACAGTCATCACAGAAATGGATGCGTCCTGTCGGAAGGTGGATAACCATTCTCTGAGGGAAATCCTGGCGGCAGCTCTGAGGTTGATCTGCTAGGGGAACTACTGTATCCTTGATTACGTTGAGAACGGAGAGTGCCCCGCTCCGCACTTGGCCTCCACTGGGTATCCCAACCCAAGGGGTATGGGTACTGTTGATGAGCACGTCTAGAGGCATTGTCCCGACTGGGAATGTTATTGTTTTGCATATTTGCAGCTCTGGCAAGAGAAATGTCGCGAGGCTCCCTATCCTCCGCTGTGTATGATGCTGCAATGGAAGATGCGATTGAGAAAGCCCTCATCTGGATCCTTCTGCCTGTTGGAGGGTATGGACTGCTTGGTGTGGCGGGACGGACTGTCTGCTGAACAACATGACCTCCCAGACCATTTCCATGGCCTCCAGATCTAACACCTGGTGATGGTCCTAATGGTGCAACAGAACTGCTCCTGCTTTGAGGTGTGAACCTGCATTGGCCGTACACTTACAACTTAGCAAGAAAACTGGTTTGATAGAGAAGACACTTAATGGTAAATTTCAGTACAGGTCACCACAATATACTAGATTTATACTATCTTTCCTCTAAATCAGTGTGATTATCTAGTTAGGATTAGGACTGAGAACCAACAAGCTGAGCAAAGTTTAAGTTCTACATATTGATAAATATAATGCTGATTAATACCTTGCAGGTTTTCTAGCATAGCTATGTGCAAAAGTATTACAAATATTAAGAACACAACGAGAGCTGACATATCTAGAAACACGCAAAATTTAAAATTTCTCATAGAAGTAAATACTTAATATAATGATGGAACAGGTAATGAGTGCATACTCTGTGGAATGTCGCTGATTGCTACCATGATATCTTGGTACCTCAAAGCCAAATGGGATTGTGGGACGACTGACAAAATCCAGCAGTGGAAGGATACCTAGGTAGGGCTGCTCTATCACAGAGATTCTTGGCTCAGTTCCATCAAAAACTTGAATATTGCTCAAATCGGCGGTTGGATAACCTTCCATCATGCCAGTTGTATGATGATAAAATGGCATTGGTTCAGAATTTGAATGATCTTCAACCATGTAATTTTCATACAAGAGAAAGAATATAAAAATGTTATAATGATAAAAAAAAGATTTGATCAGTCAAGGGTAATACTAATACACTTACATGAAATTGGTTCGAGCTCATTGTCCCTACAAAGAGAAAGATACACAATTTCAGAATCCAATGAGTTTAAATTCTTTGAAGCTGAATAATATATGTACTTAAATTTGATACTTGAATGAAACATTAGTGTAAGAAATTATTCTAGAAATTATGTGTACAAAGGTACAGAAGAATCCTTACAGAAACAGAGACTGCATCACAGAATCCAGTGGTGTGGACCCATCAATGCTAGATGGCCGTGTCTAAATCAAATGAGGGAATATAAGTCAGAACATATAATCAGATAACAAGTGAAATTAAGCTAGATGCGGATTTTTTTAAAAAATCTAAAGTTGTGAAATTGTATTTCTGCTAACTGTGTAATAAGACTGATATATAGAAGATACATAAAAACATAAGGAAAATTAAACATATTTGCCATTTCGACATAAACACCCATTCCAATCTTCAATTTTAACCCGGTCTACAAAATGGCGCTACAGTAGCACGCTGTAGTTGACAGAGTGAGTGAATGTATGCGTCCGACTTGCACTTGCCAAAAAAAGATGATCTACAAAACTGTTTTACACAACAATTATGATCTTCACTCCCAAACTCTGTAGCAGTGGCCTAAATTATTCATTTGTTTACAGGCTAATTTGCAGGCAAAATATTAATCATGTTTACAGTGAGGTAATGGCAGGACTAGCTGCAGGGCGGAAGTCAAACTTTGCAGGGAAAATATTCATTATGTTTACAGGCTAATTTGAGGAGAAAATAAATTGACAGATAAATTTTGCTGTGCCATAGACTATTAATTATTAAGCAATCACTTACAAGGTCAGAGAAAAGTCGAATCATTTCCCTAAGAGCCATGTCAACTATTATGGGATCAACAGTAGGTTGCTGCAACTAAACCAAGTGAGGGAACATATGTTAAAACCATAGAATCATATAACAACAGAAATTATGCTAGATGCTGATTTTAACAAATCTAAAATTGTGAAATCATATTTTTGTTAACTGTGTACTACATGCATGCCCCTTTCCCATAATTTAAGAATGAGGTTCATAAAAATAGTCAATATGGGGTTCATAAAAATATGAGGAAAAATTAAACAGATTTGCCTATTCGACATAAACACCCATCTCAATCTTCAATATTAACCTGGGTCTACAAAATGGCACTACTGTAGCATGCATGAGTTTGACATAGTGAATGTGTGCATCGGACCTGCACTAGCAAAAGAAATTCTACGAATAGTTTTACACAATAATTATGAACTTCATTCCCAAATTTTGAATAGCAGTGGCCTAATTTAGTATACTGATACTTTCCCATTTAGTATGGCAGGGCGGAAAGCCAAAGCTTTCGGGGAAAATAGCATTCATTATATTCGCAGGCTAATTTAAGGAGAAAATAAATTGACAGATAAATTTCTCTCTGTCATAGACAAGAATTAATTATCAAGCGCTAACTTACAAGGTTAATGAGATCTTCATGTGTTCTGGGCACCCCATTACCAAAATCAGAATTAGAGTCGGTAGATGGCGGGAGTGTATTTGCATTCAGCCAGTTGCCTTCCTCAATATTCCGACAATTTGGGCATTGCATTATTCCTTTTGCATTAAATGCCGATCCAATGCAGTCTAGTAAACAGAAAGATAGGTCACATTAGATCAACAAAACTGCATACAACCAAAGCTCGCATTTGAGCGAGAAGTATCTCTATCTGTTGTGGACAAGTAGTGACATTTGCACGTGATAAATTTGTGTTGTGCAAAGTATTGCAAAGACACTTGCTACAACCTATATACATACAACTACAACAGATCCATATTATCATATTCATAATTCATACTAAGACATAACTCATTATTAAGTTTTCATCTCTCATTTTAAGAAATCTATGTGAAATTGAATCATGTATACAGTGCTAGGTAACAATAAAAACGAACCAGAGTTAGCGCCCGCTCTTAAATAAGATTGTAGGCAACAAAATTCTGTCAGATTTCATGCATCTATTAGATCTTCAATCATGGTCCAGATCAATCTTTGCTTTATATAAGGAATCTAGCCCTAGGAGCGAAGCCGGAAAAAAAAATCCAAGAGGGGCCTACATAGCTGTATATGAATCATTAGAGGGGCTAAACTTGAATTTTTGAGTAATTTATACTGTGAAAAAAAATATGTATGCACGGTGAGTGCATCTAGCATAGGGGTACATGCCCACTTTGGCTAAGAGCAGCATGTATAAAATATGAGGTACTGTTAGTGACTGACACGTCATGTAGGTGCAAATAAACTTCTAAGATAGCATTTGGTTGGGAGATTTGTAACGTAATCAGATTGCAGAAGGTAACAGCTACCGTTAAAGACGTTTGGTTCGACACCACTACCGGAAACCAGCACTTTGCCGAGTGCCAAATTCTTTGCCGAGTGTAAAATATCGGGCACTCGGCAAAGAGACTCTTTGCCGAGTGCGGCACTCGGCAAAGACAAACACACGGTGAATTCATCCTTTACCGAGTGTCGGGCACTCGGCAAAGGAAAACACTCGGCAAAGAACATTTTGCCGAGCGCCGTGCACTCGGCAAAGGATGACACTCGGCAAACAGGCGCCAGGAAGTAACGGTAGGTCACGCCGTGATTGTTTGCCGAGTGTCTGGTCCAAGACACTCGGCAAAGAGATCCTGTGCCGAGTGCCCCTGCTAGACACTCGGCAAAATATACAAATTTTTTATCTTTAATTTCTCTAAAAATTTTTCTATTGTCTTCCTATAGTCTCCTGAACAAGATATGTAATTTAGGTTCTTTTATCCAAGTGTTTGCTATATTTCGATAATTTATTTCATTGTAGTGAATTTTTCGAATAATTCAAATTTGAACTGCGTGGTCATTTTAATAGTGGGAAAAATGTATGAAAAATTATTATTCATGTTAATGAGCATGCTTTGAGACCTTAATGAAGAAAGGACCATAAATGTCAAACCTACTATTCATAAAACATGGCGACTTAATAATGTTCAAGTCGTGTTTAAATTGTATAAAAGATAAATTTGATCGGAAAATTATGAAACTTGTCGAGATGTCATCTTATCATGTGAGGACATTGTGATAAAATTTGTATAAGATTTCGTAAAAGTTTGACATCTACGATGCTTAAAACTTAATCGGATATCACATGAAATCATATATCTCTTTGAAGAACTTTCAATTTATAAGCATCGTATATTTTAACTTCCACGAAACCTCGTCATATTTTTATCATAGCTTTCCCATATGATTTCATTACATCTCGACAAATTTCATAATTTTCCAACCATAATTGCTTTTTATACATTTTTAAAATAACTGGATATGAAGTTCGTCGTCATGTTTTATGGACAACAAGTTTGGCATTTCCGATTTTTTTCTCGATAAGATCTCAACGCATCCTTCAATAACGTGAATATAATTTTTTCATTCATTATTTTCCTTTTTTCGAGTGACTTCTAGCTCAATTTTCAATAAATACAAAAATTAAATGAATTCGGAAAAGGGAAATGAAAAAAGTGACCTCTTTGCCGAGTGCCAGAAGGGCGGCACTCGGCAAAGAGGTGACTTTGCCGAGTGCCGCCGATCTGGCACTCGGCAAAGTTATTCAGTATATATATTTAATAGCTTTGCCGAGTGCCGCCGATCTGGCACTCGGCAAAGCTTTTCAGTATACCCCCCCCGGCCCGCTCCCTCGCTCGCTCCCACCCTAGCTAGCAGCACTTAGGCAAATTCGCTCACAGTACCCCTGCTCCGCGCGCCCGCCGCCCCCGGCCCCGCCCGCCGCCGCCCCCGGCCCCGCGCGCCGCCGCCCCGCGCCCGCGCCCGCCCCCGGCCGCGCCGCCGCCGCCGCCCCGCGCCCGCCCCCGGCCCCGCCGCCGCCCCCGCCCCGCGCCCGCCCCCGGCCCCGCGCCCGCCTCCGGCCCCGCGCCCCCGCCGCCGTCTGCGCGCCCACCCCCGGCCCCGCGCGCCCCGCCGCCGTCTGCGCGCCCGCCCCCGGCCGCGCCGCCGCCCCCGGCCCCGCCGCCGGCCGCGCCCCCGGCCGCCCCCGGCCCCGGCCGCCCCCGGCCCCGCGCGCCCCCGCCCCGACGCCGCCCCCGGCCCCGCCCCGCGCCCCCGCGCGCCCCCTCCGCCGACCCCGCCGCCGGCCGTTCCCCCGGCCCGCCCCCGCCCCCGCCACCGGCCCCGCCCCGCGCCCCCGCCGCCGCCCCCGGCCCCGCCCCGCGCCCCCGCCGCCGACCACGCCGCGGCCGTGCCCCGCGCGCCCCTGCGCGCCCCTGGCCCCGCCCCCGCCGCGGGCCGTTCCCCCGGCCCGCCCCCGCCCCCGCCACCGGCCCCGCCCCTGCGCGCCCCTGGCCCCGCGACCGCCCCCAGCCCCGCGCGCCCCCGGTTCTATCCAGTTCTTGGGATTTTGTTAATTGGTTCAGCACCATTTCTGCAGTATTTATTACCCCAGCATCAGTTGATATTAGAGAAGGTTGACCAAAGTTTGCTAGTGTATAGTTTTTTTTACAGCTGTTGCATGACCACTGGTCAAAAGATAGCTAGAATTGGAGAAGAGAATTCATCCATCACCACAACTAGAGCTAGTATGTCGGTCAATCACACAACTTTCATCAGCTATACTTGAACTTCTAAGTTCTGGATAATTAAATCGCTGTTGGTATTAATTATTTCTTTAATTAGAACATTGTTATAATATTGTTTCCCCTTTTTTTACGTTCGAATGCTTATTTGAACATGCATGTCTACTGATTTTTAGGCTACCCATCAAATATCAGCTCAACACACACACACATGCATCACTGAGACTGCCAACTCAATTGCTTGGTAAGCCTTCCAGCCCGCGGATTGTGAGTATTGTGAGTTGTTTTGTTCTAACAAATTGATCTTTTTAGGTGTATCGGCCCGCGCGCCCTCGGCCCCGCCCCGCTCCCCCGCGCGCCCTCGGCCCCGCCCCGCTCCCCGGCCGCCGCAGGTACTTGCGAAATGTTTGCTATGGTTTGTTTGTATTGAAGTAGAGACAGGTACCATTTTGGACCATTAAATATATTAACATAGCGTAGAAACCTAGGAGATCGCAATGTTTGTAACTTTAGTCCCTTAGTCATCTTTTAGGCTAAAGAGTGTGAATGCATTGTCATGTGAAATTGATATTACTTTCCAATGCATATGTTAGACGATGGAGGACCGTGACTGGATGTACACTGGCCACTTAAGTCGGGGTCAAGTCACCGATGAGTGGATCAACAAGACCGAGTCCTTCTTGGAACGGGTGTTTGGCGAAGCTGCTAAAGGAGCGAGTAGAATGTTCTGTCCATGCAGCAAATGTGCAAATAGGAAACGACAAACGAAGAAGGTCATGGGGGAACATCTTTGTTTGAATGGATTTACGGCAGGCTATACCCAGTGGGTCTTCCACGGTGAAGCCGATCGTATGAGAGAGGAGGTGGTGAGGCAACGTGTCGAGGAATATGATGCCGATGCCGGGGTAGCGGAAATGTTACATGACTACCACGAGGCACAATTTGTTGAAGGACATACAGAGGAGGAGCCAGAGGCAACTGCAAAGGTCTTCTACGACATGTTTGCCGCGGCACAGAAACCCCTTCATGGACAGACGAAGGTTTCTCAATTGGATGCCATTGGACGCATAATGGCGTTAAAGTCGCAGTATAGCCTGAGCCGAGACGCCTTCGATGGTATGTTGACAGTTATTGGCAGCCTACTTCCGGAGGGTCACATTCTTCCAAAGAGCATGTACGAGGCACAGAAAATTCTTCGTGCACTCAAGATGCCGTATGAGCAGATACATGCTTGTCCGAAGGGGTGTGTCTTGTTTAGGAAAGAACACGCAGAATCAAAGTATTGTCCAAGGTGTGGATCCTCTAGGTTCATGGAGGTAGACTCTGGTGATGGGCAGAAGAGGCAGCTTGACATCCCCGTGACAATCCTACGTCATCTTCCGTTCATACCGAGGATCCAGCGGTTATACATGACAGAGGAATATGCAAAACAGATGACATGGCACAAAAATGGAAAACGATACAATCGTGATAAGATGGTACATGCGTCCGATGGTGAAGCATGGACCCACTTTGATAGCATTCATCATGAGAAAGCCAGAGAGTCTCGTAATGTACGTGTTGCGCTGGCAACAGATGGGTTCAATCCTTATGGAATGATGGCTGCAACATACACATGTTGGCCAGTATTCGTTATCCCCCTCAATCTCCCTCCAGGCATATGCTTTCAACGACAGAACATATTATTGTCGTTGATTATTCCTGGACACCCGGGGAATAACATGGGTGTGTTCATGGAGCCTGTAATTGATGAATTGCTCCGTGCTTGGGAGGAAGGAGTATGGACATATGACCGGGCTACAAAGACAAACTTCAAAATGCATGTCTGGTACCAATACTCCCTTCATGACCTTTTGGCGTATGGGATATTCAGCGCTTGGTGTGTTCACGGGAAGTATCCATGCCCAGTATGCAAGGAAGGTCTTAGGTTCATTTGGTTGCAGAAGGGTGGCAAGTATTCGGCGTTTGATAAACATCGGCAATTCCTCCCTCTTGATCATGCATTCAGACGAGACATCAAAAACTTTATGAAAGGTGTCGTAGTGACAGACCTTGCACCTCCTATGAAGACTAGTGCCGCAGTTCGTCAGCAGATAGATGGCCTCGTGCTGAATCCAGAAGGTGGCTTTGTGGGATATAGCCAGCAACATATGTGGACTCATAAGTCAGGCTTGACTCGGCTCCCCTATTATGATGATCTTCTCCTTCCACACAATATTGATGTGATGCACACTGAAAAGAATGTCGCTGAGGCACTTTGGGCAACAATCATGGACATTCCCGGTAAGACAAAGGACAATGTTAAGGCTAGAGTGGATTTAGCAATGTTATGCGATAGACCGAACCTAGAGATGAAGCCTCCTGGTCGCGGAAAGACATGGAGAAGGCCTAAGGCCGATTTCGTATTGAGCAAGCCCCAAAGGAGGGAAGTACTAGAATGGATAAAGAGGTTGATGTTCCCTGATGGGTATGCAGCTAATCTGAGTAGGGGGGTCAACTTATCTACTATGCGAGTCTTAGGGATGAAGAGTCATGACTACCACATATGGATTGAGCGGCTTCTTCCGGCGATGGTTCGAGGATATGTCCCGGAGCGTGTCTGGCTAGTGCTTGCAGAGTTGAGCTATTTCTTCCGCCAGCTTTGTGCCAAGGAGTTATCTCGGACCGTGGTGGCAGACTTGGAGAAAGTTGCACCGGTGTTGCTCTGTAAGTTGGAGAAGATCTTTCCACCCGGCTTCTTCAATCCGATGGAGCATATGATATTGCACCTCCCGTATGAGGCACGAATGGGGGGGCCTGTTCAGGGTCGTTGGTGCTATCCAATCGAGAGGTCTCTAAAGGTTCTTCGGAAGAAATGTGGAAATAAATGTAAAATCGAGGCCTCCATTGCAGAGGCATACATTCTGGAGGAGGTGTCGAACTTCACAACAACATACTATGGTGACAACCTCCCTAGTGTGCACAATCCACCCCCTCGTTACAATGCTAGTGAAAATGACTCGAACCTCAGCCTTTTCCTAGGGCAACTCGGAAGTGCAAGTGGTTCGACCACCAAGACATTGACACATCAAGAGTGGCGCCAGATAATGCTATATGTGTTGACCAACCTTGACGAGGTGGTGCCGTACATGAAGCAATTTATTCATGAATTCTGGCATCGATCAAGGGAACCTACCCAACAGGAATGTGATACCCTTTTTAGCCAGGGTGCTGGAAATGGAGCGCCCGATTTCATTCATTGGTTCAAACAGCAGGTAACCGTGCAATCTAGCTTGTACTTAGTTTGTCATTTGAAGTTGGTCCCATATACGAGGCATACAATGATCAAATGTGCTTGAACATGCAGGGCCATACGATGAATGCTGAGTTGAGACAGGTAGCCGATGGCTTTGCCCTTAGAGTCAGGTCATATTCTGTTTATGACGTGAATGGATATCGTTTTTGTACAGCAAGCTACGAGGCAAGTCGACCTAATCGAAAGACCACAAATACTGGAGTTTTTACTCCTGGCCTTGATGGGATCGAGTATTATGGAAGAATTGAAGAAATATACGAACTCAGTTTTTATGGTTGCAAACCTCTTAATCCTGTCATATTCAAATGTCATTGGTTTGATCCTGAAGTAACGAGACGGACATATTCTAATCTTGGACTAGTGGAAATTCGACAGGATTCCGTCTTCCCTGGAGACGATGTGTATATTGTGGCTCAACAGGCTAGACAAGTTTATTATCTCCCATATGCGTGCCAAACCAAAGAGCATCTTAAGGGTTGGTATATTGTGCACAAGGTATCACCGCACGGTAAAGTACCTGTTCCAAACGATGAAGACTACAATTTAGACCCAAACACATATGACGGAGAATTCTTTCAAGAAGAGGGGCTAGAAGGGCGATTTGAGATAGACTTAACCGAAGCGGACAGAATGGATGTTGAAACGGTTGTTGATGAGGAGGAGGATGAGGTCCAAAATGTGAAAGAACTACAAATGCTAGAACGATTATATTTAGGCAATGCCAATGATGACGTTGATCCTTCGGACACTGTTGATTATGATTTGATTGATAGTGATGATGAGACTTATGATCCAGCTAATCCCGATTATGAAGATTATTTTTAATCAATGTAATACTATATTATTATGCATTTATGTTTAATTTATTTTGCATCTCTTTCTAAGTACTTCTTGTTTTTATGTACTAATTACTTTACTCTTCTTAATTGCAGGTGATTGAACAAAGATGGTAGGCAGTGGGTTGAGGACCGTTAGGTCGCTTTACCAGAGGGCTAGGTCAGCTACATCTGGGCCGTCTGAGAGGAGGAGGGGGAGGAGGGGGACGCCGCAGGTGCCCCCACAGGAGGCGGAGGAGGAGGAGGCGCAGGTGGGGCAGCAAGACGCTACGGAGGAGGAGGGGCATGTGCAGGAGGAGGAGGAGGAGGTGCAGGAGGAGGACGAGGCGCAGCAGACCGCCTCTGGTTCTGGTGCCTCTGGTTCGTCGAGCGTCTACTTGCGAGGTAAGAATCTTTATATGTTTTCATTGCTTCTTTATGTTATACGTTCATAATCAAAGTTGAAACTAACAATTTTTCTTAATCACATGTACAGGTCCCGCCAGTCTCCCTAGACGACCGATACCTCGTGAGAGGCGCCCGTTGATTCGACCCGAAGGGGAAAAGTAAGTAACTTTTCATATTTTCATTTCTTCTTCTTGTTATATGTTCAAATTCAAATTTGAAACTATTAAGAGGTCTTAATCATTTGTGCAGGTCCTGGACGATTGTGCAGAGTGCAGGTGCTGCTCACAAACGCTCCGTCAATGGCATCCTCGGTCTTCTGTGCAGGGAACACTTCCCTGGCCTGGTTGAGTACGGTGGAGTGATGGAGCCGGCCTATACGTTCGACCACTACGCCGCCGCCCCTGATGCTGAAGATCGGGATGGCAGGGTATTCAACAACAAGGCGGAGCGGGTGAAACAAGAGCTGTGGGTAAGTGCTAAATACATTGCATTCATTTCACATTCTTAAAAAAATGAATGGTATACATCGTGTTTCCATGTTTCCATGCAGGATTTCTTCAGATGTGAGCATGGATTTGAGGACAAAGCTGATGTGGTGGCCACCAAAGTATGTAAGAAGCGAGTCGTGGATATGCACTATGAGGCGCGTATCCAGGCCATTATTAGTTTTCACGGCAACGTTCTTGGGCAGAGGGTCACCAAAACGGAAGCAAGAACCATGTCTTTGACTGAGGAGCAGTATTTGCAGGTAAATAAAGAAAATTAATATGCATTCTGGTTTACATTAAGAAGGCTTAATTTCATCTTCGAATATTTCAAATACTTGATGCCCTGTAGACGACTCCTTATTGGTGCCTCGGGCATCAAGAGTGCTGGCGACAGATGGTGCAGAAGTGGTGCTCCGACGAGTGGGAGGAGTCACACAACGCTTGTCGGGAGCGACGTTTGTTGATGCCAGGTGCAACACACCATCAAGGCAGTCGCAGCCTCAGCGGATACGCAGAAGCATGGGTACGCGAATGAATTTGTTTAATGTAAACACTCAATTATGCATGATTTTTAATCGTCTTGCTTGTTTTGTTGCAGTCGTCGTCACATGGTGGTCAGCCTTGCGGCCTCTTGAAGGCATATGCTATGTCCCATAAGGGCAAGGCGACGTCTGACGTCGACTACAATCCGGAGGACGGGCCCGAGGCATACAGCAACCCCATGGTCCATACCCGCCTCAATGCGTACACAACAATGGCAAGGGAGGTCCATGGTCCAGAGTTTGATCCGGCCACCGAGGACCTTGACGGAGAAGTCGTCATGAGGGTTGGAGGAGGTAAGAATCATGGGCGGTATTGGATTGCCGACGGCGCAATCGACTCGTCCTCTACTCCTACTCTATCTCAGATTAGAGCAAGGAGCACGAGTGCGAGCCCAGGCATACGACCTCGGCAAGACACTTCACAGTACCGCATACAGGCACTCCAGGTCATTTCTTATTCGTCGTTCACTGATTATTGTATACCATTTTTTTGTATTATCATAACATTGGAGTGAAAATTTTGTAGGCCGAATTAGAAGAAGAGAGGAGGCTACGTCTGGAGAACGAGCATAGGATGAGGGATATGTTTGCCTACATGCAGACTCTTGGTGCCGCAGCGGGTGTAGCTCCACCACCTTCGTTGTTCGCTACACCACCTCGACCTCCTGCGGAGTTTTCTACTCCTGTGAGTATGGATAGGTTTTAGCCATGTCTGACCTTTACTTATTTTGTCTCATACATGTGATCGCTTCTTCTCTTTGCAGAATCAATCGGCGGCCTCAAATGACCCTCATGTTTCTCCAACTACGCCGGTATGGAGGTCGCCGGATTGGAGGTCTTGATCATGATTCTTACCACTTATCCTGTTTCGATAGACTTTTTATGTTTTTGGACATCTGTGGACTATATTGTGAGACATGCATATTTATGATCTGTAACAATAGTACGTGTGTTAACTTTGGGATATGTATGTGAATCAATTGTGTTTGTAGTATATATGTGATATTTGTGATATAGATGTGATATTGGTGTTCTTTGTGATGATATAATGTTTTCTGATATATATGTATATGTGTGGACGAAATCGAAAAAACAGATTAAAATGGGAAATCTGAAGAATCTTTGCCGAGTGTTTACACTCGGCAAAGAGTGAAGAATCTTTGCCGCGTGTAAACACTCGGCAAAGAGTGAAGATTCTTTGCCGAGAGCTTAAATCAGACACTCGGCAAAGGAGGTCTCTTTGCCGAGTGCCGTGAGTCTGACACTCGGCAAAGGGACCTCCTTTGCCGAGTGTCGCGTATCTGACACTCGGCAAATCGACATCCTTTGCCGAGTGTCGCGTATCTGACACTCGGCAAATCAACCACCTTTGCCGAGTGTCAAACGCTCGGCACTCGGCAAACCGGCCGTTATATCCCTGTTCCGTCACGGCGCTTAAACTTTGCCGAGAGCGGCGCTTTGCACTCGGCAAAGACTTTGCCGAGTGCCCGACGAAATGCACTCGGCAAAGAACCCTTTGCCGACATTCTCTCTTCCGTGTGCCCTTTGCCGAGTGCAACACTCGGCAAAGTCTTTGCCGAGTGTTTATTGAGTTTTGCCGAGTGTTTTTTACACTCGGCAAAGTCGCCGTTTCCCGTAGTGCACGGCCAGTAATCGGATAGCGCGTAATCCAATACCCGGCTATTCATATCCGATCGCACCCATTCGCGGCTGTTATTGCTTCCCGTATCGCTGCCGCTTGAAGAATCGAGCGCTGCCTGTTCTACTATCCCGTCATCACCCTCCCGCCCCCTTGTTCCCCAGCGCTTGGAGCTCGCCGGTGACAAGCGCTGCCTCTTTTCAACGAGATCATCATAAATCGCCACCTCCGATTCTGCCCATCCTTATCCTGGGCGAGCAGCTCTGCCCCCGAACGCTCCCAGCACGATCAGCTGCACCGCCCTTCGCCTTCCCTGCGGGAGGAGCTCCGCCGATGACCAGCACCCTGCCCTCTCCGGCAAGAGCATCATAGTCGCTTCTTGCTTCTTCTCCACCATGAGCATCATAAATCGTTTCTTGCCTCTCCTCTGAGATGTGATTTTCTCCTTCCAGATGAGTTTTATTCTGCTCGACGCCTGCCGCTTCTTAGTCGATGCCAGCGTGCTTTGTAGTCGTCGGTGCCTCGGTGGTTGTGGCTGCTACAGATGGTGGAGGTTGCCAGCATCTTCAGGGTGAAGTGGAGCCCCACTCGTTGCTGCTTGGGAAGGCCAATGTCTATCGGATATTGTGACCGGCTAGCCGCCTCACACTCTTGGGACGCGGCTCGCTCAAACACACTCTTCGTGGACTCTTGGTGATTTGATACTGTTACATTTAGCAACCAAACAAAGACAGTAATCATCGATCCCACCTATGGTTCCCCTGCAACCTGATTTCATTTCCATTTGCGTTACCAGTGTTTGAACCAAACACTATTTAATTTTTCTCCGATGTATAGCTATTCTACCTTCTCCGAAGTGGGCTCCATAGAGTTTTAAAAAAAATACCTCACGTAACTCTTATCTCTCCTCTCTCCTCTATTCATTCTTTTCTAAGCTACAGACTAACACTTCCCATCAAAGGGTCCCACCACCCACATCCATGGAAAAATAATTTTTTAATCGCGTACATCCTCGCGCTCCAACATTTATTCCAGGTGCTAGCCGTTTCTCTCACCTCTTCACACCTCCTTGGCACGCACGCCGGAGCTGCCCTAACTGTGCATGGCCCTGCCCAACCCTAATCCTTCTCTTCACCTGTCAGCCGCTGCCCCCTGTCTTCGTCTTTTCACTTTCGCCCACCTCTCCTTCATCTCCCCTAGCTTGCCGGCAAGCTCCTCCCTGTCCACTTCCACCATCACACCAACTAGCTCTGGCAGCGCCGCGTGACCACTCCCACGCTAATATGGTGAAGCATGACGCCCCTGTCATTGGCTCCGCCCAATCGCCATCCACCACCACTGCGGAGAGCAGCTACCCCACACTGCTGTCCTGCACACATACAGCCGCTACCGCCAGGCCGGTGACCGCCCGGCCTAGGCCTCCCATTTCAGCCAGCAGCCCCCCAAACCCCAAACCTCGACCCCAAACCCTAAACTGAATCCTAACACTAACATAGCTGTCAGATGAGGCAACTCGCTGGAAATAGTCTCCAGCTGGTAAGTATGAAAATTCAACGAATTCACAGCCCCAAAAAAACTGTCGCCAGATGCGTAGCACAATTCTTCAAAAAAAGGGGAAAAAAAGGTTGCTCTCCGAAGAAGCTTTACCTGAAGTATGAACTAAACATCAGTCGTAGGTCAGCTTAAAGAAGTTCAGGATTGTGATCCGATCGAGATTTATCCAACCTAAAACCATCTCGCTGGCACTAAGCAGCAGTGCCCACAGAGATCTGACCTACGATGTTAGCAATCGGCACCCGTAGCTACTACAGCTAGGGTTCCCCCCACGAACCCCAAACCCACCCGCGATCGACTGCGGAGCGAGAGGTTCCCCGGCGGCGGGAGCTCAAACTTCCCAGCAGATCAAGCACGGACCAATCGACCCCAAAAAGCGCGCGATCAGAATCAAGCTCGCGTGAGACGCGAGGATCAGATCAGAAGGTCGAGCTGGGCGCGAGAGGAGGGAGGGAGGGAGAGTGAAAGGGCGCCTGACGGACCTAGGTGGAACTTGTGGCCGCACTCCAGCAGCGCGACGGACCTCGCGCCGCGGGGCGCCACCGCCGCCACCGGGTCCAGGCAGATCGAGCACAGCTCTGCCTCCGGCGACGCCGGGGCGTCCAGGTCCATCGCCACTGCCATAGCCCCCTGGCTGCTGTCCCGACGACGACGATTCGGGCACGCCGCGCTTCCCTAGCTACCGCGGTGGGAGGTCTCAGTGACCTAAGTAGGAGACCGGCACGCCGCACGCGGTTTACTTGCATGGGCTCGACTACTACCCAGTACCCATCAGCGAGTGATTAGGCCCATTTGCCCCCGCATGTAAGCGAAGGGGCCCACAGTTGCCACGGACTCAATTGTACATTATGAAAACAAAGATGGGCCTACTTGCGGACCTGGCAGATCGTCGGGTCGTCGTCGGAAGTCGAACGGTTGGCGCGGAACGGCGATCGGCGAGCTCATTTTCCCACACGAGACCCAACTGCGACGCGGTTGGACGAACCAGCTCCACAGGTGCCTGTCTGCCGCTACGGAGCTACTGCTACCTCGCACGCAACGTCTGAACGTTTGCATCGTCACGATTTGGAAGAGCTGAAATAGTTGCGCGACTGGGAGGCCACAGAGCGAGGAAGAAAACCTGAAAAACACCACAGCACTATCTAACAGGTCAATATCGACGGAATATAAAAAGGTTTACAAAACATGTTTATGATCTATATTTGCAGTTTAGTGGCGTAAAAAATCAATATTGACGACTTAGAGTGTGACTTGCGATCTTTTAGAAAAAAAACCGTTTGTTATGGATCACAAAATTTCTTTTCCAACATAAGGGCTATTTGAGATGTATTTCTTTTTCAAACATTAGCAGTATACATTTATCAAAATGTTTGCACAACAAAAAAATGGGGAAGAAGAGACCCAAAACTTGGCAGCTAAAGGAATACATTTCACTTAAAGTTTTGTCATCCCCATAAGGCACTTTGTTGCAAATATCCCCTATGTAGTCTTAGAAAACACCGTAGTACGCACTTGCTTAAGCAATTTAACATGTTTTTGTAAATCAGGAGCCGTCTCGACATGGTCTTTACCAAAATTAGATACTTCGTTAAGTACAATCTTGAGGAGACTTCATAGAAAGAATTGCCGATGAGAGCTTAAATATCGTTGCTCTGAGTTTCGCTATTTGTATAAGAAATCAATACAACATGATTAATAAACGTAATGCAAGCACTTTGATATGTTTGGATCGGTTAGCTTGCTTCGAAGTGTCTCTACATCGGTGAAAACGGGTTGACTCGAAGAATGTCCATAGTGGAGTGATTTTTGCTACAATAATACTAAGTGGTGTGAACATTTGCAGCAAAATGACCAGCGTATTTGTGAACAGCTGATGCGCTAAAGATGTTAGTTCCGATGGCATGATGCGCGCTCAAGCAGTCATCTATTCTTCTATATATAGCAATTCGTAGTAATATAACCTGATACCAAGAACTAAGCAAGTTATACATGTATATAGAACATTGTTTGGATCCACAAGCTGATTGAGAGGTAACTAATTTTAGCGGTTGGGGTGATTCAAGTGAAACCAAGCCAGCTAATACCCAGTTAAGATCCTTCAAACTAGTTGGATATTAAGGCCCTCTTTGGCATAGCTTATTTTGGCTTCAGCCTCACGTGTTTCACGCAAATCGAGACACTGTAACGTAAAGCTGTTTTATAAGTTCGTGCTAAAATGAACTGGAAACCAGACAAAGCTAGTTTTTCTAGGTTTACCAGCTTCAGCTTCATTGGTGAAGCTGTTTTGGTATAAGCTATGCCAAACGGGGCTTAACAATCTAATTAGTTGTTGATTCAATCCATTTAATTTCAATTGGCTTACTAGGTAAGTAAATCCAAACAAGCCCACGTTGCTAAAGGGAATGCGTCACAAGAGTTACATAGGCTCGACTGGCAAGTGATTAGGCCCACAAACGGCATGGCCCAATCGTTAAAACTTAAGCATGGTGTACACACGGCCCAACTGGAAAACTGATTTCGGTCCTCGGAAGTTCAAGGATCCGACTCGCGTAAAACTGGGGAGCAGTGATGGCCGCCGCCCTCCTCGACGCCGTTTGGAGTTTCAGCTCCTCGATCCCGCAGCAGACGATGGGTTTAAATGTGTGTGTGTGTGTGTGTGAGAGAGAGAGAGAGAGAGAGAGGAGAGAGAGAGAGACCTCCAAGCACCAAACATTGACCCCTCGGCTCCGAAGCCTCAAACCCATTATTACCTGAAGCAAGCCGTGCACACCGGACGGCAATGGCGGGGTGGTCGTCGCTCCCGGGGGACCTCATCAACCGTGTCGCCGACTGCCTCCTTGCCACCGACGACCTCGACCACTACATGGACTTCCGCGCCGTCTGCCGCAGCTGGCCTTCCTCCACCGCCGACCCCAGGAGCAGCCCGCGTGACCCGCGCTTCCTGCCGCGCCAGTGGGTCATGCTCGACGAGGTTCACCAGACCGACACGCGGCTCTTCGTCAACGTCGCCACCGGCCGCTTCGTCCGCAGGGACCTGCCGCTGCTCCGCAGGTACTTCGTGGTCGCCGGCGCCGCCGGCGGCTCGGTCGTTCTCGCCGAGAGAGCCTCCCCGCACGCCACGGGCGTCCTCAACCCTTTCACGGGCTCCTTGCTCCGTTTCGAGGCGCCTGTGCCTTCCGAGACGATTGCCGCTGCTCATGTCGTCGGCTCTTCGCCGCCGACGCTCGTCCTGATCTTTGACGAATCTAGTTCGATCACCTGGGCTGATCCTGACAGCGAAAGTTTCATCGAGTTGAAGGACGAACGCTACATTATTTATCCTCCAATCAAGTTGGCCCTCGTAGGCGGCATCTACGCTGCCGCGCATGAGGGTGGATCGTTGCCGTCGCTTCTTGTTCCTACGGCCAACAAGATACTTGATGTGGCATCTAAGCCGATCATGGACTACTTTCCTGGACCGGAAGCACCCGAGAACCGTGGCTTCTTTGTAGAATCTGAAGGAGAAATGCTGATGGTCTTCAAGGTGCCTCATCGCATCGAAGTCTTCAAGTTCGACGCCAGGAGCGATAAGCTCGAACCAGTGAAGGATTTGGGCAGCCGTGCCCTCTTCTTAGGGGATTGCAGGTGCCTGTCTGTCGATGCTGACAAGCTCCCTTCTGTTGAAGCCAACTGCATCTACTACGTCGTCGTCGAGGAACCATGGTACAAGATCTGCGTCTACAGCCTCAAGGATGAGATGGAAGTGTGGGCCAGTGAAGCCATAGACTCCTTCAATCCGATTACCCTTTCCTCGAAGGTTTCTTCACCTTTCACGGTCGTTCAGCTCCTCTGCAGCTACACCTTTGAGGTGCGGGTCCGTGGACTTCCGTGGGAGAAGTTGTATGCTGCCCTGTTTGCTCTGGATCCGGATCTTGTTGCTCGTCGCACGGAGGAATTTCTTGCCTATGAATATGATTCCGAATCAGAATATGATTGAGATTTGAGACGTCGATCATCAATCTACGCATTGTTGAGGTAAGGACCAGTAGAGTGCTGTTGATTAATCATATGATGTGCGTGTTCTGAATTTAGAAGGCAAACTATGTCTGCGTACTTTCAGGCTTTCAATCAGCTGTGGTACTATACTATGTTTGCATTTTACAGATTAGTAGGGGTTGGAAATGTTGCCTCTGCTTTCTAATCGTATTTCTGTGTTGCAAATGCACAATTGTTTCTTGCCATAATACCAGTGCACTCGCTACTAGAAAAATCATTTTAGCCAATGGTTGAAATGGCATGTGGAAATGTGTCATTTTCACAGGAAGCCATGTAATATAAATAGCCTATGGAAAAATATTTCTAGTGGCAAGTGCGAAAGCCGATCGACTGTTAAATTAATGGACTACCTCTGGGCAGCGAGGTTAAGAGAACCGTCTCTAGAATTAGTTTTAAACTAGCCATTCAACTGCTCCCGCACGGCCTAGTTAGAAATAGCAAATAGTTATAATTATCTATCTCATGCTCTCTTTCAACTATTAAATATTCTAACATAATACTCTAAAGATGTATATTTATCATTATCTAATTGTAATAATTGTGATAGATTTAGTGAAGGACCGGATAGGCGACCAGAGGGGGGGGGTGAATGGGAGCCTTTAAAAAATTCTCAAAAAGAACAAGGCCTATGTCCTGAATTCAACCCGACGCACCTCTCTTCTAACCGTCATGGTGACACAAGCTAACTCGTGACGAGTTCACCATAGGAACGGTTAGAAAAAGCTCGACGCAAAGCGGAAGCACGCGAAAACCTATTTACTCGAGCTAGGTGCAATAGAAAGCGGAAGTACCGAATATCAAAGCGCTAAAAAGGCTTTTCCAATTAGTCTCGCAAAAGAGGCTTTCTCCAAAAATATTCGATGATTCAAGAATAAAAAGTAAGGCTCAAAGCAAACAAAAGCAAAGCTTGTATAAATATCGACCAAACTCCTCACAAGAGAAACTAGGACTAAACACAACGAAAAGGACTAAGGCTCTCTCTAAGAAGGCATGTAAAGATCTAGAACCAATTACAAGATCAAAAACTAATTAACTCAAGCTAAGCAGGCAGCAAATAAACTATTCGAATTACCACCGTCATAAAGATCCAGATTAGCAATAGCAATGATTAGGCAATGATTAGTGACTGTAGCATGAAAATGATGTTTACAAGTGACTAAACAAACCTGCTGCCGTGCTCACCTTTGCCTGCTCCATTCAGGCCTGCTGATGCTCCACGCACGCACGCGCTGCCGTCGGCCTGCAATACAACCACGAACACACGCAAGTGCAAATAAAAGAGCTAGTTGGAAATTTTCTTGAACACCTTGTGTGCGGTGCTTGTCTCTAGCTGGTGGCCAAGGGTGCGCCTGCCCTGTCTTGCCCGCGCGCGTGCGTCTGGTCACATGTGCGACGGGGATGGCACCCTAGCGCCGCGCCGCCGCTGGCCGCTGGCCACGCGCATGCGCCTTCGACTGCCTGGGCCAAGAAACAGACAGGAAACGAAAAAGAACAGCAGCAAGACAACTCGAATCTCCTCAAATCAAAAACCCCAAGAGGGCATAGTAGAGTAGGGCCTCCATTCCCAGCGAATCCATGGTACAAGGTCTCAAATTTCCATCACAAAATCCTAACCCTAGGGGAGAAGAGGGAGGAAGAGAAAGAACAGGGAGAGGGCGACGGGAAGAGCAGCGCTCTTCTGTTCTTGCGCCAGGGGAAAAAGAAAACTGGAAGCACCGAGAGAGGAAGGGTCTGAGGAGGTTTTTAACCCCAACAACTCTCACCCAAAAAAGACTACATTACCCCTAGACTCAAATAAACACTAGAAAGCCCGTAGGGGCAAAACCGGAAAAAGATATATGATCTCATCCGACGGCCGAGGTTCTTTCTTCGAGTCGAAGTCTTCTCCGCGATGCCGCCGTGTGGATGAAGATCCGGTACGCGGTTTTGGAGGGTCCGCGAAACCCGAGTAGGTGGCCGGTTTTGAGAAAACCGCCAAAACTCCACGCGTGGGAAGATTTCCGCCTCCACGCCGTGGCCCTAGACGCCGTTCCCGCCTCGGCCTTCTGACGACCCTAGACGCCGCCCGACGCCCGTCACCTCCGTCGGTCCCGAGACCGAAGCCCGTGCCTCCACAACTTGGCGTCTTTAACCGCCGTCAACTTCCTTGGTTTTGTGGCGCAAACCAAGAAACCCGTCTTCCGTCGCCGCTTGCGTCCTCGATCCAGGAGTGGACGCCACAGCTGCCGCCCGGCCCGAGCTCCTCCACGGCAACTCTCCGTCGACACTCGACGCTCGTGTACCTGCAATCCAAAGACCAAGCGCACGATCACACCGCACGGTTGATAATTCACTCATCACAGGCAGGATAGAGTACTCAACATTCCTCATTTAGTTAGTAACTTTTTTTTCATTTTGCATCACATCTCCATATGTATTTGATATGTATTTAATTGAACACTTTGTTTGAGCTATGTGAACCACATGAAAATTGATATTCTTATCTCTTCCCTCGTACATGAATATATGGTGATTCACATGTTATGGGTAGTATTTTTATATAAACAATAACACAAATAATATATTAATAATAATATAAATAGTAATTTAGAATTTTATATTAGTGCAATTTAAGATTTTATTATAATTATATAATTTAGATTTAGATTTAGGGTCACTTTAACTTTTAATAATGACTTCATTGGATATTTTGTATTTAGGGATTATTGATATTATTTTTATAATAATATAGGTGGGTAATTTACATAAAGATTAGGGGGTTGCTTAGATTATTTTTTTACAAGGGTAGAGGTGGGTAATTTAGATACATGTTTAGGGGTTACTTTAGTCTATTTTTATAGTGGCAACAGTGGATAAATTATTAAAAAAGATAACAGATCCGATGGCTATTATGATTAGAGTTGCCGAATTGATGGCTGGATATTTCTAATTTTTATAAGAATTTGTAGGATTTCTCTTTTTTTTTTGACTGTCCACGTAGGATTCTAAGTGGCTTCACGTGGATGCTTTAAAATTAAACTCCAATTAGTAATAGTAAGATTTGAATGTTACCCACCAATTTGATATTAAATTTTAATGTTTTTTTATTTCCAGCCACTTTCAGAGATAGCATATATTTGTGTAACGGTGATTCAATATACAAAACCAACTCACCATCACCATCTTATGTGTCAATGAACATTACAAGACATTAATGTTCATCACATATACATAGTACACTTGTGACAATTAGTTTTACGGATTGTAGGCAACTGCAACAAAAACATGGTAAAAGAGTTGCAGATGCTCCAAGTGAAAAACATGTATATAATAGTATATATAAGATGATTGACTTAAGTCATCGTAGGGGTTAGTTCCATCCTATTATTGACCTAACTTAAGGAAATACCCATATTTTCTAAGGCGTGGTCTCTGACCATTAGGCTCCTCTTGTAGGTTGCCATTGCAAAGCACATGTGCAAAAAAAGGAATGAATCTTTTTAAAAAAATCATTTTTGTAGAAATGTTTGCGCACTATGCACCTTGCAGACCAGGGCAATAGGGCAAGCTCTCACCTCGCGTCAGGGCCGCTGTGCCTAATCGCTACCTCAGGCACACCGCGCACACATGGTACTGGATAAATCCACACTCACAAGTCAAACAGCGCTGCTTGCTTGCATGTTTCGATTCCTTCTTTTTCCGATTAACAGAGCATCAACATGATATCATACATATATTTTATTTCAGTACCTTGACATGGTGTGGTGATTGCTGCCGGTGCTACTTACAGGTATGCTTTCTCCAATAGAATGTGTTATCTTCATTAACTGAAGAGCTTTGCTTATGGCCTATTGCTTTTCCTATTGGTAAAGTACTAAATTTTGTTGAACCTAGATGCTTCCGCTGAACCCGACATATTTTACGGAGTCCATACAATTAATTTGGTCACCACATCCATGGTGTTGTCTGTCTGTGATTCGATTACTTACATACCAAGTACATCTTGTGATAACCAAATAACCAATGTCCATAGCGAAAAGATGTGTCATCATTTTTTATCCTTCTTCGTATCAGTTATCAGTGTCCGTATGTTGTATTAATTTTGGTACTTTCAACTTGCAGTGTTTCTGGTGACAGTTGATGCAAATGGGTTGGCTGCTCCTTTCTACCAAAGATCCAGCTATGGCGTTGTGCCTTACTGGCTTTATCAACATCTATTTAGATCTATAAGTAACGGCTTGTATATATGTATGCCGAAGACCTTATTTGCAGTATTTTGTCTAATGTCGATTAATTTTCTTTCATAGGACTTCTGTAATGCTTAATTGTCGGTGTCATGGTGCTATGTGCCATCAGGTTGTGTGCAATGTTGCCTCAACATAACCTGTTCGTTCGCTAGATATTACAATGAACTATGTTGCTTAAAGTCGGTATGTTTCAGTATGCCCTAATGCTGGATGAGCACACCTGTATATGGTTCATGTATTATGTAGCTTGATGAATGGTCACAGAGAGATGTTGATGCACATGCGAACATCAAATACTTACATCTCTTTAATATAGCCAATATCTTAGTTAATCTACTAGCCAAGCCACTGTATGAGCTGGCTAGCTATATTATTAGCTCTACATATCATATCAATTATTTGTAGCCAGCAGGCTAATTACATGCCAGCATCGCAGTCTCTCGCCAGTGATATCGCATCGGCAGATTCCTATAGTGCTATAACTTTTTTGAAACTCTGAGGTGTCGTGCATGCAAACGTACGCGGGAAACTTTGGTGTCAATCGCGTCGTCGCTACTTGGAAGAGGACATGAAGATCCCGGCGGGCAATGGCAGTCATCACTGCACCAATGCAAAGCCATTTTTGCGCAACAGAGCTTTTGCCCAGAAAAAGGACAGATAACTGCAGATCGAGTTTGATGTTTGCAACTTTACTTGGTTGGGTACACCATTATTATCCTGCGCATGACAGTGGCCTTTCAGCTTTAATCCCCCCGTTCAGAACGTTTCTTTGACAAAAACAAGGATTTCATAAGAAAAATAGTACTGGAACACCCTAATTTTATTTTAGAAATCCTAAATAAATTTTTGCTAGAATTTGCAGGATCCATAAGTTTTTTTTAATTTCTTTTGATTTTAGAATATTTATCGTGAATCAATTAAATTATTTAGCTAAAAAAAGAAATATAAGGAAATATAAATCTTGTGCATTTCATGCCGTATTGTATCGTTATATTGCTTGTCTTTCAGTTAAATTTAAATTGCAATTTTAAATTCAAATAAATTTATTTGAATCTTCTTATTTCAAAAACCCTATCTCTTTTCTCTTTTGAGCTTAATTTAAATCACTTTCTTCTTTTTCTTCCCCTTCCTTCCCTCTTTTGGTCGGCCCAACCTTTCTTCTTCTTCTCTCTTCCCTCCTCTCTCTTTCCTCCCGCGGGGCCCAGCCAGCCCAACTCTCTCTTCCTCCCTTTCTCCCCCCTCCTTTCCCCAGCGCGGCCCAACCCGCTCGGCCCGCTTCCCCTCTACCAGCCTGCAACGCTGTCCTCTCCTCCCCCTCTCTCTCTCCCGCCAATAGGCGAGCCCCACCTGTCGGGGCTTTCCCCTACCCTGAGCCCGACTCGGGCTTGACCCGAGTCCGACCGAGGGCTACGCCGCCTCCCCGCGCGCGCCTGGGCCCGCACGCCAAGGCCCCCGGTTGCCCCTATTTAAGGCGCCGCCCCGTACCCCTTTGACCCCCCACCAAAAGCTGCAGCCGCCATCTTTGCCCTCGCAAGCCCGTGCTCGATCTCGCCGCCGCCGCTCGAGCTCTCGGCCGCGCAAAGGCCCCTCCGTTCCGCCGCCTCTTCATGCCATCCAACCGCCGCCGAAGCTTCGCCGATCGATAACGACCCTCGCCAGCCTCTTCTCCCTCTCTAGCTCTACTTCTAGCGCGCGCAGTCGCTCGCCGTCGCCACCGTGCCGCGCCTCACCACCATCCGCCTCCTCCGGCCCTCGGTGCCCCGTCCAGAGCCCCTAAACGCGTTCCCCGTCTCGCGCTCTCTCTTCTCGGCTTTTCCCCACGCGAAGCCGCCCCCGGAGCGCCGATTTCGGCCAACTCCGGCGACCCCCGCCGCCGCCACAACCAACGCCGCCGCCCAAGACCCATCCTCGTGCCCGTGCCGCCCGATCGGGATCCGACGGTCTAGATTAGATCTAGACCAGGGTCAAACAAAAACATACCGGTCAACCCTAGCATGTTTTACAAAAGAGCCCTCCTATTTTTATAAAATCAACCCGCAGTCCATATCAATTCAAAAGTATTTATGTTTAGATCATTTTTCTTCTGTTTTTAAAGCCCCTAATTTTTTTCTAATATAAAACCCGCCATCCCTAGCCCTTCTGTTTCTCAATCTAACCTCCTAGGTTTAAGATTTATTTATATTTTAGCCCTCAATTTCTTTGCGAGAGTCCTTTTAGTTTCAAATCTTTTACAAATAAGCCCCTAGAATCATGTTTTAGCTATAACTTCTTGTTAACTCCATTTTCATCGATTCTTTCGCTCACGTGATCCTTGCGACCAAAGCTTTGAAGGCCCCACTGAGCAGCAGTTCTTTAAGGAAGGTAAGTGGTCCTTGATGATATTCCAGTCCTAATAACTTTCTAAATACACATATTTACTTTATATGTGTGCATGTGCCTATAATATGATGGATTCCAAACTAAGGACATGCCTAGTTTCTATTGTACTTTCTTAATTAAATCTGAGTTATTTTACTTTATGTTGTAGATATGCTAGTTGCTCATCTACTTAGTTGGTTATCTTGGAAACAGTGCTACACTTATTTTTTACTTTATGTTCTGAAATATCTTTATGGTGATAACTATAAGATCACTGTATTAATTGGAACATGGAGAACCACCTAAGAAAACAATGCAACCACGATACTACACGGCTCTGGTCTTGACTAATTAATTAGAAACTTTAACATGTAATGATTTTACCGAAAGGGCAAGAGGGGAGTGCGTTGATGGGGTATAGCCCAGTCCTTTTGGAGGGTTTGTTTATGGTGCTTAGCTAAGATACCGCCTCATTAGGGAGGGTTATGACCACTGCGGCGTGAAATCTTAGCGAATCATTGCAAGTTAGGGAATCTTTGTAAAGGTCTCGTAGTGAATCCATGCCACTCACCTTGCAAGTGTTTAAGAGCTTTGCAAATCCGGACGTCAAGAAAAACACGAATTGTGGGTAAAGTGTATAACCTCTGCAGAATTTAAACTAATATATCAGCCGTGCTCACGGTTAAGAGCGGTTTTGATCCTCACATGATAATTGAACTTGAAGATAATCTAAAATCGATGTTGTTTATTTGTGTTGATGGTACCTATCTCTTTTAATTATTTAATTGTTTTGGTATATACTTATTACACTTAGTTAATGCTCGTTAAGTAAAATTTAACCAACTAAAAGTGCTTATCACAGTCAAACCATATCATTTATACCTTGAAATTGGTCTTACATGTCATATAATTTAATCCACTTGTTGAGTACCAACTATAAGTGTACTCACGCTTGTTTTATTAAAACAAATCCTGCTCAGAACAAGATAATCGTTCAGAGTTCTCTGAAGATTTCGAGGAGTTTTAGGCGTATGTCTCCCAGTCATCTACCCGTGAAGTTGAAGTTCCGCTGCTAGTTAAAGACGTACATTTATTTGCTTAATATTAAGACTTTCGGTCATATAATAAAGCACTTTAATACTCTCTTTCGATATGACATTATTTTAAATATACACTTGTGTTGTCTATTATATATGTGTGAACTTAATCCTGGCGCGTATATGAGATGCATTCGGTTCCTTTTCAATACCAGGTGTTACAAGTACTCAGATCCACCTAGAGTAGGTTTGCTTTTGATCACTTGTAGAATCGTAGGGCGACCCCTTACTACTTTGATTTCAATTATTATATATGGCGGCCTAACATTTTAAAGATGAACTACTGCAAGAAAAATGAAGAAGTCGAGATCTCCAAAAATGCATCTGGGAAATTCGAATGCCGTGTGTTTGATATGTTTTATGATCCTGACGGGATGTTAAGTGCAGTATGGTCCCATGGGTATACTGCACTTACTTGAAGTACTTTCGGTCATCATATATATAGTACTAATCTCTTTTCGTAATTGTCCCGTTTAGTGCTAAACGTCGGTGTAATTGTCCATTGTTTCACTAATTAAACTTTATAAGCCCTTTTGAACTAAATAAGCGAATGATTGGAGCAACTTACCTATCACCACATAAGTAGTGTGTCAAGCACTTCCTGGTTGGGCCTGATCTGCAATACCATCATGGGGTCACTGGAAGTTTAAAGCTGACCAAGTAGTCAAATCAGCCTGGTAAAGTACATACATTTCAGTACAGCTTTATCAAAGTACATACATTAAAGCGGGCGAGCGGAATTATGTTTTGTCAAATGGCTGAAATGAAAATGAGCCGCACATTTTGCCTCAAGCTTAGTGTATATCTCCGAGGATTGAAGCCACTTTTCACATGCAATTCATGCACAAAGAGGTCATTATTATGTGGAAATCCACAGATATGAAACATCAAAGAACTAGGCACGGTAAAATAGTGAAGAAAGAAGCTAGATGGACTGAAACATCAGTCATTGTAAACTAAAATACACCCTTAATCCTCAACGAAAAAAATAGCTATAATAATGAAATTATCTCAGTTTTTCTGCATTGTTCGTGTGTGGTTCCAGGAAGTGAATCAGAGATAAAGTGAAGTCAGGCAGGAGACCCAGACAGCTTAATTAATATGTTTTATTTTTTCTAGTAGTACAACTATTATTGTCACTGAATGACACATTATATATTTCACACACCTATTGTCACTCAATTTGTCAATTTAGCACTCTTTTCATCCTTACAGAAAACAAGATCACTAAAAGCTCCTATTCGTCCGCTTCCGGAATCTCCTTATGAACATGTCACAAGCCTGATCAATCTCATCATCCATGTTGAACTCCAAACCTTCCACCTCCCGGTTGCTCCTGATGACGTCGATGACCGAGGGCTCGCCGAGCACATCAAGATCACCATTATCATCGTGACCTTCGTCATCCTCATCGTCGTTGAACAGTGAGTGCGTCCAGTCAGGGTAGCCACGATCATCTTCCTCGAACATCGCCACCTCGGATAGATCAATGACACCATCATCATGTCCGAGATCAGCTTGCTCCTGATGGAGGATCCCTGTTGCCACCTTGCGCAAGACGAGTGTCCCGTCTCCGTACTCCAACCTAGCCTGCTTCCCTCGGTCCGACGACACCAGCGCATGGATCCTGTGAGAAATTGCGCGGACCACCGCCAGCTTGCGGCGGAGCGAGGCCAGGACGACGAGCTTCGTCCTTAGGGCTTCGGTCTTGCTCCTGAACACGGTCGCTGCCTTCTTCAGCAGCTCGGGGGCCTTGCACATCCTCATCTTAGACATGCTTGAGAGCTGATGATGAAGGTGTTTGCCAAGGATGATTTCTAGTGATCTGCAGGGGCTCAAGCTTGGCATGAGTAGATAGCTAGTGAGATGCAGCGAGAGTTACTAGTGCAGTGAGAGAGTAGGTTTCGGGGGCATATACAATCATTGTCTTCATTCAGCATGAAGGTATATATAGGCATCAGGAGCCAGGTGTGCACTACTGCACTGTGCAGCTTTGTTCATGTCAAGATCAAGCTTTTGCCAGCTCAAAGCAGCATGAATAAAACACTTGGAGAAATCAATTGGTGTGTCGAGTAAGCACTCCAATTAAGAACAGAGCTTTGGGAGTGGAAGCAAACCGAAAAGGTCTCCATGCACGGCCGGAAAAGATGGACAAGGATACGGAGAAAAAGCTAAGCATTCCAGTTAGGTAACTAAGTTCTTTCTGAATGAGAACTCCAACCAGGCAACAAGGAGCACCTGCCCCAGGGTGGAGATTGGCTCCCCGGATCCCAAGTTCCAGTGGCGGAGAACCTTACGTGGCAAGATATGGCAACCGCCACGGGAATCGGGAGAAAAAAATTTAGACCGCCCCAGCCCTTGCTCACCCCCCCCCCCCCCCGCGCGCCGCCGTCCCTGCTCCCCCACGCGCCCCCGCCCCCTGTTCCTCCCGCGCCGCCCCCTGCTCCTCCCCGCGCGCCGCCCCCTGCTCCCCCCGCGCCGCCGCCGCCCCCTGCTGGCCTGCTCCCCCGCGCGCCGCCCCCCCTCACCCCTCCCCCCCGCGCCGCCGCCCCGCCGGCGCTGCCCCCTGTGCGCCGCCGCCCCTGCTCCCCCCCCCCCCCCCCGCGGCGCCGCCATACCACAATTTCATCGTGTCCTCCGCCACTGCCAAGTTCCAAATCCTGCGCCCAGTACTAGCCGGTGGTGGCACCACCGTTAACAACCAAAGCGACAAAGGCTTTTGTTTTCTTGGCTGCTTCCGCGTGATCCATGCCCAATCCTGTGGGCAGTGGGCTCGATCGCGTAGAGCATAGTGCCCGTGGCTGGTTTGTTTTGCTTCTCTATGTGCGCGCGCTTTGGGCTTTGCTGATCGTCTCGTCAGCAAGAATTCAGAGCGAATCGGATCGCGCGTGAGAGGGGAGATTTCGCCTTTTCCGTGGCAGATTGGCACGCAGCAGCAGGTCTTCAGGAACACCGTTGGTTCTGCTTGCCGCCGTTGCATTTTCAGTTTTTTTAGATGGGAGGATTGAGCAAGCAGGAGCTGTACCGCATCACACGTGCTCCCCGTGCTGCTGTGGCAAGGGACGACAACACGGCGTGCCTTAGGCGGTTTAGGGGGATTTCTGAAGTGTTAAACTTTAAACCTGTTGTATCAAAGATAATTTTATTATTTAGAGTATTAAATAAATTTTAATTATAAAATTAATTGTAAAACCACTGGTTAATTCGCGAGACGAATCTAATAAGATATATTAATCCATAATTAGCGAATGTTGTAGTATCACTGTAGCAAATCATAGATTAATTAGGCTGATTAAATTCATCTCGCGAATTAGCACCCATCTATAAAAAAGTTTTATAAACAATTCTAAATGATAAGATTCTTTTTGATGTGATAGAGCTAAATTTTAGCCATCCGAAACCAAAAGGACCGGCTTTTTTTCACACTAGGAGAATAGGAGATCTTTCTCGCAATCGCCGATCAATCGTGGCCTGTCGAGGGAACATGAGATGATGCCTGGAAAGCAGGGGGTTCAAAATGTGAGGACGATCTGTATATGTCGGGGCATGCGTTTCACGGGGAGTTAATATCTGAACTCAAATGTATTTCAGAAACTACATTTTCGGTCGCACAAAATCTGAGTTCAGATTTTTTTCTTTTTGATGTTCAAAAAAAAATCTGAACTCAGATTTGTTGCACTTGACAAAAAAATGTAGTTTCTCAAAAATATTTGTACATTTTGACAGAGTATGTGTTGGATCGACGCCTGTAAAGATGCAGAAAATACTTATTCCTGACTCTGCCCGGTGTGCAGTGCGTGTATGAGTACGACGGTACGACCGCGTGCTCTCTGCAAAGCGTGTTGGTAGGGTAGCATGCCACGCCGTCAGCTGTGGCAACTGACAGCACACCTACGGTGTGCCTTCGGGAGCTATGGTTCGTGATTTCATCTGCTTGCTTAAGCCGCGTTCGGGTTAACTCATCTTGTTTGGATTGTCTGGTCCGAACCCTTTTAAGCTCGCGTTTGACCCTCCATCGAGAAATTGCCAAAAGTTTCGCAGCAGCACAGCACAGCTGCACAGGGATCTGAGGACCGTCTGGGTGCCTGGCCTCAGGTCCTCGATCGGCACGGACAGGTGAGCGGCGTGCTACATACCCTGCTGCTGATAGAGCCCCCGGCGCAAGCGCGGCCGCGGCGCCCGTGCTCGCGCCGTGCCGCGGTGTGCCGAGGCTAGGGGACGGGAATAGCGCGTGCCGGCTCGGAGGCGGGTCTAGGATCGGAAGATCGGGTATTCAAAAAATTCAAAACCTACAAAATATTAGCTGTTTCATCACCTTTTTTGGCAAGTATGTTCTTAATATCATTGATTAGTAAAAATAATAGGCATTCAATGAATACCCTTGAATACGAGGGTGGTGCGATGAGGGCAGTGCGGGGGAACGTACGGTAGCTAGGAGGGCAGAGTGTAGTCGATGGAAAATGTACAATACAATACATTTTGGAGCGAATTTTGCAGCAGGTGATCGATACGGTCCCCATGCAAGTTGAGCACCTAAAGCTAAAGACTGAAGCACCTCTTGCCTTCCTCGCCCATCACTCTTGCTTTGTTTTGCTGTGGTGATGCACGCGGCTATCGAGTCTCGATTGAGGATTTCTGTTTAACCTTGTTGGTTGTCACGGTACTAAAGGGGGCTATCTAATTTATGGACGACCGTAAGGAGCGCTCTGTATGGTCAATTTCTGACCAAAACTATCATCCACGTCTAGTTTCCATGTATCCCCTTTCTTTTTCTATTTGATAAGAAACTATATACACAAAAGTTACATACAAACATTTATATACACAAAGTTTGATCAAAATCGCAAAGATAAAAATTGTAGAAAGAGAAAAATTATATAAAATCTCAAAAACTAAAATATCATAAAAAATTGGGGGGAAAGTTTGGGAAAAAATTTGAAACAAACTTTCGATGAAACTTCAAGAAAAATCTGGAACAAAATTTCAGGAGAAAAATTTGAAAAACAAAATTTAAGAACAAATTTGAGATAAAAAATTTCGGGAACAAAAATTCAGAAGTAAAAAATTTGAAAGCAAAAACTTAAGATCAAACTTGGTAGACAAAGTTTTTTAAAATAACTTTTGTAGAATAAAAAGTCAGAAGCAAAACTTTATATCTAGTTTGGAAATTGGAAGAAAAATTTTGGGAAAAAACTTAGTCATGGCTGGAACTAGGCAAAGGAAAAGAAAAATGAAAATATGGAAGGAAATAAATTACGCTGGAGGAGGGTGCTTCCGCTATAAAATAACTTTTAGAGGAGTCGGATCGACGGTCGAATGTAAATTCAGCATCAGGATGCTAAACGATGGGTTGGAGAGGTAATAGGTTTTGTAATAAGGAGCGGAAGGCCAATGACATGCCACTTTGTCGGCTTCAGTTAGATTCAGGCATATATATGATGAAGCAGTCTATCTGCACAAAAACTTTGTCATGTCACAATGCAAAATAAGTGATTCTTATGCGTTCACCAAACAAGTTCACTCATGCCTTCTTGTAGTTTCTACCATGTCTTAGTACCTCACCCCCCCACTTCTCTGCCGTACCGTCGCTCAGTTTGTCAGTCCTAGTCTCTTTATAGTTCAACGTCCTCATAACATTCACGTAAACTACAGATAATAAACTAGTATACAAGATCAGTAGAGGCTAAGGTTCATCTGGCTGCGACATCTCCTGATGAACATGTCGCAAGCCTCGTCAATCTCGTCGTCCATGTTGAACTCGAGACCTTGAGCCTCCCTGTTGCTCTTGATGATCTCGATGACCGAGGGCCCATCGAGCGCATCAACAACGTCAAGCTCCTCGCGGTCGTCGTCGTCGTCATGGCCGCCATCCTCCTCATCGTTGTAACAATGGTCATCATCAAAAAATGAACTGGTCCAGTCAGGGTAGCCATGGTAAGCTTCCTCAAACACCGCCACCTCAAACATGCCAAGAGGAGCCCTGCCGCCGTGGTCACCAGCAGCTGGCTCCTCGCCCGCCGCCGTCGCCGCCTTGTGCGTCGTGATGAGAGCCTTGCTGCCGTGCTCCACCCTGGCCTGCTTCTCCGCCTGGCCGTTCAACTTGGAGAGCGCGTGGATCTGCCGAGACATCGCGCAGACCATCGCCAGCCTTCGGCGCAGCGAGGCCACGAAGACGAGCTTCGTTCTCAGAGCGTCAGTCTTGCTCTTGACCGACGTCGCCGCCTTCTTCAGGAGGTTGGGGGCGCTCTTGCTGATCCTCATCTTTGACGTGGAGAGCTTGTGGAGCTGCTTGTCAAGAAGGTTCACGAAGGAGTTCTTGTGCTCCAAGCCTGGCATGAGTGAGTTGTCAGAGAGCTCGTGAAATGAGGTAGCTAGCTTGTAGGTTTGAGAG
The DNA here is from genome assembly GCF_002211085.1 of Panicum hallii. Lineage (NCBI taxonomy): Eukaryota > Viridiplantae > Streptophyta > Magnoliopsida > Poales > Poaceae > Panicum > Panicum hallii. The sequence continues at coordinate 47,238,738 of NC_038043.1, read as the reverse complement.
GCATGGGCCTTGCATTATTGAAGCCCCACGAGGGTACTTATAGCCAGGGTAAAGCTAACCTTGCCATGAACCGGTTAGTGCGCCCTTGCAACTTTTTCTTCCCTGTGCGCATGTCAAGATCAAGCTTTGGGTAGCTTTTTCTTTAAAAAAATGGAAATCTTTGAGGTGCATCAAAGCATGAAAGAAAAATTTGAGGATAACAATTCTTTTAAAAATGTGAAAATCTTTAGTAGTACCTCAGGCTCAAAGCATGAAAGAAACAGTTGAAGAAATAAAAAGAATAGGCATGTGGAGCAAGCACCACAAGCAGGAACCGAACTTTGAGAGCGGAAGCGAAACTACTAAAAAGTTGTGGCAAGGGAATGGTCGTAGCAAAGTGGGAGAAAAAATGATATGGTAAAAGAAATCCCAACTAGGTGGAGAACGACACCTGTCCTAGCGTGAAGATTGGCTTCTCCGGATTTCCCCGTCGTCTTCGTTGCCGGTGATGCCCGCTCCACCATCTCTTCTCCTCCTGGATCTCCAACGCTTTCCTCGTCCGCTTCCGTGTGGTTCATGCGGCCACGCCCAGCGTGGGGCTCCAGGCGGGGTAGCCAATCGTGATCTCGCTTGGCGCTCGCCGCCGCATGCAGTGCCCTCGGCTTTCCGGTGCTTGCTTTCTGCCACGATTTGCATTGCAGTGCCGTGCTTTCTCTCTACTGTGTCCTACCGGAGCTTGCTTTTTTTCTCTCTGTGGGCGCGATCGCTTCTCTGCCGCTTGTCAGCACGAAAAGGAGATCGCGCGATTTCGTCCATTTTTCCCCCATGGCATCGCCGGTCACGCCGACGCCGTTGCTTCGCGCCCTGCCCATGCGCGTGCGCTGCTGTGGAGTGGCAAAATGGGAGCTGCGTCTAGAACCGCACGTGCTCCCCGTGCGCGAGCTGTGGCAACTGAAACGCAACACGGTGTGGCTTTCAGTTGTTGTTGTTGTTGTTCGTGACCAATCATGGCTCGACGAGAAAACGAAAAAATATGGCCGGATGGTCTCTGGTGGAGAACTCCATTATTGGCCGGAAAGAAGAGACAGGGGACTAGTACAATATGTAAGGCAGCCAGGCGGCCACGGAGTGACCCAAGGGAGCGTGAAGCGTGGGTTTCATGGCCATGGAGAAGTCAGAAGATATTTGCAGTTTCCTTTTTGGCACCGCGGAGTGTACAGGAAGGAGCAAGAAAACATCCAAGAGGCATGAGAGGGGGACAGTTTATAATAGAAGGGTTAAGATTAAATTTTTCAGAAATTTATATGGTGAAAATTGTATATACACATGCTTTGCGCATATAGTACGAGGGGTGGGGGCCTAAGCCCTCCCAGCTCCCCTTCGGAATGTAGAATTTAAGCTTAGTTAAGCTTACTTAGAGAAGGATTGATGTTGGTGCAACATATAGGATGCAATCAGTTTATTGTTCAGACCGACTCCATGCTGGTCGTGGAGGCAATCATAGATGGTGGATTCTCGACAACGAGGACGAGGCGATTTACGAGGGTTGTATTACCTTCTGAAGCGGATTCGACAGCATATCTATTGAGCATTGTAATAGTGAGGCTAATCAGGTAGCTCATGAGTTTGCTAGGAAAGCTTTTTTCTTGAAATTTTCATGTATTTGGGTCGATGAACGACTAGTTTATTTCACTTTAAATGTATTAGTGAACGATGTAAATATTTTATCCGATCAATACAGCTCGCCGAATGATCCCCCACACCCCCAAAAAAAGTTCTTCAATCACCATGACACTACTTATGCAAACATTTGAAATGTTGGTATGTTTGTGACCGTTATGCACAAAAGCTTATGCTAATAATTGTCGAGCCAGGTCAGCGTGACACATCGACAAAAAAAGGTATATTTGTATCTAAAATCCTAAACCTGCCCGAAATGGGGTTTAGTGAGGGTAGCTTTCTGGTAACACAATTGATATCCTTCACTATTTTTGGCGCGTCCAAATTTTCAACCTCATGTAGTCGTGTTCGAGCTGCCACCGAGAAATCGCCTTTGCTTGCTACTGTGTTCTTGGCACGGAGAGGGTAGGATAGGATCGCCCGGACGTGGACACTTGTCGTCGCTCGCTCGCTCCCAAAATCCACTGGTCTCGCGTCGGAGCGCGGCGCAAGGCGGGCGGCGGGCGGCCGCGCGCGCGCCGGCCCGCTTGCTGCGGCGCCGCGCCGGCCGGGCGCTGCCGAGGCCAGCGGACGGTGTACGTAACATGAGAGATCGAGCAGGGCGTGGGCGGGCTCGCGGACCAAACTGTCTTGCGTGCATGCACCCTCTTCGCCGGCTGTAGCCATGTTAGGTCGCAACAATGCCGTTATATATTTTGCAACATTATCATGCAGTGCATCTGTCAAGCAATGTGCAGGACACTTCGCCGCACCACATGAAGTGATCTTAGTATTACGCTTCCATCAAAATAAGTTCTTCATGCCCTCCAGTCCCTAGCTGCATGCGTGCTACCAAAATCTTAGTATCTCACCCACCTTCTTCTATTGTCTCTCAACTCGTCAGTAGTACTAGTCTCTTCATCCTTACATCATTCACGTAAATAAACTACAAAAACCGCGAGATCACTAGAAACTAAGGTTCATCCGGCTGCGACATCTCCTGATGAACATATCGCAGGCCTCGTCAATGTCATCTTCCATGCTGAACTCCAGCCCTTGAGCCTCCCGGTTGCTCCTGAGGATCTCGATGACCGAGGTCTCGTCGAACGCATCAAGATCAAGGTCATCCTGCTCGTCGTCTTGGACGACATCCTCCTCCTCATCGTTGTAGATATTGTCATCGTCGAATAGGGAGGTGGTCCAGTCAGGGTAGCCACCATGATAATCTTCCTCAAACACTGCCACCTCAAACAGACCAAGACGACGAGCCTCGCCGCCATGGTCACCAGCTGCCTCTTTGCCCGCCGCCGCCGCCGCCGCCGCCTTGCGCGGAGCGAGAGCCTTGCCGCCGTGCCCCACCGCGGCCTGCTTATTATCCCGGCCACCCGACGCGGCGAGCGCGTGGATCTGGCGGGACACTGCGCGGACCATCGCCATCCTGCGGCGCAGCGAGGCCAGGATGATGAGCTTGGTCCTTAGAGCATCCGTCTTGCACTTGAACGACGTCACGGCCTTCTTCAGGAGGTTGGGGGCGCTCTTGCTGATCTTCATCATCTTTGACGTGGGGAGCTGGTGAAGCTGCTTGTCGAGCAGATTCACTAAGGAGCTGCTGTGCCTCAGGCTAGGCATGAGCTTGTAGGCCAGTGAGCTCCGGATCGAGATGAGATGGCTAGTAGTAGGTTTGAGAGGCATGGGCCATGTCCGGAAGCCCCATGAGGGTACTTATAGCCAGGACCCAGGAGCACTGAACTGTTCAAGTTGCAATTTTGCTCGTGTCAGGATCAAGCTTTTTATTTCATGGTAGCTTTACTTAGAAAAATGGAAGGGTCTTTGGTGGTTAGCTCAAAGCATGAAAGGCTTTCTTTTTCATGGTAGCTTTACTTAGAAAAATGGAAGGAAGGGTCTTTGGTTAGCTTAAAGCTTGAAAGACGCAGTTGGAGAAAAACATTAGACGATTAGGCATGTGGAGCAAGCACTACGATTTAAGCAGAGAGTGGTGTTGAGAATGGAAGCCCCGACGCAAGAAAAGGAAGCAAAGTGTGGGGAAATAATGATATTTGAAAGAGTTGCAATTAGGTAGAAACTAAAGGAGAATTGAAGGTTGGCTCCTGCGGATCCCCATAGTTTGTCGTTAACCAGGATGGATTAGTAGCCGGAACCGTGATGGCATGGCTGCTCCCACCATCAACCGAAGAGACCACTTCTTCTGACCATAACGCGGTTGCCCAATGGGGGCAGGCTGCCGGAAGCCTGAAAGTTGTTCCAGCACGCCAGATCGTGCGTTCCCACGGCTTCAGTTTCCGATGCTTTTTACCCCTTTTTTGCAGTGCTTCTACTGTGTTCAATGGGCGCTTTGTTGCTCGTCAACACAAAAAGGCCGCCGGCGATCGCGTGATCTTCTCGTCTTTTGGCGTCGAAGATGGTCGCTCGCGTCCGCCGACCCCGTTGCTTCGCGCCCTTGCACTTGGGCGCTGCGGCGGCGTAGGACCCGCTAGCTGCTGCTGCCTGGAACCGCACGTGCCCCCCGTGCGCGTGCTGTGGCAACTGACGACAACACGGCGCGCCTGGCTTCCAAAGTCGCCGCTGCTCCTGTTCGTGATCAATCATGCCCTCGACGAGGAAAGGGAGATCATCATAATCTCTGGTGGAGAATTCCATTATTGGACGGGGGTGAAAAGAAAGAAAACTAGAAAAGGCAGGCGGCCGGCGTGAAGCACGAGTTTCATCCGCGGCCACGGGAGAAGCCACGAGATCCTTGCAGCTCGTAAATAAGGGGGTTTAGATTGTAGCTTAGCTTTCGGGTGGCACGAGTAACGCTCGCTGTTTTCTGGTCGGTCCAGCTTTACTTTGAGCCTGGCGTTCGAACCTTCACAGAGAAAAAAAACGCCCGTTTGGCGTTTGCCGCTGCGTGTGGGGCCGGGTGGAGGCTTCTCGCCGGAGTCGATCCGCATCCGCCATAGCTAGGCATGGACAGGTAAACTGACGGGCGGCTTGCCGGGGTTGGCTTGCTGGGCACCGCAGTGCGCCCCGACAGGCAGGCGGCGGAACATGCAGACGAGCGCCGCGTGAGCGGGCAAGGGCTCCGATCGGCGAGAGGGCATGCAACGTTGCAACGAGGCAGGCGGGCTGAGACAGGTTGCAGATACGGGGGCCGCGCGCCTGAGCTCGCGCGCCGGCGGGCGTGGACGGTGGAGGTGAGTGGTGCCGTGCCGGCGGTGGGGCACGACGCCGTGGACGTCAGGTACGTGGCGCGTGCGCTGAGCGCTCGTCGTACCTCATACAATAGCGGCAGCCGGCGGGGGTGGCCTCCGTCCGCCTCCCTCCACCCCTCCAGGTGGTGATGGGCCGTGGGCCGTGGCCCATAGGGCATGCAATAAGATCCCCGAAGCATCTAAGAGTAACTCCAACAGAATAGCTATAAATAAACTTGGTTAGGTAAAAAAATAAAAAATTTGGCGAAAAGGTCATCCAACGGATTCGCTTTCACCCTCGCCAACGTATCACGCTTGGCATCCCCGGACCTCCACTGGCTATCTTTACCGAGCGCACGCGCCTCGCCATCCGCTCCGCGCGTGCCTCTTTCTCCTCCCGCGCTCCTCTTCCCGCACTTCTTTCACCTCCCGCGCGGCCTCCCGTCACCACTCGCCCGCGCCTACGCCAGAGTGCCGCCAGCCTCCATGGCAGCCCCGTGACCGAGCTCCGCCCCCTTCCCAAATTCACCCTACCGAAGCCACCATCCTCTTATTGCTTGCACCAGCAGCTAGCCTGTGAGCTCCCAAACCTCCCCAACCCACCAGCCATGCCAGCCAAGCTCCAAAGGAGCTCCCCACCAATGAACCCTAGACCACCATGGCCGCCACCTTGACCTCCACGGTGAGCATCTACCTCCCGACCTCCTCTACATGAGCTAACCACAAAAATGGGTTCGCCTCGTCATCCTCCTCGTGGTGCTCCCTCTGATTTTGTGTATCCTTACCCAGGTCGTTGGGAACGCGGCCGCGCCACCGCCGGCCAGCCCGCCATCGCTGCCCGCTCATCGCATGGTATTTTAATTTGCATGTATGGTTAGAAAAAACATTGATTTTTTTAGACTTGAGATTGATATGCATGTGAGAAGGTGCGTTCTTTTGTGAGGTGGGGCAGGCGCGCGTCGTTTTGGAGTGTGTGTGATGGGGGGAGGTGGGTTTATTTCTCATGCAACTAGATAAAAGTGGAAAGTGCGATGGCTCTTCACCTAATGTTAAACGGAAAGAGCTCTCCATGTAGTTGCCTTCTTAGTGTTCTTCCTTGCTTAATTTTCACGCATGGTGCTTGGGCCTCGTGATATGGGTGGCCAGAGGGCCAGCCCATCTACCCCTAACGTCAAGGATTAGCAGGGGAGATATTATTAGATTAGATTGTTGATTCCTCAATTTTTTAGATTAGTTTCTTGAGGTCAAGTCTCATCATCTGTATAACGATGGAATCTCTTTGCAATCAAACAATGAAGATGAATTCAGCTGCATCATCGGCCCATTTTGAAGTTGACCAATTTGGAACTTTTTTTAAAAAGGGATTAAAAAAATTAAAATTCGAAAAAGGGGAGCCGGATGGGGGAAATTAGGAAAATGGGTGCTTCCCGCCCACTGAACGGGCGGGTGTAAGCATCTAGGCCCTCAAGGTATGTTTCGGTGATTAATGACAACCATTATTGTGACTAATGAGTTTGTGCAGCTTTACAGATCATTATCGCTCATTTTGTTATATGTCAAAAGAGGTCCCTAATTTTCATTATTCAAAAAGGCGATCTCGGCATTCAACTTAATAATATGTCAAGACTAAGGATCTTTCTAGTCCTAAGTGTCATAAGGCTGAGAAGGACACTTAGGTTAGCATAGGTTTTATAGTTTTGTAGTGATCGCACTATTAAGAGGGGTTTAGGCTTAGTAACTTGAGCATGGACATGGTCATTTGAAAATGGATGCACACAATGGTAACTCAGGTTTCTAGAAGCTCAAATAAGTGGTTCTCAACTTATATCTCAAGAATATTTGGATTTCATTCAAGACTCAAGTCAGAAAAGGCAAAATCAGAAAAATCCTTAACACCGGTTTAACCGACGCCTAAAGTTTTCTATACATCGGTTAAACGAGGTCAGCAGGTCTGGACAAGTCCATACACCGGTTAAACCGACGTTATTTGAAATTGGACGTCGGTGCAGTTGTCCAGAGACTCGGTTTTCAGTTGATCAGTGGACAACTACACTCACCGGTTAAACCGATGCTATTTGAAATTTGACGTCGGTGCAGTTGTCCAGGGACTTGGTTTTTCAGCTGTTCAATGGACGATTACATTCACCGGTTAAACCGATGCAACGACGGTTAATCTTTCCAAACAGTAACGGCTAGTTTTCAAAAAGGGGAGTTTACATTCACCGGTTAAACCGACGATGACTATTGGAGGGACGTCGGATTAACCGGCGCTACGCAGTTTTCTGGCAGCTTTTTCTCCAACGGCTCTATTCGTGTGAGCTGCCCATATATACCCCTCCAATGGGTCATTCTACCACTCTTGACACCAGGCAACATCCAAACACACATACTATAGTCAAGAGCCACCTTGAGCTTCAACATTTCATACACTTGTTCATTCAATCATTCAAGAAGCAAGATTAAGGATTTGAGTAGAGAGAAGCTTGTGTGCATCCATTCTTGGTGATTGGTTCTTGCTCAAGTGAAGGCCTTAGCTTGTTACTCTTGGTGATTGGCATCACCTAGGCGATCTTGGTGATCGAGGTGATTCTCGCGGAGCTTGCCAAGGATTGTGGAAGCCCGGAGAAGAGATTTGTACGTGGCTTGATCTCCACCACACCGGGATGGTGAACGGAGACTCTTAGTGAGCGCCCTCGTCTTGGTGACTTGGAAGGTGACAATACTCTTTGTGAGTGTCACAACGTGGATTAGGGGTGTGTGCCAACACATCGATACCACGGGAAAAAATCCGGTTGTCCCTTGTCCACTTTACTTTTTCAAGCATTATCTTTCATGCAATTCATTCATGTGCTTGATTTAGGAATCACTAGTTAGCTCTACCTTGCTAGGCTTTATCTCTTTTCATCTTAACTAGCTTGTGTAGGTTGTTTAGTTATCCGGTTGGTGAATTGGAGCCTTTCTAGTTCTTGCATAGGTTAAGGTTGTTTTATCTTGTTTTAGAAATTGAAAAAGGCCCAATTCACCCCCCCTCTTGGTCCATCGATCCTTTCAATTGGTATCAGAGCCACGTTGCTCATTTGGATCATTAGGCTTCACCGCCTAGAGCTATGGCCAAGATGGGTGGTTCGCCGCCTCACTTCGAGGGCAAGAACTTTGCCTATTGGAAAGTTCGCATGGCCGCATACCTTGATGCGATTGCCCCTGAAGTGTGGTTGGCAACTAAAGTCGGGTTCACCGGAGATCCCACCCCCGACCAATTAAAATGGAATGCTAGAGCTAGAAATGCAATTTTCGAAGCTATTAGTGAGGAGGTCTTTGCTAGAGTTAATGGCATGGACCTAGCAAGTGATATTTGGAAGGAGCTCATTGAGATTCATGAAGGTTCCACCAAAGTTCGTGAACAAAAATATCACTTGTTTAGAGCTAAGTATGATTCCTTCAAAATGCTAGCTCATGAAAATTGCAATGATATGTATTCTCGCTTGAATGTCATTGTCAAGGACATTAATGCACTTGAAATATCCAAAATTGACAGTGCATCCATCAATCGCAAGATCCTCATGCTACTCCCGAAGCCCAAATATAACATTATCAATGCTATGCTTCAAAAGGAGGATCTCGCCACAATGGAAGTTGGAGAACTTGTGGGCGAAATTCGCGCTCATGAAATGAGCATTCTTGGTATGACCGAAGAGCCAACATCAAGCAAGTCGATTGCTCTAAAGACCAAGACAAACAAATCCCGCAAGTTCAAGATGGTCAAACAAGACTCAAGCTCAAGCAATGAAGAAGATGATCATCATGAGAGCTCATCCGATGTTGAAGATGATGGAGAACTTGCTCTCATGATGAGAAAGTTCACACGCTTGAATGAGAAGATCAATAAGAAGGGCTTCAACTTTGACTCCAAGAAGGGAATGTTCCGGCCAATGGATGTCAAGAACAAGATTTGCTACAATTGTGGCGAAAAAGGACACATCCGTCCAAATTGCCCCAAGCCGGACAAAAGAAGCAAGGACAACAAGAGTAAGCATCGTCATGATTCAAGCGATGATGAAGAAGAGGAGAGGAAGAACAAAAACAAGAGATTTGGGAAGAAGAAGACCCATGACAAGAAGACCAAGCTCTTCCCAAAGAAGAAAGGGCATACCAAGAAAAGTTTCTTGGTGGAGAAACAAGAGTGGGTGACCGATGTCTCATCAAGCGAAGACTCAAGTGATGAAGAAGACATTGTCACCATCGCCCTCACTAATGAAGAACCTTCTCTACCTCCGCCTCCTATGTGCCTCATGGCAAAAGGTAACACCAAGGTATGTGAGGTAGATAGTGAAGATGATAGTGATGAAGAGCTTGATCCTAATGAATTTACTAACCTCATCAATGAGTATACATCCGTCATCAAGAGGGAAAAGGGCAAAGTCAAAACTCTTGAGAGCACTCATGCCAAGTTAGAGCTTGCCCACTCCGACTTACTTAGTAAGTACAATGACTTGCTCAAACGGCACAATGAGTCACTTGTACTTGCTAAGCAAGTTGAAGAGAGCCACAAAAAGCTCAAACAAGAGCATAGGGAGTTGGCTCACAAGTATCAAGAACTTGAATTTGCTTATGAAGTAATTGACCCAAGTCTTGAGAAAGATGTTCATGAAAGGGTCAATGCTTCTACTTCATGTGATGACCTACTCATTGATGCATATGCCACTAATGTTGTGCCCAAGCTTGCCTCTTATAGGGAAAAGGAATTGATGGATCAAGTGGCAAGCCTCAAGAGTAGTGTGGAGAAACTCTCAAGGGGAGAATACATCCACAAGGAGATTCTCTTTAACAATGCCCGTGACTATGGTAAGAGAGGTCTTGGTTCTTTTCCGGAGCCAAACATGGCCACAACTCCTTCTCCGGAGATCAAGACAAGCTTCATCAAGGAAGTTGGCTCATATTGCCAACATTGCCAAGTCACCGGGCACCACATTAGGGAGTGCACTTTACCATCACGTCCTCTTCCTAAATTACCCAAGAATTACTCATCAATGTTCCAAAATAATCATTTTCTCTTGAGTAAAGTGAAGGGCAAGGTGAAGGCCAAGTTCATTGGCAAAATTGCTAAGGAGTCGAAGAAGAAGCTCCCCAAGCAACTTTGGGTCCCAAAAGCTCTTGTCACACATGTGCAAGGCCCAAAGCTTGTTTGGGTTCCGAAAACTCAAAAATAAATTCTCATGTGTGTAGGTGAACTACAAAGCCGGTGGAAAACATTGGGTACTTGATAGCGGTTGCTCTCAACATATGACCGGCAATGATAGCATGTTCACCTCACTTGAAGACCCCGGCGATCATGAACATGTCACCTATGGTGATAACTCAAAAGGAAAAGTCTTAGGTTTGGGTAGAATTGCAATTTCAAAAGATTTATCCATTTCAAATGTTTTGTTTGTAGAAGCACTTAGTTTTAACCTCATTTCTATTGTACAATTGTGTGATCTTGGACTAACGTGTGCCTTTGACAAGAATGGTGTTGTAGTGACTCATGAAAAAGACAAGTCATTGGTATTCACGGGGTTTAGGCATGGCAATATCTATTTGGTGGATTTCTCTTCAAAGCAAACAAGCACCATGACTTGCCTCTTCACCAAGTCGTCTCTTGGGTGGCTTTGGCATAGAAGAATTGCTCATATTGGCGGATATTTTCACAAAACCTTTAGACGAGAGTAATTGGCGGATATTTTCACAAAACCTTTAGACGAGAGTACCTTTGTTAGGCTAAGAAATGAGCTAAATGTGTTAGATGCGGCAAACGTCATGTAAGTTGCCATGTCATATAGAAAAATGCACACATATAGAACACTTGTCTAACCATGGTAAGATAGTGATGAGCAAGGGTTTAGCTAGAGGTGGTGGTCCACTTGTTTTCCTCTAGGCTTGTAGAAAGGCTCATCATGATGAAGCTTTCCGTGGGATCAAACTTGACAAGTAGATCTTAAAATTCTCGCTATGCATTACTTGTCATATAGTTGTGCATCTCATGTTTACCTTTCTTTCGCATGTGTTTGTAATTTGCATTATCACTGCATGCGTAAAGGTCACAAAGGAGATCACTTGATGAAAATGAGACTTGTTTTACGTGCAAGATCTTAATTCATGAGAAGTGAAAAGAGTAAAGTGTTAGGTGCGTTATTGCCTAGTGAGCAATGTCATGGTGAGTTTGAAGCTTTCCTCCTTCAATATTCCTATGACATGGCTCATACATTTTAATTTGGCGTTTTGTCTCTCTTGCGACTTATCCTTGATTTTGAAAAGAAAAACTATTTAAGTTATTAAGCTATCCTATTTTGAGGGGTAAGGTCGCCTATGCAAATCCATTAACTTGAGTTTAGTTGAATCTTATAAGTTCATTGGACTTAGCATAGAAAAGTGAGCTGAGAGAGGGTTTTTGGGTTCACCGGTTAAACCGACGTTCAATGGATCTATACCCATCGGTTTAACCGGCGTTACTAAGTGTCAGCCACAGCTCAGTCATTTCAGGCGTTCAACCAGCGTATACAAACTTTGCAGCATCGGATCAACCGATGAACAGAGCACAATTTTGACCTGAAAATCAACTGTTATTTGCATCGTTCAACCGACGAGTTCATTTTTCAGATCATCGGTTCAACCGGCGTACAGATACAGATTTGGCAGTGTTTCTGGTAAACTACACCGACGCAATCAACCGGTGCTCAAAACCTAAGCGTCGGATCAACCGGCGATAAGAAATTCTGCGGGGTCCACATGTCATATTTCTCTCTTGCCGGCTCACGACCCATTTGCTCTCGATTCGTTTCCAGCTCGACTCTTCGCCTCCGCTCTCACCACCGTCGCCTCCGCCGCCGACGTGCGCCGCCATTCGCCGCCGTCCGCCGCCCGCTCGCCGAGTCCTCGCCTTGCGCCGCCCGCATTGCGCCGCCGCCACACCGCTGCCCTCGCGCCGCCGCCGCTTGCACCCGCGCCGCTGTCTGCAGCCCGCGTGCGCCCACGCCGCCGCTGTCCGCCCGCGCGACGCAGCGTCCGTGCCCGTGCCTTCACGCGCGCCCCCGCGCCGCCGCCATCACCGTTCCGCGTCATCGCCGCTCGCGCCATCCCAGCCACGCCCGTGTGCCGCCTGCATTGCAACCACACCGCCGTGCCCGCGCGTCATCGTGCCCGCACCTGCATTTCCTGATTCGCACGCCTCACACCTCCACCGTGCCGCAGCCCACGTGCCTTGCACCGCATTCACTCTTTCACGCCGCGCACGCCACGTGTTCTGCATTTTATCCGAGCTTGCAGCGCCGCTTTCTTGTTTCCTTCTGTTGTGGAGATGGGTCGTGACAAGAGAAAGGGAAAGGAGGTAGTGGTCGAGGAGCCCGCTCGCAAGCGGACTCGCGCAGCCAGAGAGGCCGAGAGGGCCGAGATGGTGGCTAAGGCCGCCGAGGAGCAGGCGTCAGGCCGCGCTCGTCCGTTCGCTATCAGGGACACGCCAGCCAGGGGCAGAGGCAGAGGCAGAGGGATGGGCAGAGTCAGAGGAGCCAGGGCCACCAGAGCCGCAGCAGCAGCAGCAAAGTCAGCGCAGTCACTCTCAGCGGCAGAGTCCGATTCAGTTTCAGAGTCAGAGCAGTCAGAGCAGTCTCAGGGGCAGGGCACACAGCAGTCACCTGCTCTACGACGTTCTGGTCGCACTCGGCAGACGTCCCCCGCAGAGGAGACTTCACCTGCGACCGAGCGTCGCACCGGACCTAGGACGCGAGGAGGACACCAGCCACAGGAGCCTCGCAGGTCCACCGCAGCAGCAGCAGCAGCTCGACGAGCCGAGGCCCTAGCGGCCGAGCGCGCAGTGTTCCGCATGGACACTGTCGTGTGTCTGGAGCCAGGTGTGCTGCTCCAGAACTTGACCAAGGCCAATGCGGCGAAGGTCAAGAGGCTCAGGTGGAGTGTGCAGGAGGAGGAGTGGTTCCCGGTGACACGAGACAGCAGGGTCGATCGCAGATTCTGGACGCTTCTTCAGGCCAGTTTCTACGAGACCTATCAGAGGCGGAGCCACAGGATCTTTCCTCACAGAGTTCTTGATTGGGTTTCTTTGAGGACAGCTGCAGGGGGAGCCGATGTCAGGGAACATTTTGATCACTTCAGGGGTCTGCCCAGGTTGCTCTCGATTGAGAGGAACAGGTATATTGAGGACTGGGTCAGAGTCTTTTACGCCACAGCATGGATTGCCCCAGAGCGCAGAGCTGTTCACTTCATGTTTGGGGGGCAGGTGTTTGGTTTGTCCAGAGCGACACTCGCAGGGATTCTAGGAGTTGACTTGGTTGACGTCTCCCTGCACGAGATGGTATATGGTGATGCAGATCCACCGCGCAGAGCCATGATTGGCGGAATAGCACCATCTCACGAGGCTATCTCACAATGCTTCCGCCAGCCCTTCCCGGCTTCCTACGCCAGAGTACCGAGCTTGCTGACCCCCGAGGCCTACGCTGTTCACATGGCACTCCGGAGGACGTTGCTCCCGAGGAGTGGCTACCCTGAGGGGTTCACAGGTCTGCAGCAGCTGCTACTGCTTCACATTCTCACTCACGAGCCGTTCGATATTGTTGATTTTATTCTGGCAGAGATTGAGGATGTTATCACTGATGGGATGGGAGTCGTGCGTCAGTTCCCATATGCTCACTGGATCAGTTTTATCTGCTCTATGATTGTGCCAGCTGAGTCACCAGTCAGTGCTGTATACCGGCAGGACGAGGTCCCCTGGTTTCCAGTCTACCGACCGACTGCACCCTCAGACAGGAGGAGAGGGAGACCGGCAGATCGTGCTGCCATGGCACGGCTGTCACCGGAGGTTCAGGCCCGTGTTGCCCAGGAGGACGAGGCACTACTAGCCGCAGAGGCACAGCTTCCTGGAGGAGATGATGAGATTCATTGGTCAGACCTAGAGTCAGACTCCTCCGAGGATGATGAGTACTTCCCTGCACCTGCTCCAGCAAGTCATGATCATGAGGCAGGAGGTTCCGGAGAGCCAGCTCCAGTGTCAGCTGCTGCAGCTACCACAGTTTCCGAGTCTCAGGTGTCTCAGCCGTCTGAGCTCACCGCTCTTTTGCAGCAGCTGGTCACACAGCAGAGGGAGGATCGCCGTGCTCAGGAGGAGGCCAGGAGAGCCCATGAGGCCCAGCTTGCTGAGATTCAGAGGGAGGCCGCCCGAGAGCGAGCCGCTACAGAGGAGCGTTTTGTCGGCCTCATTGACCGAGTATCTCAGAGGACAGACGCTCAGTTTCAGCAGATGCAGCAGGGCATGATGGCGATGTTCGGGATGATTTCACAGTTATATTCTCACACCGGACTCGCCCCTCAGCAGCCAGCACAGTCAGGCCTTCAGGGCGCCGGAGCACCACCACTTGCAGTTACACCTGCTCCGGCCTCCACTGCTCCAGCTTCTTCTGCGACCCCGGAGATCATGTTCTCACTGTCAGCATTACTTGGATCTGCGAGTCGTCCCCTCTTCTCTCCGCTGCCTGCGACCTCACTCTTCCAGGAGTCACCCTCAGCAGTGCAGTCTGCCGGCCTCCCCGTCGTTCCACAGACACTACCTTCAGGGGGAGGAGGAGAGGTCTCTTTGGTTCAGCAGTCGTCACAGCCGGCAGCATCAGCACTCACTACTTCAGATGTTGACACATCCTCTGCTGAGCCGGCTACTACTTCGACGGACCTTCCTCCAGGCAGCGCCAGCACACAAGCCTCCACGACAGCTACTCCTCCGGTCAGCTCAGCACCTGCCGGCAGCTCAGATCAGCAGCTTCCTTCTGTCACCGAGGATCCTCCGTCTGACGACGACGATGATGATGACCCGGATCGCTTCCTCGCCGTCCCTCGTCACCCGGATCAGTAGCTTTCCTTTTTGTGCTTTGATGCCAAAGGGGGAGAGGGAGTGAGAGTCAGGGGGAGGGTAGCATTAGAGAGAGCTCGATCAGGACTTTGTTGTTTCTTATTGTATTATATATTGTATCATATTTGGTTTTAGTTCATGGATATGTACATTTGTCATTTGAGCATGCTGAGCTTTTGAGACATATCTATGGATTTCGTTTGAGTCTTTGAGCTCTTTGGTTCTTTTCTTTCGAGTTTGCTTGTGTTTATTCGTGCCACATCTTTCTTGCTCTCTTGTTATCTATGTCTGTGTTGTCATCAATCACCAAAAAGGGGGAGATTGTAAGCATCTAGTCCCTCAAGGTATGTTTCGGTGATTAATGACAACCATTATTGTGACTAATGAGTTTGTGCAGCTTTACAGATCATTATCGCTCATTTTGTTATATGTCAAAAGAGGCCCCTAATTTTCATTATTCAAAAAGGCGATCTCGGCATTCAACTTAATAATATGTCAAGACTAAGGATTTTTTTAGTCCTAAGTGTCATAAGGCTGAGAAGGACACTTAGGTTAGCATAGGTTTTATAGTTTTGTAGTGATCGCACTATTAAGAGGGGTTTAGGCTTAGTAACTTGAGCATGGACATGGTCATTTGAAAATGGATGCACACAATGGTCACTCAGGTTTCTAGAAGCTCAAATAAGTGGTTCTCAACTTATATCTCAAGAATATTTGGATTTCATTCAAGACTCAAGTCAGAAAAGGCAAAATCAGAAAAATCCTTAACACCGGTTTAACCGACGCCTAAAGTTTTCTATACATCAGTTAAACGAGGTCAGCAGGTCTGGACAAGTCCATACACCGGTTAAACCGACGTTATTTGAAATTGGACGTCGGTGCAGTTGTCCAGAGACTCGGTTTTCAGTTGATCAGTAGACAATTACACTCACCGGTTAAACCGATGCTATTTGAAATTTGACGTCGGTGCAGTTGTCCAGGGACTTGGTTTTTCAGCTGTTCAATGGACGATTACATTCACCGGTTAAACCGATGCAACGACGGTTAATCTTTCCAAACAGTAACGGCTAGTTTTCAAAAAGGGGAGTTTACATTCACCGGTTAAACCGACGATGACTATTGGAGGGACGTCGGATTAACCGGCGCTACGCAGTTTTCTGGCAGCTTTTTCTCCAACGGCTCTATTCGTGTGAGCTGCCCATATATACCCCTCCAATGGGTCATTCTACCACTCTTGACACCAGGCAACATCCAAACACACATACTATAGTCAAGAGCCACCTTGAGCTTCAACATTTCATACACTTGTTCATTCAATCATTCAAGAAGCAAGATTAAGGATTTGAGTAGAGAGAAGCTTGTGTGCATCCATTCTTGGTGATTGGTTCTTGCTCAAGTGAAGGCCTTAGCTTGTTACTCTTGGTGATTGGCATCACCTAGGCGATCTTGGTGATCGAGGTGATTCTCGCGGAGCTTGCCAAGGATTGTGGAAGCCCGGAGAAGAGATTTGTACGTGGCTTGATCTCCACCACACCGGGATGGTGAACGGAGACTCTTAGTGAGCGCCCTCGTCTTGGTGACTTGGGAGGTGACAATACTCTTTGTGAGTGTCACAACGTGGATTAGGGGTGTGTGCCAACACATCGATACCACGGGAAAAAATCCGGTTGTCCCTTGTCCACTTTACTTTTTCAAGCATTATCTTTCATGCAATTCATTCATGTGCTTGATTTAGGAATCACTAGTTAGCTCTACCTTGCTAGGCTTTATCTCTTTTCATCTTAACTAGCTTGTGTAGGTTGTTTAGTTATCCGGTTGGTGAATTGGAGCCTTTCTAGTTCTTGCATAGGTTAAGGTTGTTTTATCTTGTTTTAGAAATTGAAAAAGGCCCAATTCACCCCCCCTCTTGGTCCATCGATCCTTTCAGCGGGTAGCGTGGGGCCGGGGACCTCCCGCCCAACCAGCGGGCGGGATGTCCCCCGAGGGCCTCTTCGCAAATAATTTTTTCGCGGAGAGGTCCCTGGGAGGGCATCCCGCCCAACCAAAGGGCAGGATGTTGTGCTTAGGGGCATTCCGCCCTTTGGTTGGGCGGGAGGTCCCCCATGGGCTATATAAGCCCCAACCTGCCCCGAAAATTCCATTTTATCCAGCAAAAATCAGAAAAAAGAGAAAGAGAGGAGAGGAAGACAGAAGAGGAAGCGGCGAAGCCCTGTCCACACGTCGATTTGGAGGTATATTCTCATTCTAGCCGTATAAGTACTTGAAAATGACTATAATTTAGGAAATATTTCTTAGAGTAGTTATGTTTTGAATAGTTTTTAGTATTTTCATTTATTTTTAGTATAATTTATAATCTGAATAGTTTAGAATCTATAAAATATAATCTGAAATTTAGGATCGTCGTTCGTTGTGTATTAATATGTAGTATAACTAGTTTATTAATGATTGACAGATATGTCTTCCGAGAGGGGTATTTTCAGTATATATTACGGAGAAGGAAATGTGATTTATGGGTCGAATGGGGTAGATTTAAGTGAATTCAACTGTGCGGTTAGAGGAATTACCAGGCCGCACGAGAGAACATTTGAATCCCTATGCAACTGGTTAATGAGGGGATTAAGGATTAATCAGGAGACACACACTGTGAGTGTTCAATGCGTCATAAATCGTACCACTCACGCTTTGATCTGGGAGCTGATGCCACTTGCAAGCAACGAGGACTGGTTAACTTATCTGCAAAATGCAAGTCATTGGCAATGGCCACTGGTACTCCTTGTCAGTGTGCAACAAAACCCTTTGATAAACATTGAAGCTGCTCCGGGGGATGAAAATATTGATGAAGAAGTTGAGGAGGCAAACATTGAGGCAGGTGGCACCGAAGCACCTCAATGTGTGGCTGATGAGGGGGAGAACATACCCTTTATTGTTGAACAGCTGCAAGACGAAGAACGTGAATTGGATGAAGCAATGAATGCCGATTCGTCTGATGATGATGATGATGTGCCTCAAGATTGGGTAAGCAGTGACTTCAGTCATCTTGTCGTAGATGACGGATCTAGCTGGCATTCGGATTGCAGGGAGAATGAAATTATCCAGGGTGCAAGGTACCATTCAATTGAAGAGGTGAAGGAAGCTGTTAAGTGCTGGTCTCTCTCTCTTATGCGAGAGTTTAAGACAGTGGAGTGCAAATCTCGTAAGTACGATGTGGTATGTGCGAAGGATGGCTGTCCATGGCGGGTGCATGCCTATAAGGGTAAATGGAAAGATTATTGGGAATGCTCCATTGTCACTCAGCACACTTGTCATTTGCCTGGGGTGCAGAAGAGCCATCGCAACCTCACGTCGCAATACATCGCAAATGAGATGTACGGGACGATAGTACAGAACTTGTCATATGAACCAAAGTCTATTATCAGGTACATTCAGGAAAAGTACAAGTATACCATCTTATACAGTAAGGCGTGGAGTGCAAAACAAAAGGTATTGGAGATGAGGTTTGGTACGTTCGAGGCTGCATATGATAATGTTCCTCGAATGCTGGCCGTCCAATGTCAGAGAAATCCTGAAAGCTACTATGACCTGAAAACTCTAGACAGAGGAGAAGGTCCGCCCCACATATTGCAGCGGGTCTTTTTCAGCTTGGGTCCATACATTAACGCATTCCATCACTGCCGGCCTATCCTGTGCATCGACGGGACCTTTCTCACAGGAAAGTATAGATTGCAAATGCTGACAGCTATTGGAGTGGATGGAAACAATCAATTGCTGCCTGTTGCTTTTGCTTTTGTTGAGAGTGAGAACACAGACAGTTGGTACTGGTTTCTGGAACGGGTTAAGCTTGCAGTCGTTCGGGATAGGGAAGATGTCTGCCTGATTCATGATCGTCACGCCGGCATACTGAGGGCAATTCTAGATTTGCAGCAGGGGTGTGTGGAGACCGGAGAGCCGCCCAAGTGGCGTGATATTCGCAGTAGGTGGTGCATGAGGCATATCGGTGCAAACTTTTTCAGGCAATTCAAGAACAAGCACCTTATGGATATGTTCAAGAGGCTATGCAAGGAAACGAATCAGCAAAAATTTAACAAGCAGTGGCAGAAACTTGATGAACTGACCGGGAAGAAAAGAGCCGAGGACGCATCAAAAAACATAACTGCACAGGATGAAGCAGAGGCTTTGTGCTCTTTGCCAACAGATACTGCACGTACTCGCAGAAGGTCTGGGTCAGCGGTGAAAAAATTTTCTGAATGGATTGAGAATGAACCTAAGAAGAAGTGGGCGTTACTTTATGATACCGATGGTGCAAGGTACGGTATAATGACCACCAACTTCGCCGAAGTTTACAATTGGGTGCTGCGAGGTGTTCGTGGGCTTCCACTGGTTGCAATTGTTGAATTCATTATCCGCGGGTGTACCGATTACTTTCGGGAGCGGTTCACTAAAAATCAGATATTCATGCGAGATCCAGACAGAAATTTTGGATTCAAGGTAACAGAATATATGACTAAGAAGGCAGAAAGCGCCCGGCTACACCATGTACGGCAATGTGGAACACAGGAGCTCAAGTTTGAGGTATCTATAGGGCGCGACATGGCATGAGACGTCAAACTCCTGTAAAGGAGTGCATTCTCAAGTTCGATGGAACTTGTTGTTGCTCATGCATGAGGCCCAAGTTGCTGCACTTATCTTGTTCTCATGTAATGGCTGCTTGTGCGGATATTGGACATCCTGTCGATATATATGTTTCACATTACTTCAGAAAGGAGACAATTGCTAGCACCTGGCAGTATGAGATCTATGGGTTCCGTTTGGTTGGATCGTTCACTGAGACAGCGAATCCTGTTATCTATATTCCAGACCCAAGATCATCACGGGTTAAGAGAGGACGCCGTCAGTCACGGCGTATTCGTAATGATATGGATGAGTCAGAGCTCCGTCCGAGGATACAACGCTGCAGTGCATGTAATCAGATTGGACACACGTATAAACGTTGTCCAACCAATGATGCTGGCCCCAGTTGTGCTGAAGCTGGCCCTACAGGTGATGCTACAGATGGAAGACCTCCGGTTGCATCAAGAAGTGGGAGACGTCGCCGATCGAGTGCTAGTACGTCATCAGGCATCATTTAGTTGTAATTTTATTTAAACGTTGTTTGCTCATATGTAATATTTGCTGCGTTGAGATTCTATCAGACCTAGATACGTATTTGTAATATTTGCCGCATTGACTGAAGACACAATATTTGGATTCATGTATTTGTAATATTTGTAATGTTCATTATCATATTATTTTATTTTAAATGGCTTCATGTATTGTACTATCGTAATATTTAGATTCTACGTTGCAAACGTTATCGTTTAACTATCTTCGTACGAGTTTTAGATACCGTAATCTTCTTTGGAAAAATGGACCAGGAGCATAAGATTATAGGTTTTAGAACTTTATAGGTTTTAGAACTTTGACTATATATTAGATATTAAATAATATCATATTAGAGAATAACAATAGATTTTAATTAGAAAAGGGTTATAATTAGGTTTAGTTAACATTTCAAATTTGAAAAATTCAAGACAAAAGAAGTTAAATTTACATCAAATTTGAGTTTGAAACTTTGCACAAAGGTACCTAGAGTTTATAGAATAGTCATACCAAACTTCATAAACAACAAAGCATGAAATCCTAAAGTTAAGCATAAACTTTTCTTAATCTTAATTTTAAAATAGGGGTAAAAGTATTTTGTTTCAAACTAAACTCCATTAACAAAAGTTATAGAGTTTGAAATCCAGTTTCTAACAAAACTAGTTTTGCTATTTTTGGATTTTTCTGTGAATTGTTACGAATTTTGGAAGCCAGAAAACACACACACATGAAATAGCAGTGCACCGAGGCGGCAGGCATCCCGCCCAGTGGCCGGGCGGGAAGTCTGCTTCAGGGACCTCTTCGCGAATAAAAAAAGTTTTCTTATTCGCGAAGAGGTCCCTGGAAATTTTTTTTGAGCATCCCGCCCTATGGTTGGGCGGGAGGCTGCTTTCCGCCCTTTCAGCGGGCGGGAGGCACCCATTTCTCTAAATTTCTCCAACTGGCAGCTCTTTTTCGAATTTTGTTTTTTTTTAATCCCCTTTTTACAAAAAACTCACCAATTTGAAGCTCTCGAGCGTGTCTGCTGACCCGATGCTGCTGGAGGCGGATCTGGGCCGTGCTACACCAGGCCCAGGACGTCCAGCCCAGCCTGACCTTTGTACTTTCACCCGACTGGCACATGGGCCACATCGTCCACCCTCCTCAAGGTAAATAACAACGTCCCGCCGATCCCATTCTTCTTCCCGGTGGTGGATGGTGTATGTATCTTTCGCTCTAAGATTCGTGCACGTGTATACATCGAACGGGCTACCGAACGAGCCGGACAGCCGGCATTGAGCGGAGCAAAGGACGCGTGCTGCACCAGACTTGCTAGTGATTAATTTTCGTAGGATCGGACATTCAAATGTACTTTACTCTCAACCCATGTACCCATTTCAAATTCCGTTTGAACCTGAGTGTTGTTCATAATTAACCCAACAAAACAAAGATCCATTTTGATATATTTTTCGTTATTTATTTGTTTAGAAAAAAAGTCAACAAACTATATGTACCATTTCAACATTTTAAATATATTATCTCAAAATTTCTAACATATTATTTCAATAATTCGCACATAATGTTGAGCTTTTTCCCCAAAATCGTTGAATTAGTTTTTATTTTTTTATATCAACATTTTGATGGTATTAGTTCAACACTATATATATGGATATACTAGTTCAACATTTTACATAAAATGCGATGATTAAAGTAGACCTGAAAATTATTTACATTTTTCTTTTACCAGGGATGTCAGAGTCATAAGAATGGTCGAAAATGTTGTACTATACATAATATTAGGCGCAACCCTGGAGATGTGGTATTCAGAATTCAATTGCTCAATCCTGATCAGTATGCGGCCATCGAGGCTCTCGGTTTTGGTCACCTGGATGGAAGCAGAGTTAAGTTTAGGAAGCAGCTGATTCAGGACCTGCAGGAGGAGATCCTGAAGGGACGGCCGGACAACCTTAGCTGCGTCCTTCTTCATGATTCTTTTCAACTGGCTTTTGTTCCCCACAAGTAGCTATAACATTAATATGAGCGACATCAAAAGGGCGATGCATCCTGAAACTTTCTGTGGAATAGACTTGGCCCAAGCTATATTCAATGATATTCAGTTTGCAGTTCGTAGATGGCACGTCAGGAACAAGAAACAATTATCCCAAACAATTTACTGCGCTTTTCTCCTGCTCGTAAGTTTTCTTGCATTTGTACCCAAATGTTTTTATTTGTACACAGTTTAGATGAAATGAGTTATGGTACATAGTTGTCAGCTCCTTTCTCAACAGGTATTGTATTTGGACAACCCACGTCACACACTCTCCCGAATGATTGGATTTCCACACCCCGTGTCTATCAAAAGTCCCTGATTGAGTGGCTAACAAATGTGGACCGAATTAGGTGCAGGGATAGAACCGATACGTACAGCTTCCTACCAGTGAGTCGTTCTTCAAATTTGGTAGCTGGTCCAAATATTTAGATTTTTTTCCTTTGTATCTGATGAACTCATGTTGGATTGTGAATTGCAGTTTAAGAGCTGGGCAAGCACTTGTTACACTGCAGCTGACAGTGCACTGGATGAATTTTGCAAATGGACATGAAGTGCATCAGAGAAGGTAAGGTACATTCCACTAGTTGCAAGTGCCTGCATTATATTTCTAAGGTTCATTAATATTTGTTATATTCTGTATGGTTACAGAATCCCCGTCTATGCCATATCCACGAGCTCCCTAACTAATTGGCCTTAGCGGCGGCCACCTGTGGCGGCTGGAGGAAGGTGGCGCCGCCGCAGGCCCCCTTGCCGGCGCGCGCTCGCCTGTGTGCGAGCGCGCCGTCGTCGAGCGGCTATGTGTCGGTGCTCGAGACTGCGCCCCGGCGACGCTGTGGCAAGCTGCAGCTCGGGTCGTCTTCCTGCGCGGCGGCGGCAGAGCGCCAGCAAGCCGGCCTTTGGGGTGAGCTTCCTGCGCAGCGGCGGCCGGCAGTGATGGCAGCAGGTGGGCCCCGCTGCGTCTTTTCTAGGGTTATGGTCCTACTCATTTTGCTTCTTCCGATTTGATTTGAATCGAAATCACCTCCTTCATCTTTCTTTTCTACCCCAAAACCGATCTACTCTCTAGATCGGGCGTCTGGTACCATTGATAGACTACACAGGACCTCTAGAGTAGATCTATGGGTTCTTTCATTAACTCCTTCATCTTTCTTTTTGATGTTCTAGAAGGAGAACTAAAGCATCTCGGTCTCAATATAGTTGACGTCAGAGGTCAAGTCTATGATAATGGCTCTAATATGAAAGGAAAACATCAAGGGGTACAAAAGAAACTTTTGGACATAAATCCTAGAATCTGCTTGTGGTTGCCATAGTCTTAATTTAACACTTTGTGATATTGCCAAGAGTTGTGCTAATGCTAAAGATTTTTTTGGAATTATCCAACGTATCTACATGACTTTTGCTAAATCTACAAAGAAATGGCAGATTCTGAAAGATAACTTAACTGGATTGACTCTCAAGTCAGTGTCAGCTACACGTTGGGAAAGCCGTATTGATAGTGTTAAGGCTATTAGATTTCAGTGTGCAAATATTCGGGAAGCTCTACTTCAAGTATCAGATAGTGATAACGATCCAGTGGCAAGCAGTGAGGCTAAATCTTTGGCAAATAATGAACTTGGAGACTTTGAATTTTTAGTGGCAATAGTCATTTGGTATGAGATTTTATATGCTGTCAATGTAGTAAGCAAAGACTTGCACTCAAAGGATATGCTTATTGACGTTGCCATTGAGAAAGTCCAGGATCTCATTTCTTTCTTCAAACAGTACAGAGAAATAGGTTTTCTAAATGCATTGGAGGCAGCCAAAGAAATTGCACTTGAGATGGATATTGGTACAACATTTCAAAAAAAGAGGCAAATTAAAATAAAGATAAATTTTGATGAGAATCCAAATGACACATATATTGAAATACAATCTGCAGAGGAATCATTTCGAATCAACTACTTTATTCCTATTGTAGATCAAGCTATCGCCTCACTGACAAGGAGATTTAAGCAGTATCAAGGTTATGAGAAAATATTTGGTTTCTTGTTTACTTCCAATGCATTGCGATCATTGGATAAAAAGAGCCTGAAAACTTGTTGTCACTATCCTGAGACTGCACTTAAAAGGGATGGACAGTCTGATATTGATGCGAATGACCTGTCTGTGGAGTTGAGTTTTCTTCAAGATTTTATTCCATAGGAAAATATGGGTCCTCTTGATATTCTCAATTTTTTGAAGCAACATGATTATTTTCCCAATGCAATTATTGCATACAGAGTTCTGCTAACCATTCTTGTGACTGTTGCATCGGCTGAGCAGAGTTTTTCTAAACTAAAGCTATTGAAGTCCTACTTACGCTCTACAATGACACAAGAAAGGCTGAATTCATTTGCTACAATAGCAATTGAGAGTAAAATGTTAGAGAAGATTGATTATGAGTACATCATTGAAGATTTTATTTCCAAGAACACCCATAGAATAATGCTTTTCAAATAAAATATATGTAAAAGTACCGCTTAGTGTATACAATTATATTATATATATAATACAATATTTTTTAGCATTTTTCTTTAATAAACTAGGCCTATTTTAGTTATTTTGCACAGAGCCTCCGGAAATACCGGGATGCCACTGTAACTCATGAATATAAACAACATGGTTCTTGGACTACACCGAGATACAAAGGGAGATAGTGAGAGAGGGAGAGAGAGAGACCTTCAGGCTTCGAGGTGTTGAAGTCCATGGCGATGATGTCGATCCAGCGGTGGTGAGGCCGAGGTTGATGGCGGCGCAAGGGCCGCGGCTGAGGTTGGGGATGTAGTCGACGGCGGCGGTGCAGAGGTGGCGGTGCTTCCCGCCTGCTTCAACACTCCCATGGATCGGATGAGGACTAGGGTTTTCTGTTGGGTGTTGGTGACGCATGATGAACCTCATACTATGCTTTGCCGATTTCCAACTCTTTTTATCGTACTGCATGACGGGTCCACCAACCATGCTTGGGTTGGACGTCCGGCGCGAGACCGAGTCTGGCTCGGTCGTTGGACCGATCCGGGTGGGGATCAACCCAAAAGTACGCGCTAACACACGATGGGCGTGGTGCGCAAGGGTTAGAGCGAGCAGACGATGTGTGGTGTCTGGTGTGTTCGAGCAGTGGGGGTGCTTTCTTCCTAGCACAGTGTGTGTGATGTGGTTTCGATCATCCTTAGCCGCGCGAGAGATGCTTGTTTTTCTTTTGCATTTTTTGTTGTATGTTTCGGCATTTGACGATTTTTACCGCATAGGATTTATCTCATTATTGTTGAACGACGACTAAAAAACTCTTGTTCTGATTTTAACTTAAAGAAAAAGATTGTTGTGTTCAAGAGTAGCAGCTGTGGTGCCTCTGCGTTATCTATGAGGGAGAGACAGAGAGGTGGTACAGTGGTAGCTTACTCTAATACTCTTACTGGATGTACTGGTCAACGGTTGACTTTCCATTGATGCTACACGCGATCGAGGTGAATCTGAACCGCCTCGCGGTGGATCCGAGACGCTGCATTGATCGATACTGCATGCACCTTGTATAAAAAGCATTAGTTTACCTTCGCATTACCGATTCTGTCCAGGCGAGGCAGTAGTGTCGTGGCCACAGCGTTCGCTAGTAAAACAAGTATGCGACGCGGTGGCTATGCATCGCTTGCGCTGCAAAATTCCAATCCATCGTCCGAAGGATGCCGTCTCCGCTGGTGGGCTGGTTGATTAATTTATTTGGCTCAATAGTACTTCGCTCCGTGCGGTTTGCTGTTTCTTTTTCGTAGCTGGGCACTTGCATGCACATGCAAACTAATTTGGCTGCATGCAAAGCGATTTGACTGCGCGCTTGCATGCACATGCAAAATGATTTGACTGGACACTTACATACACATGCAAAGTTGCTGCCTTTTCCTTTTTTTATCTGTTTCCTTCTTGTTCTCTTTTTATCTCTTTTCAATGCTATCCTAGATATTTCTTCTCTAGTATATAGATATAATGTGTCTTTTTTAATTTAATTTCTATGTTCTTTATTCTTGTTTTCTGCCATTATTTTCTTTTTTTCTACTAGCTAAGTTATGTGATTGATATATTACCCTGTCGTGTTGTTTCCGAGGAGTGGAGCGAGATCTGAGATGAAAGGGTGGCTAAGGTCATGTTTGGATATAAAGTATTCTTGAAGTATTGGATAAATACTAGAATTTTACAAAATACTTTGATTTTTAAAAGTCAGGTGTTTGGATACAACAAACTTTATGGTTTTAAAAACCATATTACTATCAAAATCATAGTCTTTTTGGAGTTTTAAAAACTCCACTCCAGACCTCTTTTTTCTAAACCATGGTTTTGCATGTCTTTAGCTTATAAAACTATGGTTTCTTGATACTATAGTTTTCTAAACCACAACATCCAATAGACCCTAAATTGTCCATTGATAATGAACAAACGCTAGGGGATTTAAAAAGCAGTGTTATTGGCTTATACAAGTTTGAGACAAGGGAAAAAAAAGGAGTGTGTTATTGACTAGAGAAAAAAGGAGTGTCCATTGGCTAGGCAAAAAACACTAGAGACAAGGTTGCCGCTGCCGGGCTGCCGCTGCGTGCCGTTGTGCGAAGCACCTCGTGCTCTCGTTGATGTGATTTTGGTCTCCCTATCCCTAGCCTGCTTGTTGGAGATTGATTAATCATCAGCCGGTTCACGACGACGCGGACCTGCACATGGCCAGTACGCACACGCCGCGCCATCCAGATCCAGCGGCCGTGCGCCGGAGACCAATGCAACGCGGCGTCAGCGGCCGTAGCCACACGAGTAGGGCATCGAACTCCTGGGCGACTGCCGCGTGGGAGATAGTGGTGGCAGCAAATCTCAGGACCCCTGCGGCCCTGCCGTCCATCCACCTCCGCTATTGGGCAAGCGCCCATGAATGGAGAGGATGCAGATCCCGCGCTGGACACGCTGAGGCTGGTTGTGCAAGTGCTTACGACTTACGAGGCAGACGGGCTCGTGGGGCTGCGGCACGGGTAACGGGACGCGCCTCCAGAACTATGCCAGCCAGTAGAAGTCTTTGAGGGCATTTTGGTCCACAAACCAAATATCTGCCAAGCAAGCTGAGAGTCCATTTTAACGGAAGTGCATAACAGAGCTGACGAAAATGTTATGAAAGGAATAAAAGATAACTTCTTCTGGTGTTAAATAAGAGAGAAAAAACTTTCCAGTGTCATATCACAGGGAATCAAATTTTATCCGGTGCTATATAGGGAATTTCCTCGCTGTTCATTGGATTAACCCAATGGGTAATTACGCTACAATTCGTATTTTGGTTAATGGGTTATCGGGTCAACCTTCTAAAACCTGCATCGATCCTGATCTTGAATGGATATATAAGCTGTTAGATCTCTTTTTTTTCCCCCTCAAATTAACGGCTTGGGGCACGGGCGTGCGACCCGGCCAGGTACGGACGAGAAACTAACCGGCGCGCAAGAGGCAGCGGCTGCGACGCAGGAACAGCGGCAGGAGAAGTGGACGTTCCCACCGACGCGTCCGGCAACAGCGCAGGGTTGCCGCGACGGTGGCTGGTCGCCTACCTGTAGGCTGTTGTAGCGGCCTCGCATCGACCGCTAGTACCCGTGGATGCAGATCGTTTGACGGCCTCGGGTCCAGGCACTACTCTGAGGAGATAACTTATGTGTAAAGCTCATTGGTGGCTCATCCGCCCCTTGCGATGTATTTTTTTTCGTATTAAGTTTGGAACTTTGGATGAAATCCATGTGGTGCTGCCCAAAGGCTTGAGGGCCTGTTCCAATGCCTTGCCGGTCTGAACACTAGACGTCAAGGCGTCGCACACTCGGTTGACAAAATTTATCAATGTTTGCTAATGCTTAACTTTGAAAAATTGCCAATATGATTAAGTTTTGTCCACAAAATTCTTTTCAAATCTCTCAAAATACTATCAAATTGTTTAATATGAAAATAGGGGTAAAATTACAAAGTGATTAGAAAAGTAGAAGCAAATTTGCTAGGGAAAACTTGTTTTAATCTGGCTCATTGACACCGTTAAGTGTTGTTCACCGAATAGGAGCAAGCTCTTGTTTTAAAAAAAACTAGGATAAAATCATAAAGTGAACAAAAATGAATGCAAAATCACAATTTGAGTTCAGAGTAGGGTTAAGAACACGCACTCAATTTTTAGAGCAAGATATAACTAGGAATAGGATGCTTAACTTCTGCATCTATGGTAAGAATGCCAAGATATTGGTTTGGCCATAACTAATTCTTGGGATCGGAGAGGTACGTGAGTGCAAGTGTCTTATCGTTACATCCTTAACCATTTCCAATCCCTGACATTGAATCAGTTCAAGAAGTAAATACTACCAAGCAGTAGCTCTGAAAATCAATCATTTTCTTTTAGGTCCTGGATCTACACCCTGTTGAAGAAAGATGAAATCCAGTTTAAATTCTCATTTCAAATTACTGATATCGCAAGAGTTGCATAGAGTCAAAGTACATGACCCTGAATGAGCAATTTCATATCTCAACCTTAGAGGACAAAAGGTTAAGTACGTATGAAAACAACAAAAAAAACATTCTTTTTTTTGCGAGTAACATTACTTAAAATGGACTAGAAGCAGCACGTACGTTCTGCGTTGCGTGCGTTTTCTTACGAACTGGGCACGCGGCACGCGCTGTCAGGCTCCGACGACGACCCGAGACATCGATCTCATGCGTGTCGGCATGCTGGCTGGAGAAGGCTGGAACTTTCTGCTGCTGCTGACCAATCCTAGCTAGCGGGGCAAGGCTAGTGCCGGAGTATACTTTACTGTGCTAGTACTACTACTACAATACAGTACTCTCGATCTGGATGGAGCCAGCGTCCTAGTTATTGCCATTCATTGCGTGCAGGCTACTAGTAGTACTAGCTAGCGCTGCCGCGCGCGCATCGGCACATGACCCCACTTGGCCGGACTCCGTTCCGTTGCATGGTCCAGGATTGCAGGAACTATGACCACCCAAGCAATGTTGGCCACTTGGCACTGTGTCTCTACAATCAGGCTCCTGAGGGAGATCGATCAGCTAGCGGACGGCCGGGTTTGGTCAGGCCTTTGTCTAGCGCTAGCTAGCTAGTTGATGCGGAACAGTCAACACCACCATACATATCGATCGCGGCACACACAACTGACAGACAAGACGATGGAGTACTACGAACGTACTGCCCGCAGCTATGCACGCGTGCTGGTTTAGTACTTGGTAGTACGTGCTAGCTAGCTTAGCGTGCCGCGATTGCACCGTGCAGTGCCCGACAAACAGGCGCATGCATCCTGCACCATGGTCTACAGCACGTCCAGGTGCATGGAACGGCCGGCCGGGCTACGGTACGGATAGGATCGCCGCAGCTATAAATATATACACAGGGGGTGGCGTGTTTGGTTTTCATGACTAAATTTTAGCAGAGTGTGTTTGGTTTTCGGAACTAAACTTTAGTCCCGTCGTATCGGATATTTGAAAAACAATTAGAAGTATTAAATATAGACGAATTACAAAATCCCTCGCATAAATGGAGGCTAATTCACGAGACGAATCTATTAAGTTTAACTAGCCTGATTTGATCATGTTGTGCTGCATTAAACATATGCTAATGATAGATTAATTAGACTTAATAGGTTTATCTCGTGAATTAGTCTCTATTTATGCAATTAGTTTTATAGTTAGCTTGTATTTAGTACCCCTAATCAGTATCCAAACATCTGATGTGATCTAGACTAAAAATTACTTTCTGGATTCAAACACCCCGTCCTTCTGTTTATAAATGTTTGTTTCTCTTTCTGTTTTCCACGATCGTGTGTAGTATTACGTCAGTTTTGATAATAAAAAATGAATCGTATTGATTTTGTCATTAATTAGTAGCAACTCAAGCTGCTAATGGTTTGGGCTGAGTCCAGTTTTAATGGTCTGGTTTTCCTACTTAGTCTTATTTGGTTCGGTGGCGAATAGGATAAGATATCTACCAGCCTGGTTTGGTCTGGTTTAGCTGGTATAAGGGATTGGTTCAGTTTGAATTGGAGTTTTAAATGGGTTGCCTACAGACTCACGCCACTCGAATTTCCAGC
This sequence comes from Panicum hallii, assembly GCF_002211085.1. NCBI lineage: Eukaryota > Viridiplantae > Streptophyta > Magnoliopsida > Poales > Poaceae > Panicum > Panicum hallii. Next base: position 47,208,765 of record NC_038043.1, on the reverse strand, counting down.
CATTGGATGAAGATCCTACGGTCGTTCTTCATCTTCAACCTCCAGACAGGAGCAGCCAACAAGCGTCTTCACCACGGAGCCCATCGGAGACAGCACCAGCCAACACGTAGGTGGTGTAGAACGTCGCCTGATCCTCCTCACCGGAGCAATCCCGTGGTGCACAGGCAGCGGCGGCACCAGATCACGCTAGCTTCAATCCACGTCTGCAGCCTCCGTGCGGTTGTCACAGCAGCCAGCAACCCAGCGCGTGCTTCTCGCGCTGCGCGCCACGCCTTGGCCCACCCCACTCGCCGGCCGGGGGAGGAGTGCCTGCGCGCGTGCAGCATGCGTCGGCCACGCGCTGCCGCATCGGCGGCGTGACGCCGGCGGGGACGGGGGCTGCGGCGCCGGCCGCTTCAACGGCGGCAACGACCGGATCAGGTCGGGACTCGGTTGCTTCACGAGCACGAGCGAACGGGAGCCACGGGCTCTGCGGCCCACCTCGAGGTCCTCGACCATGGTCGTAACTCGTCGTAAGCGGTTCAATTGGTTTGAAAACGCAATGCAGTTTGGTTTTGGTTTGGTTTTTGAAGCAAGCAGATTAGTATGGTGTGGTTTAATCGATGAGCATACTGCTAGCTGGTTTGGTGCGGTTTTGGTTTGGATTTTACACCATTAGCAGCTGACACTAGCAACGGGCCCCTGGCCTCCACTACGGCACCACCACTACCGTGACGTACGCCGCCCCCTTGCAAGTTGAAGTTGCAACCCCTTCCCCTGCCCTCCGGTCCGTCACAGGCCTTTTCAAAAAAAATATACTCCGTACATCTCATCGGTCACGCTTGCTGAGTACTCCGTAGGCTAGCCCCTCTGGGTACGGCATGGATTGACCAGCCAAATGATGATCCGATCCTTTACGTATTGCTGGCTCAGAGCAGTCGCATCCAGGACACCAAATGTAGGTAAGCTGCATGCTTGCATTGAATAGTCTTTTGCTGAAGATTATTTCATGACGTATCGCCGGATATTAAGGTTCCGTTCGTTTCCGGAGTCTAAAGCCCGAAACATCTAAAGTTTAGAGGTTTGGTATCGAACCGGCCTCTAATCCGGCCTCTAATCGCGCGAGTGTCCTTTCTTTAGAGACCGCGATTCTTTAGAGGGAGCGAACACTCTAAAATTTTTTAGAACCCTCTAAGAAAAAACGAACACACTCTAGGCTGCCGTATTGAATCTGCAGGTTATTGATGCAAACGTATGGCGTGCCCGCCTGCTCGATCGATCACGGAATAGGCTTCACGTTATGCCTCTAGGTTTCGAGTCACCTACCACCACCCTAGCTAGCCGCGAATGGCAAGGAGAGGGATCGACGCCAGCGCCACCATCACTCCTCAGTGCACTACTCGCCTCGCTTTTGAATCCACACCCCGCCTTCTCAGCTTCCTCTTTCACTTTCAGCTTTTACGTTGCTTGGCCTCGCTCGATCGCCGGAGGAGATCAGCTTATTAGCTCCTGCTGCTCTGGTAGATGAGATGATGATAAATTTTGTATACCCGAGCTAGATCTGCCGACTGCAAACAATTAGTACTATTTTCGTTCTCAGTTCGAAATAAAAATAACCTTAATTAATGTATCTAATAATGCAAGTGTCAAGAACGACCCAAATAAAGTATGCAGTTTCTTACAGCTGATTTTTTTCACTGCAATAAGCTGGATAGTTTAGTATCATTTATTACTTTCTTTCATTAGAGTTGGTTACCAAATCAAGAAGCCAAGAAAAATTAACATGCACAAATGTTCCCCTCCTAATTTATATATAGCAAGACCAAATGTAAACCAAGGTTTTCAGAAACCTATGGAACTACTACCTAGTGCTCCAGTATTAATGCTGTCAGTACTCAGTAAGCATATCTTCACCGCGTATGCTATGCAGATTTTGTTCAGGAACCAGAAGTCGCATCATGCATGTTCCTTTCTGAAGTCCAAAATATGGTCAAGTAACTGACTTTCCTTTGGTGTAGGGCACCAAGTAAATACTCTAGGCAGCTGAATGAAACCATAATTTCCCTCACTTTTACCCGTTAGTTTTAATGTCTAATTAATAAGCTTCGGGTAGTCTAGTGCTCTCGGTACCAAGATAAGGGAAAAGGTTTAAATAGTTCCCGGCCCCCAACGGCCTTATAGTTTTTTTTTTTTTGGGGGGGGGGGGAATTGAATCTGATTAAGGGCCAGTTTGGCACGGCTCCCCGCTCCCGATTCTCGCTGAGAATCCAAGGATCCGTGCCAAACAACGTTTCTTGAGGAGCGATTCTTCGCGGGAGCAAGGGAATCGATCCCTGTTTTTACGTTGAACGCAAGGATCGGATAGAACCCGCTCCCCCGCGCTCTGGAACCGCTTCTCAACCAACGACGATACAGACCTCGCCACCAACTTGCAGATTATTTACCCGCAATTGCCACTGAACAAAACCAGGCGCCCTTCTCCCCTGCCCGATCCCCCTTCGCTCCCCGTGAGTCGCCCGCACACGCTCAGCAGTTGTCCGCCGCCCCCCTACTCCGTCCGCCCCCTCCTCTCCCTGAACTCCGGCCGCCGCCCCAGATCCAGCCGCCGGCGGGCACCTCCACTCCGGCCCCCTTCTGCTCCGCACAGAAACGCCCGAAGCAGTGGTGGCTCGCTAGGTGATGTGGCCGCCGTCCTGTAGACCGGCCGCCGCCCCAGATCCGGCCCGCGCGTGCGGGGGGGGGGCGGGGGGGGGGGGAGCAGGGGGGGAGAGGGGGGCCAGCGCCGGCGCGGGGGGGGGGGAGCAGTCCAGCACCGGCTGCGCGCGGGGGGGGAGAGGGAGCAGGCCCGCGGCGGCGCGCGTCCGGCCCGCGCGCGGGGGGGGGGGGAGCAGGGGGGGGAGAGGGAGCAGGCCTGCGGCGGCGCAGATCCGGCCCGCGGCGGCGCGCGTCCGGCCCGCGCGCGGGGGGGGGGGAGGGAGCAGGGGGGAGAGGGAGCAGGCGCGCGGGGGGGGGGGGAGCAGGGGGGGAGAGGGAGCAGGGGGGAGAGGGAGGCGGCGCGCGTGGGGGGGGGGGGGGAGCACTCCAGCGCCGGCTGCGCGCGGGGGGGGGAGCCGGGGGGAGAAGGAGCAGGGGGGGGGAGGGAGCAGGCCTGCGCGTGGGGGGAGAAGGAGCCGGGGGGGAGAAGGAGCAGGGGGGGAGGGAGCAGGCCTGCGCGTGGGGGAGAAGGAGCCGGGGGGGAGAAGGAGCAGGGCAGGCCTACGCGCGGGCGTGGGGGGGTGGTGGGGAGAGCAGGGCAGGACAGCCGGCTGCGCAAGGGGAGGGAGAGCAGGGGGGAGAGGGAGCAGGCCAGCGGCGGCGCGCGGGGGGGGTGGTGGGGAGAGCAGGGGGGTAGCAGGGCAGGCCAACGCCGGCGCGCCGGGGGGGGGGGAGCAGGGCAGGCCAGCGCCGGCGCGCGTGGGGTGGGGGGAGCAGGGCAGGCCAGCGCCGGCGCGCCGGGGGGGGGGGGAGCAGGGCAGGCCAACGCCGGCGCGCGTGGGGGGTGGTGGGGAGAGCAGGGCAGGACAGGCGGCTGCGCGAGGGGAGAGGGGGTTAGAGCAGGGCCAGCGCCGGCGTGCAGGGATGATCAAGGGGCGGCGGCCTTCTTTTGCAGGGAGGGAGGATCCTGGACTCCCTGTGCACTCTTCTCCTCTCACACCACGGCCTTCTTTTGCAGGGTACGGTTTCACTGGCGGCATCACCAGTCCTTCTGTTGCAGTTTCTCGTCCAGTTCGGTCTCTACTTGTCCAGCCTACGGTAAAGACCGCTCAACCTGATGCTCGTGCTATTTTTTTTTACAAACTGCTACATTCTTTGTACGGACAAGTGCATTTGTTTGATCACCTAAGCAAGTATTGTGTAATTGTGTGCTACATATTTATGTGGTTAATATGTTGGTACAGACAGTAGATATTTCACATGTCCGACTATTGTGCCACTTCTTTGTTACAATTGTATTCGCTTAATATGTCGGTACTCGCCATGAACTATTTTCTGTACAGCGAGATGGCTGAAAACGCTGATTGGAATGAGGAGAATACTAGACTTCTATGTGAGTTGTTTGCTGAACAAGTGAGAGCACACAATCGCAGTGGCACTCATCTTAACAGGACTGGGTACAAAAATGTTATGGAAAAGTTTAAGGAGATGACTGAATTGGATTATAGCAAGCTGCAATTTAAGAACAAATGGGATAAGATGCGGAAAGAGTATGGTAACTGGAAAAGATTGTCCAGGGAAACTGGGTTAGGATGGGACCCTGTGAAGAAGACATATACTGCACCTGACGCTTGGTGGAAGAAGGAAAATAAGGTACTAATAATTATCATTGATATCTTTTGATAGTCTTGAAAGCTATGCAAATATGTATGTAATTATTCTCTTTGTTTGCAGGTATACAAAGGAATTGCCAAGTTCAAGGATGGTCCTCTTCAGCATGAAGATTTAAAGACCATTATGTTTGAAGACATTCGGAACACGGGAGATGATCATTGGTCTCCTTCTAGTGGTGCTGCACCTAACACTCAAGACACCGAACCAGACGATGACAAAGATGAAGATTACGAGGCTAATGAAGCCAGTGATGATTGTCATGAGATCTCCCCTGAACCTTCGAAAGGAAAGCGGCCTGCACCTACTAGCCGAAAGGATAAGGGTAAAAAACCAAAAACTTCAGGAGGACATTGGGTGCAGGATCAACTGACCAAGCTTGTTTCCATGAGCGAGAGGAGTACTGCCTCATGTGAGTCTTTGGCAAGGAGGGAGGATACTTCTGGGTGTTCAATCAAGGATGTCATGATTTTGGTTAGAGAGTGTGGTGCTGTTCCAGGAAGCAAAGAACACTTCATAGCTTCTCAAGTCTTCATCAAGCGAGCTGAGAGGGAGATGTTTATGACTTTGGAGACGCCGGAAGAACGGTTCCAGTGGCTTACAATGAAGCATAATTGGCTCACAAGGAATGATTCGACCATGTAGTGTGAGAACAGGCTTGTGACGTGTTCATTGTATCAATTTTCATGAGTTTGTTACATTATTCCCTGCTGCGTGCAAGCTGTTATTTTTTCCCTTCCAAAACCTTTACCATGGTACTGTGCTGTAACAATTTTTCATGAACCTAGCATAATCTTCCTGTTGTCTTGTAATATTTTTTCGATGAGATGTATGACATGGTTTGTGCTGTATGGAATGTATGACATCTTATATGGTGCACCAATTATATGATAATGCTTCTTGTTCTCATAATTGTTATGTGTGTGTCGACAGATGTCTTCTTCTGATAGTGGGATGGACTCAAGTGACTCAGAAGTGGATGATCAGGAAGTCATGTGGCTGATCATGGAGAACCAAAATGGTATTCATGCTGCTGCATCTCTCTTATCATGGTATTATGCATCTCATGTTGACAAGAATGATCCAAGGACTACAAATTTTTCTGGTATGGCTTGGGTCATGGAAACACTCAGCAATCCTAATGAATGTTATGACATGTTCAGGATGCCCCCATGGCTATTCTACAAATTGCATGATGAGTTGGTTAGTGATTTTGGCCTACAGTCCTCTAGTCATATGAACTCCATAGAATGTCTTGGGTTGTTTCTTGTGGTTTGTGGTCATAGTTGGTCTAACTCTGCTATCCGAAAAGATTTCAAGCATTCTAGTGAGACAATTAGTCGCAAATTCACTGATGTTTTGCACTGCATGGTGGCAATGTCCAAAAGATATATACAACCAAAGGATCCTAATTTCCGTACAGTGCATAGTAGAATTACCAATGATCCGAGAATGTGGCCACACTTCAAAGATTGCATAGGAGCAATCGATGGCACTCATATATCTGCAACACCACGGAAGAGGGACCTCATTAGATATATTGGAAGGTCTGGAAAACCTACTCAAAATATAATGGGAGTTGTTGATTTTGATATGCGTTTCACATATGCCTCTATTGGTCAACCTGGTTCTATGCATGATACTACTGTATTGTACCATGCACTTGAAAGTGATGAAGATACCTTCCCACATCCTCCTTTAGGTACACTTCAATTATATCTTGAGTTCTATTTTTTGTTATTTCTGAATATTGTTTTCTTAAAACTTCATATTTGTTCTCATATGACACAGGAAAATATTATGTTGTTGATGCTGGTTACCCAAATAGAGATGGCTATTTGGCTCCTTACAAAGGTCAGAGATACCATGTTCCAGAATGGAGGAATAGCGCAGCACCTAATGGTGAGCAAGAGAGGTTTAATTACTTGCACTCAAGTCTTCGCAATGTAGTAGAGCGCACATTTGGTGTATGGAAGATGAAATGGAGGATTCTTCTTAAGATGCCGACATATCCATTGGATAAGCAAATGATGATTGCTGCTGCCACAATGTGCCTTCATAACTACATCCGCGAGAATTATGCTCTTGATGAGGATTTTCAAAATGTGATCGAGACCCTGACTATGTTCCTACAATTCCAACCCGATACAGAAGACATGTTCCTCAGAATGCGTCCGACACATCCACCACAGCTTCTAGCAGTAGGAACATGAATAGGTTTCGTGATGACCTAGCTACAGCAATTTGGGAGGCAAGGTGATTGCTTTACAAGTATGATGTATTTTGGTTGACTCTAGGTCTTTGTTCCGGTTCACTCTAGGCCCTTAATTGTATTTTGTTGGATGAAGGGCTTTAATTGTATTTGGGTTGACTCTAGACCCTTAATTGTATTTTGTTTGACTCTAGACCTTTATATTGTGTTCGGGTTGACTCTACGCTCTTAATTGAATTTTAGATGCCTTTTAAATACTCATGTAATATTTATATATATTATTCCAGATTTTATACAACCACAATTCATAAAAGAATAGGTAGCGGAGGGTATTATAGGTAATCAGCGCATAAGAATCAGTTTTGCAGCCAAACGATTTTACAAACTGATTCTGATTCTCGAGTAGGATCAGGAGAATCAGCTCCTCAGGAGAATCAGGGAGCGGATCAGGAGAATCAGGGAGCGGAGCTCTACCAAACTCCCCCTAAATGCAAAGGTGGTGCGTGCATACGTACGAACTGATCTCCAGTGCCTCTAGGGTTCCGCGTTGCCTACCACCTTGCCGGAAATGGCAACCCTAATCACTCCTCACCGATTTCGCTTTGCTCTTTATAATTAGCGCCCTCCCCTCTCCTGGGCTCCTCTCCCCTTGCCCCTACTTTTGCTTTCACTTGTCTTCCGTTTGCACCTCCACCGCTGGAGGAGCTAGCTAGCAGCTCTTGCCGTGTTGCGCAGGCAGTGACTGGAAGGATAGAAGATTGTTGAGCCGTGGCTAGCTGAGACGCCATGGGGAGGGAGGGGTGGAGCTAGCTGAAACGGGCCGAGAACGTACAAGAAGATCAACCGGAAGGTGGCCTTCGGCAAGTGCCGCAACAGCCGCCTGCTGAAGAAGGCGTACGATCTCTCCGTGTCCGTGGCTCAAGCGACGCCAAGGTCGCGCTGATCATCATCTTCTCCAACGGGCAACCGCTGAGCTGTTCACGAGTTCTGCATCAACCAGAGGTATGCAGATAGACACACGCGTGCACGCACTACATGTGTTCGAGCTAGTAGTGGCACTAGTAGGATCATTGTGTCCAGACCTTCCAGGATCTGGCTCGGAGTAGCACCGTGCATGCCTGGTGGCGGTGAGACATAGCTTTCGCGTTTTCTAGCTTGTCTAGGGGCGTTGTTTCATGGGGATTATTTTGGTGATCCGGGTGGATCTATTAGAGAAACCCGTGTGGTTTGATCTGATGGATTTCTTGCGTGATTTTGGGTTTGTCGGTGGCTTGTGGGGGCACGGGGTCTTCGTAGATCTAGCTAGTGAATTTTTTGCGGGGTTTGTTGTGGTTTTGCAATTTTCTTGCTTTATAGTCTTTGTTATGTTCAAACCTGAAAATAGCATTATTATAGGTCAACAGTTTGCTGCCTTGTTAAAAAAAATTTGCGAAGAGAAGATAGCTTTATTGCTCAGAAAGTGCGTTACATTCCTGAGCAACTAGTTGCTCAACACACACTGAAGCTACGAAACGCCACACTGCTGCCTTGTTAAAATGATCCAACAAAGAATCAAAATGAACCAACTAGCATTACTTATCTAAGATCAAGCTAATCATCGTACAACTGAACTTCAGTTAGGAACCAATTTTAGATAACATTTTAGTAACCTTCTCTGTTATTGACTCCAAAATGCACAGGTAAAAAAAGAGTCCAAAATGTAGTCCTTTTATACTTCAGAGCAGACACAACTATGTACATCTCTGTTATTATTGACTCCGAAATTTACACTTCTGTAGTTTTGTTTATCTGAATCTTTGTTTTTTGTGGGATATCTGAATCTTCTGTTCCAATCTTTCCCTTGTCAAATGATACTAATAATAGTAGTACGATCTTTTGAAACATTTATATTGATATTTGACTTGAATCATAGGTTAAACAGAAGGTATGTTTTTTTTGTTATAGTGAACATCTAACATTTTACTCACATATGTATTAGCGTCATTAAAATTCTTTCTGATCACATGCGTACGTGTGTGTGAGAGAGAGAGATTGATGGCATCGTCCGGGCCCACAGGACAGAGGGTGATAGGGAGTGATGGCGTTAACGGGCACGCACTGCCGGAAACGAGCACTTTGCCGAGCGCCAACTGCTTTGCCGAGTGTCAAATATCGGGCACTCGGCGAAGAGCCTCTTTACCGAGTGCTGCACTCGGCAAAGAGAAACACATGGCGAACTCATCCTTTGCCGAGTGCTCGACACTCGGCAAAACATTCTTTGCCGAGTGTTTTTCTTTGGCGAGTGCCGGACACTCGGCAAAAGATGACACTCGGCAAAGAACGTAACAGGTGTTCACGGCGCGACTCTTTGCCGAGTGCCTGGTCCGAGACACTCGGCAAAATATACATTTTTTTTCTTTAATTTCTCTAAAAATTTTTCTATTGCCATCCTACATTCTTCTCAATAAGATATGTAATTTAGGTTCTTTTATCGAAGTGTTTGCTATATTTCGATAATTTATTTCATTGTATTGAATTTCTTGAATAATTCAAATTTGAACTGTGTGGTCATTCAAATAGTGGAAAAAACGAATGGAAAATTGTTATTCATGTTAATGAGCATGCTTTTAGGCCTTATCGAAGAAAGGACTAGAAATTTCAAACTTACTATTCATGAAACATGGCGATTAAATTGTGTTCAAGTCGTGTTTAAATTGTAGAAAAGGCAAATTTGTTCGAAAAAATATGAAACTTATCGAGATGTCATGTTATCATGTGAGGACACTGTGATAAAATTTGTATAAGATTTCGTAAAAGTTTGACATCTACGATGCTTAACACCTAATCAGGTTTCATATAAAATTACATATCTCTTTGTAGAACTTTCAATTTGTAAGCATCGTATGTTGTAACTTTTACGAAACCTCGTCAGATTTTTATCACAGCTCCCCCATGTGATATCATTACATCTCGACAAGTTTCATAATTTTCGGATCATATTTTCTTTTTATACATTTTAAAAATAACTGGACAAGAAATTCATCGTCATGTTTCGTGGACAAAAAGTTTGAAATTTATGATTTTTTTCTCGATAAGGTCTCAACGCATCCTTCAATAACGTGAATATTATTTTTTCATTCATTGTTTTTATTATTCGTATGACTTGTAGTTCAAATTTCATGACTTGTAGTTCAAATTTTAATAAATACAGCAATTTTTTCTTTGCCGAGTGCTAGACACTCGGTAAAGAGGGCCTTTGCCGAGCGCCGCTTGTCTGACACTCGGCAAAGAGCGATGTTTACCGAGTGCGCCAGATCTGGCACTCGGCAAAGCTTTTGACTATGTTACCGCCGGCTCCCTCCACCTTATCCACGCACTTTCATTCACTCTCACGCTGCCCCGCCCCCAACCCCGCTGGCTCCGCGCCCCCGCCGGCCCCGCCCCCGCAGTCGGCCGCCGGCCGCCGGCCCCGCCCCCGGCCCGCGCCCCCGCCGGCCCCGCCCTGCCGCCGGCCGCCGGCCCCGCTCCCGGCCCGCGCCCCCGCCGCGCCCCCTGTCTCCTTTCTCTACGTACTATAGCTGCAGCTAGCAAGCAAGCTAGATCTTCTGCAAAGGGAGCAACTGATCTCATAGCTGCATTGGCTCTGTACTCTTTCTTAAAGCTTATTTACCTGATGCACCTGAGTATAGGCCAATTCAGTTGGTCTGGCATTCCCTGTAGACTGGTCAGTGGTTACTGTTGTGAATTCTATGCAGCTGCTTGTTTATTTGTGCTGTTGACCTTAACAAATTAGACTGCATACGTTAAGTTCCTAGTGTAGTCCAGAGCTATATCTGGTAAAAGAATTTGACTTAACAAAGCCATCTATAGACATCTCTTGGAGCTGCTAAGCCCTTCAGAATTATGGTGCCGTAGCCCGTAGGCGGTTTGTAGATCTAGCTGTTTGAACCACCTGCATCTGAAAATAATTGTTGTCCCCTTTGCACTGTTGGCTGTAGTGCATTAGTCCATATGGCACTTTGCTGCCTTGCGCTATTGCCTTGCTCTATAGATGGCAAGGAGGAATTATTTTTTTAGCATCCTACGCAGATTTATTTGAGGTTCCAAGATCTGAAACAGAAAATTTGTTTCGAATGAGTCCAGCTGGCAGGTTTTGTACTCTTGTTCCAAAGGCTTGATTATAATGGCATGGTTAGTTGTTTGTGCACTCATTTTGAAACGAAATTATTGACCACATGCCTTTCTTTTCAGGGTGGAGTATCAACTTCCAAACCTCATTGTGGGAGCTATTACAAAAGAAAGTATTTATGGTGCTTTTGAGAATGGAATAACTGCTGAACAGGTAATGTCTAGAATCTAGATTATACTACTTCCGTGCTGTTTTACTTTTGGTCTTAAAATGCATGCAGTCGAGTATTCATATATAACTAAAAATGTAATGGTCATAGGTGTATTTCAGATTATATTTACCAAAATGACAAGTGACAGTGGAGGTATTATTGCTACAAAATACATTGCATACATACACGACCTTTTTTAGGACACTTTAATTTGAAGTTTGTGCCCACTAACAGACCCAAACTTAATTATGGTTATTTGTTGGGCACTCTGTTAATTTTGGTAACATTTTTTGTCCACCACCTTAGCTTCTGTTCTCTTTCTTGTCTTGTATAAAAGCAGCTACATACAAAATCTAGCTTGCATCTTGTTTCAAGATTGATTGTCTTCTTTTTTTTCAGATAATTTCATTTCTCAAGCAAAATGCTCACCCTCGTGTTGCTGACAAGATACCTGCTGTCCCGGAGAATGTCACAGATCAGGTAAGAAGCGAGAGTTCCCACTCTTTTGACAGCCATCACTTACTCTGCAGAAACAGTACAGTGGAAAAATAATTCAATACTCATCTCTATGCAGATTAGGCTGTGGGAAAGTGATCGTAACAGGGTTGAGATGATTCCATCACATTTATATGAAGATTTTCCTAGCAAGGTAAACACAGTATTATCTGTACCCTACATCTTTGTCCAAGGGCGATCGTCAGACATTTACTTGCTTGCTGTACTCAGCGATTTTTCTCGTAAACTGACAGATTACCTAACTCTGTTCCCTTATGTAGGAATGGTTTGAACAATGCTGTGATCACGCAAGGGATCATGGATACTTGCTCTGGGAGGACTCGAGGAGGATGAGGTTGATTGTGCGAGGGGAGTTCCACCCTGAAATGAGGGAGTTCCTCCGCAGGCAAAGATGAAAAGGGACCATGTGTTTGTTCTGGTATGCACCTTATGATTGAAGGAAAGGGCCATTTTGGATAGAACAAGCAATTTGTGTGCATAAAGCTCCTCGACGCAATGCCTTCCATTTATACTAGTCTGCCAGCATGGCTCTTGTCTCGTACACAGGCCACAACGTGTGCCCCCAAAAGTTTCTAATCGAAAGATGGAAAAGAAGATGCAATTGCGTCTGCAGATGGCTGCATACACTGTAGGCATATAAGCTTAGTTTAGATTACTGAAAGTTCCATTTGTAGTGATATGATTAACGCGACACTGTGAGTGGGTGACACCCAGGAGTGGTCTCTGTTTGTCTTTTGTCTCTGATGAGTATCCTCAGCTGGCGGCTGGTGCTGTAAAAACTGCTAGCTGGTGCTGTAAAACCTCAGATGATTCTGAACGATAAATATTCATTTTTTTCGGTTTTCATTTCTCTCCTAGACGATATTGATTCACTGTATCGGATACGTGGAAATCCATTGTTTTATTTTATCTTTTTTGAGAAAAAAAAGAACAGCTCCGTAGTCCGTACTAGAAATTTCAGGTCACTTTGCCGAGTGCCTGTGACGTGGCACTCGGCAAAGAGCCCAGTCTTTGCCGAGTGTCGTTTCTCGGGCACTCGGCAAAGACGCCGTCACGGCCCCAAACACCATCACGGCTACTTTTCTTTGCCGAGTGCCTGCCTGATACTCGGCAAAGACGTCTTTGCCGGAATATTCGCTACCGAGTGCCCTTTGCCGAGTGTTTTCGGGGCTTTGCCGAGTGTCCCAGACACTCGGCAAAGGTTCTGAATCCGGTAGCGACGGTAGTTAGAGAAGTGACAGCTGCTTGGGCGGGACAGTGCGATGGCATGCATGTCGCGGTTTAACCGTTACTATTGAACAGTAGGTGTGGCAGGCCAGCCACGTGGCGCAGCTGATGTGAACTTGCTTACGTGCCGGTAGTGACGGTGGTTAAGCCTCAGGGCATCCGCAATGGGAGGACACAAGAGGGGTTAGTAAGCCGTTTACAGTTATTAGCAGGAATACAGGATAGATCGTGGACGGTAGTACGTACTATTAGTAGTATTAGGATAGTACGTCCTAGTATGTTTATCAAAAGAAGATGGAGAGCAATAGTTAGTTACTACTGGTGAGTAGACTACTACCGGGTACTACTAACTACGTACACTAGGAAGCGATGAAAAATTCTCATTCTTTCTCCCTGCTCCTCCGGCCCTGTACGTGTGTCGCTGGATCCTTGCGAGAGGTGAGACTAGGAGCTTGTGGAGGCTGATTTTTTTTATTAAAGCATAGGCCCTGCACTACTAATTTATAATGCCTACTTGCATTGGGTAATTAGAGTGGGTCCTACGTCAGTGGTCTATAGTCTTCAAGATAATTGAAGGAGAACAGTTCTAAAATGCTGCACAAGTGCACATGTCCAGTGATGAGTACTCATTTCCCCGTCAATCCCAGTGGTTTCTCCTCCTGGACCCGTCCCAGAGCCAATACCATGTCTGGACTCGTACACAGATCACGAATGCTTTAAAATTGATAGTAAACGAAACACAAATTGCTAGTTTTGTTTGATAGAGCGCACACCTTCGAGCATGTCACCACCCAGGCTTGAAAATTCGGTGTCCGCTCTCGACTCTTAATATACAGTATTGTCGGTGTTTAACCGGCTGCCCACCGTGGGATATACCCAAGGTGGTAAGTTTTGGGTGAGGGGACGCCGAGATCAGGAACTCGAAGGTGCAAGGAACACAAGACTTAGACAGGTTCGGGCCGTATGGAGCGTAACACCCTACGTCCTGTATGGCTTGTATTGCCTTCTGTATAGAATGACCTAATGATCTTCTGTTTCGAGGGGGTCCCTGACCTCCCTTATATATCCGAGAGGTCAGAGTTACAAAGATGCTAACCAACCTCTGTCAAGGGATCATACCAGAGCATATCTCGAGTAGATCCTCTCCGTGTTAGTTAGCTCTATCTCCTATTTAAGCGGGATAAACAAGAAATAAAGGAAATGAATAAGAGATAAGACGGGCTTAATCTCTTAGACTACGTAATGTGCCCAGCCCGGTGGCCCCGGGTCTGACAAGCCCCCGAGCTCTTCGTAGCTGAGTACCGCAGGCTTATCGAGTACTTTCGAAACAGTCTTCGACTTCTTCTGAAGCTTCGTCTTGAAGACCTTCTTCGAGTACTTGCTTGGCTGCATCGAAGCTATGAGGTGCTCATGCCCCGAATTTTTGTTATGGTGTGCGATTTAAAAATCGCACTCCATATGGAGTAGCCCCCGAGCTTTAGGTTGAATCGGAGAATCAGGCTGAGGGTCCCATTAGTCTGTAATCCTCCTTATCCTTCAAAGAAATTTGAAAAATAAGTAGTCGATGCCACGTACCCCGCAGCTCCCGAGCCTTAAATCCAAATCCCACAAATATGGAGATAAGGATCTAAAAACTGTGGCATTGGTGTTACTCTGGAATTCTGAGAAAAACTCTTCGCCTCTGCATAGCGAAATTAAGCATCCCGCTGGTTTATTTAACCGTGCGGTGGCTTAGAGTTTCTTCTGCACTCTCAGTCTTCATATGAGTCGTCTTCGAGTAGTTTTACGGCGTCCAGCCCCCAAGCTTACAAGCCAGGAGAGCCGAATGAGTCATGTCGAATAGTGCGCATCGCCCGGCCCCCGAGTCTGAGAACTAGCGAAACTGCGATGGCACGCCGCGCTGCCTGGAGGGTTGTTGCTGAATCTTGACCTGAAAAAAGACAATGCACACATTATGTAGCATAATGCGAAGATACCGAGTAGTACTCAGTAATAATATAAATACACCAAAATTTATTTGGTGTAAAAATTTCGCGTCTTGCTCTTGCTAGGCCATGTAATTTCCCCGGGCAGTTAGCCTGTTACGTTTAAGCACCTGATCCCTGATGGCCGTAGACCATAGCGTAGTGAGCTTAGCCGCATGCACGCGTAGGAACATAGGCTTACAGAAGAGTCGAGGTTTCACGGATTAAGGCGTGTGCTACCCGAGTACTTTAGCAACCGTTAAGAGAAGACAAAGAAGTCGTCATGCGACAAAGAGGATGCGCAGTGCGCAAAGATAGTCGGCGAAGTGTAGCTCTGGAGGGTTTCATGCCCATCGAGAGTCGTACATGGACAAGTAATCGATCATGGTGTAGCCCCCGAGGGTTTCATGCCTGTCGAGAGGCGTACCTAAAAAGGTAGCCGATCTTGTGAAGAACAAGTCAGAAAAGGTATAAATCACTTAGCTTGATTCGTGGACGAATGTCGACGAAGCCGTGGAGCTCGTTGATGAAGCTGCGACGATTTGTTGATGAAGCTCGACTAGTCGGAACCGATTCCGACTAGTTTTCAAGTCGAGACGAGTAGTTGATGTAGTCGTCGGCGAGCTGCCGATCGTCCTCGCGAAGTCGAAGTAGTCGAACACGTTGCTGCCGCGCGCGGATATTGCGGCACAAGCCGAAGTTGAGCCGGGTCGTCGAGGTCGACGGCCGCGGTGCATCGACGTTGCAGCGCAAGGTGAAGTCGAGCCGAGTAGTCGAGATCGATGACCGTTCGCTGAAGGATCCGATCTCGAACTCGATGAATGGATCCGTCGATGCGCATGCGTGAAGGTAGCAATCCACCACCTGGTGAACTAGAAAGATGCTATCGAGTTCGCCGGTGGATCTTCGACGCGCTCCCCTACCTGGCGCGCCAGCTGTCGGTGTTTAACCGGCTGCCCACCGTGGGATATACCCAAGGTGGTAAGTTTTGGGTGAGGGAACGCCGAGATCAGGAACTCGAAGGTGCAAGGAACACAAGACTTAGACAGGTTCGGGCCGCACGGAGCGTAACACCCTACATCCTGTATGGCTTGTATTGCCTTCTGTATAGAATGACCTAATGATCTTCTGTTTCGAGGGGGTCCCTGACCTCCCTTATATATCCGAGAGGTCAGAGTTACAAAGATGCTGACCAACCTCTGTCAAGGGATCATACCAGAGCATATCTCGAGTAGATCCTCTCCGTGTTGGTTAGCTCTATCTCCTATTTAAGCGGGATAAACAAAAGATAAAGGAAATGAATAAGAGATAAGACGGGCTTAATCTCTTAGACTACGTAATGTGCCCAGCCCGGTGGCCCCGGGTCTGACAAGTATGCCAAAAGTTCTCTTGACTTCTAGAAAATAATAATGTTGTTGATAAAATAAAATACAAATACATACGCAGCTAATAATATATGCAACCAAAATTCTTTAGAGTAGAACCTTTTTTCCCGGGTTCTTTAGAGTTAAATCTTAGCTACATTTGCATTTTTATTTTCTCCAACCACTATGTTTTCCTCTATTTCCCTGCTAAATTTATTCACGTTTTGAACTTGTAGCATCACATAAAAAGGCTCAACAAGTACCAAAAATGCAGTTATGGTGCGCCGGAGACCATGGTTCAAAATAATTAAGGAGAACACAAAGTAATTAAGTTTAATTTCGAATGTTTACTATCTGAATCAGCTTCTGATTAGAGATCTCCAATTCTAATTCCCTTTTCAAATGATACCGGTACTACGTACACTCTTCCATTTGAAGAATTTATACTGATCTTTAAAAGATACATTAATGCATAATCAAATGGTTTCCTATTTAAAACATACTATAAATACAAAAAACTATTTCAATTTAACAAGTTGGTTTGATTTATTATTTTCTTCTTTTATAGCACGCACTAGACTAGTATATATGAGTTCAATCCTTGTGACAATTATGTAGAAAAAGGTAGTTTTCCCTGAGTTGTCATAGATGAAAATCGTGTTCGCTCTCCAAATGTCATTGCACGCAAAGCAACATTTTATTTTCATGCGAAATATGTACTACATCCTATTGTCCACTATTGAAAATTTTCTAGATCAAAAGGAACTTAGTGTACTACTTGTTTCCTTGGAGATGTTGTCCTGAGTACCTCTTAATTTTTAGTTAGTGCAGAGCAGTCGCAATGAGTACCTCAAACTGAAGGCAAGATTGGAAAATTGCAGAGAACTCAATAAGGCAAGTTGAGTTATATTTGTTCTTGATTCTTTTCATCACGAAGCGAGCAATATTAATCTGCTATGCAATCAGTTATTTCAGAGAACTCAATAAGGCATGTATGTTTGTCCCTAGTTTGGCAATTAAGTAGGGTGAACGGAACACATGTTAACTGCGGCCTAGCTAATGCAGTGGGCCTCAAGCATATATCTACTGCAGGATTGTTTTAGAATGCAGTGGGCCTTATTAGAACTGGCACAGCTTTTCCTGTGTACAGAGATGGCAGCAAGAGGAGTTTGTTTCTCACCTGTGAACATAATTTTTTGAATGGTAGCGACGGAAAAGGAAGGGTGATTAGGTTCTCTAATGGAGATAAAAATTATCCAATTGAGGAGATCCTGTACCGACATAAGAAACGCGATCTTTTGCTGCTTTCGGTTAAGGACATTCCAGAATGCCAACGTCTGCAGTTATCTAATGACAAAGTAGAGATAGGAGACATGATGGTAATGGTGGGGGTACTCCAGTCCAACCCTGCGTCTCAACAATGATGAATTGATGCATCTAGTATTGGTCAAGGCACCGTCAATCTTACCCGGACGAATTGCGTAAGTGTACATGCAAATTAAAGGATTGTTCCTTGCCCACATATAGTATTTTGAAAGAAAATCACCATTGTATTTTTTTTCATGTGCAGTGCGGACCCATTTGGAAGAAAAGAAGATCAGCACCATGAGGTAATCCACAATACCTGTGCGGGCTCAAAAGGTTGTTCAGGAGCACCTTTGTTCAAGAATGGTGAAGTTATTGGAATACATTTAGCCGCTGGTAAGACATGGAGGGAAGCTGTTTCTGTTAACGCTGTGTTGCACTTGCTGAGAGAATGGCTCAAAAAAAAGAGGAAAAGTAAGTTAATATACTCTACCCTATTTTAAATGCCAATCTTTTGAAAGTAATTGATTATGAGTTTATTCCAACTGTGCCATTGCCAAAATGTAACCCCTTCTGAATTCTATACTTGCATATCTAATGTTTTCACAAATAGCCATGCGTCTATGTATATCTTATTACAATTTATTAAAAATGTTAAATGGTTTCTTTAAGATGTTGTGTCGGTGCACACAGATGTCTTTCCAAAGATCTTGCATATGTTGCATTATTAAGTTAACACCTTTCCATGTTTTCAACTTTTTAGAATAATGATGATGCATTTGAGGAGTTGCTTATGGAATGTGCTAAAAAAATGCGATGAACGTGTAACGGTATGTTGAGCTGCCATCACACTCGTGTTCCTCCAGTCTTCATCTTCTTGCACATTCATCATCTTATTATACAATATTCTTATAGTGGAGGTCCAGATATGCAACAAGATCAAAGAAAAAGCGGGAGGGCTAATTCAGAAGAAGAACTCACTCATCATTCCAGGAATGATCAAGGTTGCGAGAGGATGATCACAATGTGTAGTGCTGTTGAACTTAATAGCAGTAGTGTTAAATTTTATGTTATTATGCTTTTGTAGTCAGCATCATGTTCACTTTTATGTTTAACTAGTCACTATGGGACTGCCGCGCCTATTAAGATCGTGTAGTTGTGTGGTGTTGAATTTTACATTGGCTTTAACGTTGAACTTCATTATTATTTACTCATGATTCTGTGCATCAAAATGCTACTGCACGATTTACTTGATAACAATGGTAAAACCTTAGCCTTTATCATGACAAATAACGAACTCGAAACAGTTTCCCCAAAGAGGAATGACCAAATCATGAAAAATCTATGGATCAATCCGCCCTCATCTTTGATGCATATATAGTGCTGATGATGAGCGTCAGGCCCCACAAATTTAAACTCCATGTGTGCGATCACTACATCAGCATGCAGACTTTACATTCCATGCATCACTGGCATGTCATTTAAGTGGAAAACTTTGGCCTGCAAGTGCAAAGAAACCTTGGCAGTCTGACATCGAGGGCTACTACGGTCAGAATGGTTATGTACGCAGTCTGCTCATTTGTGTCTATTTGCCATCGGACACCACACCGAAAGAAATAAAATATTCATTCCTTAGTTTGGAGCAGAGATAAAGAGGCTGAAAAGTCGATACTGCCCTTATTAATCAGTCATCTCTTGTATCTTGCACTCGGGCACTCCGTAGCCTCCTCTTTTAGCTTCTGCATCCTGCGTTGGACATGACGGGCATGATGACAGCGGCGGCAGCAAATAGTTTGCTGCTGGAGAGATCCAAAATCTCATTTCTAATCTAATACTCGATCGATGGCATGTCCAATTATCTAGCTAGCATAGGAAGCCAATCTCTCGTTTCAAATCTTCATGGTCTCTTTTGTTTTCCATGGCCCATGAATACTTTGTAAAAGATAAATCCTCTAGCATTTGCTGTCTGAGAGACCTCCTTGGACTTCGGGAAGAAAAGGCCGGGGGTGTGGTACGGGAGAGTATGGGCTCGGCCCAGAAATAGAAGATTAGGCCCTTTATGCTTTAACTTTTCTTTTTCCGAAAGGGGAAGCGAAATGAGACTCGGGAACAACATGAGAAACCTCGTCCAACCTCACTCCAGGCCCGGGCGAAAAACGTGAGAATTCCGACGACTCGAGTTGTCTGATGAGCTGCAGCGTCTTCCGAGACTGGCCCATTTGCCTGCCTGCAGCAGACCCTCGTGTTCTCTGAAACTGCTCGGCTGCATTTCATTTCAGAAGTTGGTGCTTCGGTTCTTGATCCTATCTGTTGCCTGCGTGCCTGCACATTTCCATTCAGGTGCTCTGCGCAGATGTTCCTTTTGGTGCTCTTGGCTGCTTCTGCAGTTCTTGGCGTCATGGCGTTCCGCACCCGCCCCTGCTCTGCTTTGTTACCTAGCGCTCTGTAGCTTAGCGTGCGTCGTCATGGCCGCTGGCGGTTGGAACCACCACCGGCACCGGCACCTGATTCGATTCTTCCGGTGCTCGCTGCGCACGGAGCCCGGGCCCCGGGCTCGCGTGGGCGCGGCATGGCCTAGCCAAGTAGCCAACTTCGCGTCGCACGTCAGCTGGTGGGTACCCGCCTGTACTTGGCAGCCAGTGCCGGTGCCAGGCTCGTTGCGTCCGGTACGTGACGCGACGGCGTAGCGTAGAAGCTGGAGAGATCCTCGTATTGCCAACTTGCCACGCGAACACGCACGCCGGCCGTCCGTTCTTAACGCTCGCCGAAGACGTACGGCGATGCCAGAGCCAAAGCCAGACGCCCCCCGGGCCCCGGCGGTCCCGGGACGGCAGGCAGGATCCCCGCTGGATCAGAACCCGTACAGCCTCATGCAGGATTTCTGCGCTCTCCGCTCCGATCAAGATCAGATCAGGGGGCACATCTGCAAGCAACTACTTGCGCACAGTAACGGGAAACGCTAGACGAGACGGGCGCGGCCCGGGCGACCGCCACGCCGACAGCGGGGTGCCAGGGAGCAGGCCCGGCGCGACGGGACGGGACACCCTCAGCGCGCCCGGCCGCGGCAGGAGCGATCGTGAGTTCGCGACCGACGCCACCGGCGTCCGAGACTACCTGACAAGGGCTCTGCCCGCCCATCCACCTCCGCGCCCGATCGACCCACCCCCGTCGTCCCCATTTCGCCGCATGGCCGCGCCTTTATCTTTTTGTTCGCGTGCTCCCCCGGGCGCGCATGGGCTCGCGGCCGCGCTGCCTGCTCTCGCTACCGGCCAATCTCCGGCGTCATGGCCGGGGACAAACCTTGTGCCCTGAGAAAAGGGAGGTTTCCTCGGGCACGCTTGGATCAACTCTGCGACCGATGCTGCCCAGCTTGCACTGCAAGACACCATCCACAAAACATCTGCGGATCTCGTGGTTTATTCTTATCCGAAACGTCTGTCCTCATGTGTTTTTTTGGTACGCCTTGAAAGCTCAGCCGGGCCGCTGCACTAGCTTGACCATGATGTTTCCTGCTGGGCAAAGAATCTCTCTCTCATCCTCAACGACGGAGGATCAACAAAACAACGCACGGAAAAAAGGCCTCGCCGTCGTCGATCGGCCAGCGCATGCAGAGCGGTGGGAAAAAGAGGGCGCTGCCTCAAAGCTTCTCCTGGTGGGCGGCCAGAAAGCGAGAAGCCCTCTAGGAACAGAGGGACTGAGGGAGATTCCTTGGATAAAGGCGGATGTGAACCTGCCGACTCGTTCAATGCTCCTCACCAAACTCTCTCACAGTACCAGCAGGCTCGCTGTGCTTCCGGTGCCAACCGCCACTGCTGGCCGGGCCAGGGAATGCGTCAGGCGGCAGGGCGAGCGGGGAGCCTTGTCCTTCACGCTCACGCACGTACGCCGGCGCTCCGGCCACCGCCGGTGAGCGGGGAGGACTGATGGGGACTGCAGTGCCGCCGTGCTGGGCGTGCCGGCCACCAGCACAGACCGGTGGCACCGTGCAGGAATCATTGCCGTCCGAAAAGAAAGGCGGCGTCTTTGGAGTTGTGTCTGCGACGACATGCTTTGCTGTCCCCCCCGGTGGCCGTGGCGCCTGCTCGCGTGCTGCGTTTCACCTCACACACAGCTCACGCATGGGATAATTGTATTGGATTATCTAGCCTTTTTTTTTCTGAGACATTCACGGCTGTGGCGCCGAAAGACTGAAATAACAAAGGATGGGGTAACTGTACCATAGCTGCCATATTCTGTACTTTCAAAATTAACAGAGCCATTTGAAATTCCCTTTGGCAACTGCTTCCTGAATTCCATTTTTTGTTTGAAAGGATCTGAATTCGTTTTTGTCTGCAGCAAGCAAGCATTGACAAGTTCAGGAGAGAGGAGGATGCAGAGGTGAGCAGACCGGAGAGAAACAGCGGACTCTCAGAAGTGGGCGCCAACCCCACTCAAACCGAGGAGGGAGTCAGGGAGGGAGGGAAACCTGAGCACAATCATGTCGCATCTATCCGTCACCGTCGCCCAGCCTCCTCTGTCTACCACTCTGTCCACACCCATTTCCTACCCAAAACCGGTGCAGTGTGGCAGTGCCAGTGCATGCCTACCTCACTACCTCAGTCAGGAGCATCTGCCAGTTTGCAGTTTTTTAAAAAAACTGGTTTCAGGACATGTTTAACGATGTCATGGATTTTATATAGCGTGTGTTCGTTTTCTACCCTCTAAACTTTAGACCCATCACATCAAAGAGAATCTTACTATTTAGAAATATTAAATAAAATCTGTTTACAAAACTTTTTGCACAGTGATGCTACAGTAATCATCCGCTAATTATGGACTAATATACCTCATTAGATTCGTCTCGCAAATTAGCCCTGGGTTCTGCAATTAGTTTTGTAATTAGACTTTATTTAATACTTCTAAATGATAAGATTCTTTTTAATGTGACCCTCTAAACTTTAGGCTCCAGGAAACGAACATTACAGATGAGTGCCTCTCTAATCATGTGTTTTACTACAACGCAGGGACATTTCAGCACCATGCATTTTTCAGTAATCGCTGAATGATTAAACATTCTAAACTGAAAAAGTCTTGCACCATGATTGGCAATCGTATGGCTAGCGAAGGATTTATTATCTGAGTGCGGACCTTAACGGCGTAAATGGTGCTGATCGTGGGCGAATAAGATAATCGGTTTGACTCGTATAATGATGAACTGAACGCAATTGTCCAAAGCAGCACAAACTAGTTCATGCGTGGACGTATTAAGAGCAAGCTAAAACGGGACTTTTCTTGAAAGCATAAACAAAGACAGGACAAACGGCGAACACTAATACATGGAAAAGAACACTGCATGATTAGGGCGGCACAATGGACGAAAAGGAGCCCATGCGCCTGTCCAGTTCCATGTCTTCTTGATGAGGGGGCTTTGCCAGCTTATAAACAATTCCTTTACTCTCCCTCAAAATCTTTAGAAAAACAAATTCATTTCAAAATTTGCTGTGGGAGTTCGATGAAAGAAGCTCACGAGGGCAGCATTATTTTTTATAACAAGATTAGCAAGCGCGTAGCAATTTTTTTTGAGCGGGTTGGTGGGGCCGCAGGGGGCCGGCATCCAATAAAGCCGAAGAAGAGCAGAGGCCGCATTTGCGGGCCACCCATGAGCGCCCACGAACTGTCTGAATTTTCCTTTCCTATTTCGCCCAGTTCCTCTCGTAAATTAGATTTTGTTTAGTCCCGCGACCAATATTAATAATAATTTAAATCGAGAGCTGCGCTGTTCGTGCCATGATTACTGTCGCGCCTCACGATCGCTCGTGGTGCCGTGCCACCGGTGACGTTACCACATCCTTCACTGGTAGTACGTTTATTTGCCGGCGTATCTATCTTCCATTTCTTTTTTTTTTCCTGCTCGACTCGATATGCAGGCTACGACCTATTTTGTGAATTTTTAGCGAAGGTGATGGTCTGTCATGCATATGCATATGCAAAGTTCATAGTTTTTTATTTTAAATTTATTTGTAACTTTGCCCTTCTCATGGCATTTTTATCATGAACTACTCCTCTATTCCAAAATGTAGATCTTTTTTGATAAATCTAGATACATAGTTTTTCTATGCATCTAGATAAACATTATGTCTAGATACATAGTAAAAATTATACATCTAGAATTGCCAATACGACCAATAATTTGGAACATTACAACATAAACCTTCACCACTTTAGACCAACTTCCTATTAATATAGTACTAATATATATTATCTTCTCATTTCTATTTGTCAACTGGCATCTTAATTTGTCTCGTCATGAATGTCAGAATGTTTCAGCTGTTTCATACACTCCGTCCAACTGATCAAACTTTTCCACTATTCTATTGCATATGACAAGTTTTATTCCAACTCTTTTATGATGTTGGCACCAATACCCAACTTGTTGCAAATAACTCCATTCCTCCTATCGCTAATGATGTTTTTCTTACCTTGTAGTAGTTGCGATCTAAATTCTCATTATTTCCTATTGTCACTTTTGTATATCTAACCCTAATTCTATTATAAAACATATTGTATTTAGCTGAATTAAGCATTAAATTAGCAAAAACAAAAAGAAGAACATAACAAATCAGATGTGCGAATGACATGACACCATTTAAGTTCCCGTCCTGCACTTGGTTCTACAACTCGACGGCCCATCTTATTTTGACGCGTACAAATGTTCCTTTTTTTAAAAAAATCTTTTAAAAAATTAAAAGAAGAAATGGACAAGTGCACACTGCACAGGCAATACAATCAGCGGTAAGTCACCCGCCCACTCACCGGTAGGTGACCCGCCCCCTCCCACCACCACTCGCTGCATCCCGGGCCCCACATCTCGGCACCACGATGCACCAGCCCTACCACGCCACTCCCACACGATCAGCCACTAAATTAACCCCCGGAAACCAGAATATTGAATTAAAAATAGGCTTAATCAGAAATAAAGCGCACCGTTATTTTCCATCTCACACTTTTCTCTTTACCCCCTCCCTGTCTCCCCCCTGCGACTGCGTGTCCCCTCCCCTCTCGCCGAGCCATTCGATTTCTCTCTCTGCGCGCTCCCCCTCGCGAATCGCCGCCATTTCACCGACTCCGGCCGCCGCCTAGGGTTCCGGTGCCAGCGTCGCCGGAGGGCTACGGCCGCTGGTCGCGTTCCCAGCGTCGCGCGCTGCGGCCGGAGGTTGGAGTGGCGGTTCTCCGTGGAGAAGAAGGCGGAGGTGGCGGTGGCTGTGGTCCCGGTGGCTGCGGAGCGGGGTCTCGAAGAGCGAGTCTTTCAGTCGCCGGGGCGGCGCGGGGGTCGATGTGGAGGTAGTGCGGCCGTGGGAGGCGAATAAGTTGGCCGCGGCGGCGGAGGCGGACTGGCGGTGGCAGCCATGTTTTTCAGCAGGCTCGATGACTCGCCCATGTTCAGGAAGCAGGTGAGGGGTCGCGCCGGATCTTGGTTTCTGCTCTCTGGGGATCCTGCGTAGTGGCTGTGAGGTTGATCTCGGCCTCTCGGGCGAGCGTTTCAGCTTTGGGTGCAATGCTTGGCTCCGGTGGCTCCCGGATTGGGCTGCAGGTGGTCGCGCGGATCTGCCCTTCCTTCTGGGCTGTGCTGATGGGGAATGAGTGCGGAGACTCTGATCCCTTACGGCGTAATTTCGTCTCCAATCAATTTTGAATTAATAGTGTAGGACCTGCAGGTTTAACCGCTTCTTTTAACTGTTTTTGTGGACTGCACGATGGTCTCACCGGTGCACTTTGTGTTGTTAGACTGTACTGATGCAAAGACGTGAACGGGACTTTTGCCCTTTAAAGTGTTTCGGTTTGTCAGTTCTATATGTTCTGGTCTTTTGATTGCTATATTTTTCTTGGACAGTTTATTGTTTGTTTTGATGCGAATTAGGTAGCACAGCTTGCTTGTCAATGTGTAATTTTGGCATGCATTGTGATCATTTGGTGTACATTTTTGGAAATGTTTGATTCATTTGTCAGTTGTGGGTTGCCTGGTTTAGTTTTGTCATGATTTGGACAGAAAAAGGGTTGCTTTAATTATGCAAGGAGTATGAGGAGTCACAAATCGTTTGTAAAGTAGGTTCCTTCGAGTTTATTCATGCTTAGTAGCTTATTTGACTTCTGTGTGAAACATAGTATTGATTCAGTGAGGCCAACCTGTGCTTTGTATTATTTTTAGGGATCTTGCGATTATATTTCAGTACTTGCTTCCTTTGGTTCATGGATATTGCTTAACTTTGTTTTCTTGCATTAATAGATGCAATCACTAGAAGAAGGTGCTGAGTTGCTAAGAGAGAGATGTTTAAAGTTTCACAAAGGTTGCCGAAAATACACGTAAGTGATCATTCACATCTCATTTATGTGGCACATTTGGACTTACCAAACCTGAAAAATGTTATTTCTGATTTGTGAATTCTGTTGGATTATATGGGCTGTGCATTAATTAACAGGGTTTCTCTAGGCCTCCCTAATTTCTCTGTTTATTTCAGGGAAGGACTAGGGGAAGCATATGATGGAGATATTGCATTCGCAAGTTCACTTGAGACTTTTGGAGGGGGTCATAATGATCCAATCAGTGTTGCATTTGGAGGTTAGTTATTTGGTTGTCTTTTAAATATATGTATTCACCTTTGTACTAGTTATGTTACGTTCAATTTGTTATATGATCATGATAAATTCCGTTTCTTTTAATGTTTGTTGAAACTGATTAATTTGATTGTCACCTTTACTAGATTTCTAGCATCAGCAGTGTTTTTTAAACCCTTTTCACTTTCCTAATTGGTTGGTTCTCTTGTAACTCATGGCATTTACCTCTTTTGCAGGGCCTGTTATGACCAAATTTACAATTGCCTTGAGAGAAATTGGAACATACAAGGAAGTATTGCGCTCCCAGGTAGAGAATCCATAGATACATTACTATGGAAGCATTTTCATCAAGAATGCTTTTGTCTGGCACCCATCTTTGAGATGTTGTGGCTTGGCTATGACTCATCTCCTTGGCTCTACAAGACTTCATTTTAATGTTATTTTAACAATTATACATGGTTTAATTTTTTGTGGTTGTATTGAAATCATATCCCTGTGCATTCGTTACTGAGAGTGGAACTAATCCAATTTGTTAGTTGTTACAAACTTGCAATTACAATTTCAGCTTCAGTGGTATAACTGCTGATGTATTGTTGTGATAGGTTGAGCATATGCTAAATGACAAGCTGCTCCAGTTTGTGGACATTGATTTACATGAAATGAAGGTATTTTCA
This sequence comes from Panicum hallii, assembly GCF_002211085.1. Lineage (NCBI taxonomy): Eukaryota > Viridiplantae > Streptophyta > Magnoliopsida > Poales > Poaceae > Panicum > Panicum hallii. Next base: position 47,182,248 of record NC_038043.1, on the reverse strand, counting down.
TAGTCTTCTGTGAACATTGAATCTGTAGAATTCACACCTCTAATTATATATGTTGTTAATATAATAAAATTTGTGCAGGATGCTAGGAAACGTTTTGACAAGGCTACCCTTCTTTATGACCAGGTAATGCTGCTTTGATGCTATTTCACAATGGCCATACAATCAGATTCAAAAGCTTGTATATTATAGGTCGTTTTGGCTTTTCTTGGTTCATAAATTTTACTATGCACCTAGACATACACTATGTCTAAATACATAAATTTTAATATGTATTTACAGAACCCAAAACGACCTATAATTTGAACGGAGGGAGTAGTTTATTTTGGTAGAAATGATCTATTGTTCCATTTGCTTTACCTGCAAACCTAATAGCCACCTTGCACTGGAGTCAGAATGACCTGTTGACCGATTATGCTTAGGTGTTATGTTTTTATTTTTCTTTTCCAGCTACTGAATTCTAACCCAAAGCAAATTGTTCTAGTAAGTTATGTAGGATGAGCAGAGTCTGCTATTTGTTTCACGGGGCTAATTTTGCTACTGTATAGCACTGAATTTGTAGCTTTGTTTTCTATGTGATATGCGTTATCATGCTTGACATGTCAGTTGTCGGTGTGTTTTTTCACAAAACTTAGGTTGTTTTTCAGAAGGCCTGTTCCTGACTTCCACTTGTTTTTCTTCTCGTCCAGGCTCGTGAGAAGTATTTATCCTTGAAGAAAGGTACAAGGACTGATGTAGCAACTGCTGTAGAGGATGTAAGTTTACTTCGACCTTATTGAGTATTTTTCAAACTTAAAAGATAAGGTTACTTCCTGTCACTAAATTATTTGTGACATATTCAGGAGCTTCACAGTGCTAGATCTTCATTTGAGCAAGCACGTTTCAATCTGGTACATACACTCTCTACTTGTCACTGTTCAGGATTCTTTATTTAGATTGCTGCGATGCTTTTGTTTGCCTTATCTGTATTTATAATTTTATATTCAGGTGACCGCACTTTCAAATATCGAAGCTAAGAAAAGGTTTGAATTTTTGGAGGCTGTTAGCGGGACAATGGATGCACACCTTCGTTATTTCAAACAAGTATGTTCTTTCTATTGTTTTCACATTAACATTTCTAGGTTATGTACAAATGTGATTCAAGCTCATTCTGCTACTATTTTTTCAGGGATACGAACTACTTCATCAGATGGAACCATATATCAATCAAGTAACTCTTTTAGCCATGATATCTCTTTTCTTGTTTCTAGTGCTGTAGTTGAATATATTGTATAGTGGTAAACTTTGTTGAGGCAGTAAACATGCCCTGCTTTATGGTGTTAACAACACATTCTGGAACTGCTGCACCATTCATTATCCTTGCCAATCACACATAACTGCCTTCTTGTTCCTGCTTCAAGACACTGACTTCTTTAGATCTTGCAATACCTGTAATTAAGGTGTTAGGTGCTTCTGCTCAATTTTCCTTCATTGCTCAAATCCTTTTGCCTTTTGGTCTGCTGAATGGGTATAACCTTCATATGTTATGATTTCATGAATTACAATGCATCACCCTTGGTTACTATTTCTGTAATTGTTCACATATCCAGACCTGATCTATTTCTCCCCTTTTAGAGTTTTCCTTCCCTTTCTATTTTTCTGAATCCGAGAAAGGTTGTTTACATTGTGCATCATGCCTTTTCTTTTGCAGGTTCTTGCTTATGCACAGCAATCGAGAGAAAGGTCTAACTATGAAGAGGCTGTTCTTCTTGAGAGAATGCAAGAGTTCAAACGACAAATTGATCGTGAAAGTCGGTGGTCACCAAATGGAATGAATGATTCCCCTAATGGTGATGGAATACAAGCAATTGGTAGAAGTTCTCATAAGATGATTGAAGCAGCGATGCAATCAGCTTCAAAGGGCAAGGTAACATATACTGGTGCTATCCGAAGACAATGTTCACGCATGCACGGCTGTGTAATTCCAACTAGGGGAATGCAATTTATACTGAAAGTAAGCAACTATTTTCAGGTTCAGACCATTCGACAAGGTTATCTTTCCAAGAGATCTTCAAATTTGAGAGGTGATTGGAAAAGGAGGTTCTTTGTCCTTGACAGTCGAGGAATGCTGTACTATTATCGCAAGCAGAACAGTAGGCCATCCGTAAGTACTCTCACAAGTCACAACACTTGCATAATATCTTTGACACACTTAAGGAGTGTTTCATTTAATATTATTTCATCATCTTTTGTTTTGGTTTTGATTTTGTAGAGTGGTTATTCTAACCAAAGAACTAGCACTCCCTCCGAACATGGTTCTGGGTTGCTCAGCAGATGGTTCTCATCTCATTATCATGGAGGCGTGCATGATGAGAAATCTGTTGCACGCCATACTGTAAACTTGCTAACATCGACCATTAAAGTTGATGCAGATCAATCGGATCTGCGGTTCTGCTTCAGAATAATTTCTCCCACAAAGAACTATACATTGCAGGTATGAAGCTTTAAGTGTACATTTTGATTTCTGTTTTTCTTTATACAGAATGATGCCGTACGAAACTGTTTAATAGCCATAGTTGCCATATTGATTTCTATCTAGTGACATGAACCTAAAATTGCGCAGGCAGAGAGTGCAATGGATCAGATGGATTGGATTGAAAAAATTACTGGCGTCATCGCTTCTTTGCTGAGCTCCCAGTCCCCTGAACGGGTTAGTGACGAGTTCTGCTGAATTTGATTTATATGAAATTATATACCTGAATTTACTCGTTATTGCATTATTTATATACCTGAATTTGATTTATATGAAATTATATTTTGTGTACAGCGTCTTCTGCTGAGCCCTAAGGGCAGCAGCCATCATCGAACTGCCAGCGAAAGCAGTTCTTTCAGTAGCTCAACAGAACTTGAACATTCAATAAGTGAAGATTGCATGCTGGAAAAGAACTCAGGAACTGGTTATTTTGAGCATTCTGCTAGGGCTGCACAGCATCACCGAACAAGCATGATGAAGCCTGATAAGCCAATTGACTTGCTTAGGAAAGTGGCAGGCAATGGTAACTGTGCTGATTGTGGTGCCTCAGAGCCTGATTGGGCATCCCTCAACCTTGGAGTTCTTTTATGCATAGAGTGTTCTGGGGTACACAGAAATATGGGTGTGCATATATCTAAGGTAAACGAGCAGTATTGTCTGCAATTTACATAAGCAAAAAGTTCACCACGTTACTGTAGAATTCAGATATATTGTTCTGCATTCAGAATTTGTTGGGGTATTGGATGATGTGTATCTGTGCATTGCCCATGGCTTGTGCCAACCAGGCACTGTAGGTTGCAGTAGTGACTTATCCAAGCTTTCTACTATAGATTTGGTATGTTGGATTGAATCATATATGTGAGTAGCAGACTGAGCTTACCTTGCATTGGCAGGTAAGATCTCTGACGCTTGATGTCAGGGTTTGGGAGCCATCTGTTATCAATCTCTTCCAGTCATTAGGCAACGCTTTTGCCAATACTGTCTGGGAGGAAATGTTACCTTCGTCGAGCTGTGCTGACCATGGTGATATTTCAAGGTAGCATTGGTGCTGTTTATACAAACTAACATACATAGAATTTACAGTCCTTCTATTGCTATTCATTCAACTTGCAAATTCTACTGTTATGCAGGGCTGATAGATTAGAAAAAACATCGCGTGGCTTTGCACTCAGCAAGCCTAAACAATCTGATCCTATTGCAGTGAAGGAGAAATTTATTCATGCCAAGGTACTTCCTAGTTTTTTTGTCACTTCTATCTGTTCTAAATTTTCAACAAACAATTGCTATATCACTGATCATGGCCAGCAATAATATTTCTTTTGAGGACTTATCAGCACCAATATTGTGAATTTACATATATCAAATGATGTTGCATGGGCAGCATCTATATGTTTGATCTGTTCTTAGAAAATGTCCGTGAAACTTTAAGGCCCTGCTTGGAAAGGGGATTTTAGGAAATAAATCCTTAGGATTTAGCAGAATAAACACTGGAAGTTCTAGAACATTTCCCCTCTTGCAAACTAGCCCTTGGTGTACCACATTGGTCATACTGTTTAATGCCTCACTAGCTGGGCTGGAGCCTAGCTACTTTCTCTTAGATAATCACTTCACACTTGTGTAGGCGTAGCACTGAATTGGCCCCTCGTTGAACCTCACCCTCTGTCACTGTCACTAATTATCTTTTGTAGAAAAAGATAAAAGTTGGGAGCCATTTTTTTATTGCAACTTTGTAATGTATACTCAACTGTTAATTATTTTTTTTCTTAATTTTCAGTATGCTGAAAAGGATTTTGTGCGGAAACATAACATGGATGAGATTCAGCTAGCACAACAGATGTGGGATAGTGTAAGTTCAAACAACAAGAAGGGGGTGTACAGTCTGATTGTGGGGTCAAATGCCGATGTAAATTTTTCATATGGACATACATCATTTAATTCGGCTTTGACTCTGGGAAAAGCGCTCCTCCTACAAGAGCAACCAGCTTCACCATCAAATGGAAGCTCTAGATGTTTTGATCGCAATCCGCTCGAGAAGGGTTCTCCTGGGGACTCTATTTCTCCTGCCAGCACAAGTGCCCGTATAGACGAATTGGACGATTATGTTGAAGGATTGTCTTTGCTGCATGTAGCATGTCGCGTTGCGGACCTGGGCATGGTTGAGCTACTCCTGCAGTACGGCGTCAATGTAAATTCTACAGATTCAAGAGGGCGAACACCACTTCATCACTGCATCATGAAAGGCAGACATGTGTATGCCAAGCTGCTGCTTTCCAGGTATACAAAGTTCATGTTGGTTATAGCTTAACTGAAAATTGGGATACTTAAGGAACTAGAACTATGTATAGATTCTAATTTACTCGTTGCCCGTGCAGGGGGGCTGATTCTCAAGTCACGGACCGAGATGGTAGAACAGCTTTACAGTATGCAATTGACAGCGGAACCATAGACGATGAAGAGATCCTCGTTTTGTTAGAGGACCCAAGTAGATAAATCATGTAGGTAGTCAACTCTACAGTATCGGCGGTACCGTGCGCCTTTGTGCCCGCCTGCTGCAGTCACCTTGGCACGGCGCCCAAGTATACCTTTGCCGATATTTCGGTTTCTGCCAAGAGGAAGTTTATAGTTTTCTAGGGCTATCCGCGGTTCTGGTTATGCTTAGAGTAAAAGTGGCCTGTGCATCGTGGGTGCAGTTCGCAATCTGTTTGGTTTTGTTTGCAGATGTTGCAGTGTAAGGTTTGTACATTGGGGAGTGGCTGCCGTTGTTGTGGCAGATGTACATATAGCGATGTGTCGTCATTATTTATGCAAGGATTAGATTGGTGAGAAGTATTGCCAGTCTCCTGACCGATCAGATACAGAAAAGTATGATACAGCTGAAACCACTGTTCCTGATGTTTCTACCCCGCTGCTCTACATGTTGCGGAACAGCAAAGCTGCTCTGAATCTGGCGAGCAAGACGTATAACACCGCACCGCAGCCTAGCTACAACCATCTTGCACACATGCTATGACCTGCAACAATCATGCTTTGCTGCTGCAGTCTCTCTGGCTGCCGAGTCAGGTTGAACAAGGGCTTCAGCATGGACGAGCGAGCAGCTCTGCAGCCGGTTCCTGTCGATTGACAAGTGACAAGTGACAACAGAGTTCAGGATCCGGTGGCGGCCGCATCTGCATCAGATGATCAGATCTCCCCCCGAGAAGGCGTCGTCGATCGATCAGGCGTCGCTGTCGCCGCCCCGGGAAAGCTGAATCGCGCGCGGATGCGCCGTACGCGCGCGCCCAGCGTCGCAGACGTCAATGCCGGAGTTAATCGCAAGGCAACAACGAGGCGCCCGGTCGCTCAGCTGGGCCGCCCACTTGGCGCCTGGGGGCGCGTGTACGCGCGCATGCATGCGCCGAGAAGCAGGGCCTTGTTGGAAGGATGCATGGCGTACGAGAACAGGCTGAATCGTGGCTAGCCCATTGCCATTGGTGCCGACGCGGCGCTGGGCGTTGAGAACACGGTGGAGGGGCGACCGAAGTAGGAGCACATTGGCAGCTATTATAGGAAGACGAGACTATGGCCTCGTTTGGAGCTGCTAGTGTCAAAGTGCTAAAGTTGAGCACCCATTATTAGCTTCTTTTCCCCATCTAATATTTTGCTCTTATTTTGAATGTGGCTAAACTTTAGCCTCCTCATTAGTCATTAGCGTTCATGTATATAAGTGTTATGATAGAGTTTAGCACTAGTATGCAAACAGGACCTATATATTTCCAGCCCTTGCTCCTAGAAAATATTTCTGGACTGCTGCAGTGCTTGCGCTGTCCTAATTCTAAGCCGAGTGGCACGCGAACCATACGTACCTAGAATTTTGGTGCCCAGCGAACCGTACGTACGTGAGAAGAAGAGTTAAAGACTGGTGCATGTATGCGCGGCAGCGTCACAGGTCAAAGCTTCCGGCCGGAAGTGCAGCCTGCAATGAAGAATATTAACCACAGTACTGGTACGTGGCTGCATACAAAGGTCTAAAGCCTACGGACGGAGATACTACACAACTTCTCTCGCCCGTACGGTATATACAGGAGCGATGAACGATGGGTCCAACACCAAGACAGTAGTGCACGCATTTCGCTATACATATGTTTGTATATATGTGATAAATATGGTAACTAACAACGTGATGACAATACACACACACACACATATATATACATGGTACATATTATGTATGTATACTACATATGAGCTTATTTGTTTGTCTCCCGGTCGGATTCGTTAAATACCAAGATAATTTTTCAAAATGGTCTTAGGGTTTGTTCGGAGAAGCTAAAGTTAAGTGCTAAACTTTAGCACATATTAGCACTAAGGTACATGCTAAAATTTTTGAATCTCGGCTAAAATTTAGCCCACCTCATTAGCACTCCCGTTTGGATAGACTAGTTCTAAAATTTAGTATTTTTACCCATTAGCATTTGGATCAAATAAGACCTTAATCAATTCCTCGATCGCTGGACCGAGGAATTGACGAAGCAAGAGACTAGCAGCTTGTCTCGTCCCCTCGATCATCAGTGCAGCTAGCTCCCACCAAACTTGTGTCCATTCAGATTTTTTTCGAGGAAATATATAACTTTATTGATTATATTGGTTAGTATTACAGTATTCAAGTACAAAAAACTAAAAAAGCACAGCACAACATGCTAGCAGGCGTGTCTGTAGCTCATCATCTGTTTGGCTAGCAGCGGTTCCTGGTTGTATTGATCGTTGTGTCCATTCAGAAGTTGAATAGAGTTTTTAACTGATGGTGATGGTCCATGGATGCGAGTAATATCTCATCGCCCAAAGGCTCACAGATGTAGTAGGCAACATGTAGCAGCTGGCTGCAGCTGCGAAGCATCTAGCTAGGGTCATATATAATACATTGTTTCCTATCTGAGCTGCACGTACACGTACGGCACGTCGGCAGAATTCAGAGACGGGGTACACGTACGTGCAGGAAAGATCGTCCCTTACAGCGCGTGAAAGCTTCAGTAGTGTATTCCCAGTAAGGCAGTAACTGATCAGAGCTAGCTAGCTCGCTAGCTAGCTACACACACATGCACGCGTGGATAACCTGTGACCTACTAGATCCTTTTTGTTTTTGAGGAATCGATCTAGATCTTTATTAACAGTACAGTACATGATTAGCTTCGCAGAAGTCTAGCAGTTTTATTCAGGCTCAGATTGAACCGATGGCAATCAAGCTGTCGAGATTGATCCGATCCTCTGAGCAGCGAAGCAGTGCGCAGCGCACAGCGATCCATGCGTTTTAGGGTTCATCTGATCGAGCCATGGCCTTAACTTCCAGTGGCCACTGATGACGAAGCTAGCAGCATCCTGATCGGCCGGCCAGCTATATATATCTCCTGCCTCAATTAGTGAAGCTAGAGCAATTTTCTTTAATTTTTTAAAAAAGATGTCCATGATCCCTCAATTAGTGAAGTTCATGACAAAATCAAGAGTATGATTTTTTCCCTTGTTCTGAAAATATGCAGAAGTACTATTCAACGCCAGGAGAAAACAACACACAAGTCTCAAGAGGGTTTGGTCGTTCACATAACCTGTCCTCTGCCTGTTGACGTAGACCAGCATTGATATTGATAGCTGAGAAAGATCGAACAAGAGCCTATTTCTCCAAATGGAGAAAAAACGTATTGCAAAAGTCAGCTTAGAAATGGAAAAAAAAGTTTATTTTGCTGAGGGAGGACCTGAGAATTTTTTTTTTGGCAAAGACCTGAATTTTTGTGTCCGGCCAACCACAAGTGTTGTCAAAACATAAAAGGCCGTAGACTGACACACATCGATCGTCGTGGACCGTCCTGCTGCTCCTGCATGCATGCGTGCAGCCACTCAAAAGCCGTCCTGATGACCATGCCAGGAAGAAGATCTGTTGTGTCACTCTGATAGTTACCATTTACTGCCACGTGGTTTTTACTTGCAGTTAATGACGCAGCTACTTTGTAGGTGATGGTGCAGGGGACTGAAGAAGCTCAGAGATTAGAAGGGCAGCCTTCACCTCAGGATCAGTCGTCAATCACGTTTGAGGTTTCCATTATGACCCAGGACCACACACTGCAGCCAAATTCAATTTTCTTCTATCCTTAGCTTCCACAAAATTTCATAACCTTCTCCTGCTGGAATGCTTAGCCTGCAGATTACTGCTCACAAACTTTAATTTGTTTATACTTCAACAGATTACTAGAGATAGACTAATAAGCTTTATAATTAACTTCTTCACATACTGATGGTCCAAATTAAAACCAGTCTGACCAGCAGGAATTCTGAAACAACATCTAACCATCTATGGAACTGCTGCCGACCTGCTATGTATCCCATTACAAGCAAAAGGGGTCAAACCCTGGTTGGCTAGACTACCACCCATCATACTATCAAACCAGAGGCTCCCTTTTGTCCTCTGAATTCTCATACGCAAGCAGCTGCTGCCAAAAGAGTTAGAAAACAGTGTGCTTACAGCCTTGCACACACAACTTGACCATCAAATAGTCCTAACCCCCAAAAAGAAAATAAAAAAATGTGCACAAAATATAGAAAAGAGGAAAGGGTAAGGCCCTACCCACATGACCATACCGATATGCTGAATTGCTGATTGACATTTCTTCAATTATTTGATCCTATTACAATAAGGGACACCCGGGCCCTTTCTTGCCAGTGCCAACTTATCCATCACTAGAGATGTAATGATTTGGTCTTATCATTTCCCCATTTCCCACTCTCATTCGTCTTCCCTCCCCAGCTGCCTGTATATATATATAAACCAATGGCGGGTCACCATTGAATCCCCAGCCTGTTGCTTCTCCACTCTCCACCTGCTTGCCAAGAAAACTACGCTTAAAAGCATCGACGCATAGCGCCTAGCTGCTGGCCAATGGCAAACTTCTCGCACCTCTCCCAGCACATGGAGCACGGCCTCGCCAACGCCTCCCACGGCATGCCGAGCTTCTTGTTCTGCCATGGGGCAGCCGCGGCAGATTCAGCCTCGCTGGAGACCTCATCTGGGGTTCTTGACACCTCTCCGCGAGGCACTGCTTCTGTTGACAAGAAGATCAGGAAGCCCAGAGAAGATAGTGCCAGCCTGAGCTCTGCGCAATCCAAGGTAGTTAACTTACTACTAGAATGAGCACTATTGCATCGAACACTAGAAAAATGTTATACACAAAAGCTTATATTTCTTGTTGGAGTTTAGTTTCATGAACATGTGGCACACAGTTTTCTGATCTTGTGAGGTTGAACAAGCAGGACTCAAACTCAAAGGAGAGCACCAAAAGGAGAGGAGGAAAGAGAGAGAGAAGCAGCAAGGAGGTAGATGAGGAGGAGGAGCCCAAGGGGTACATCCATGTCAGGGCAAGGAGAGGGCAAGCAACAGACAGCCACAGCCTTGCAGAGAGGGTACTGTGCACCATTGCCTGCAAATTTTCGCCATCATCTTTGTTGTTGATTTATGTAGCTTAGCGTGGTTGTTTGGGCCTCTTTTTTGCTCAATTTGCTGTGACATTTTTCTTCAGGTGAGGAGGGAGAGAATCAGTGAGAGGATGAGGGTGCTGCAGGCCCTGGTCCCTGGCTGTGATAAGGTTAATTTTATTAACCACCAAATAAATTGCTTGTTGCAACTAATGCACGGTACTAATTTTCAGAGGAAAATATTTGTTTTCTAATGTAGGTTACTGGAAAAGCCCTCATTTTGGATGAGATTATCAATTATGTTCAGTCCTTGCAGAACCAGGTTGAGGTAATACACAATAGCAAATAAACAAATACAAACTAGAGTAGGTTATACGTGTTCATATTTTTTTTAAAAAATAAAGATGTTACTAACTGACAAGTTCACTTCTTGGTTGCGTTGCAGTTCCTTTCCATGAGAATTGCTTCCCTGAGCCCTGTGCTGTATGGTTTTGGCATAGACAGTGATGCCTTCGGTGACCACACTCAAGTAAGCAACATCCTACAATCTTTGCGCTAAACCATGTATTTCACCTTGTCTTTTCCATCCCCTCTTGCCATGATGTTCACAATCGCAATTGCCAATTCATATGTTTCAGAAAATGGAAGGAATGCTCCACCATGAGGCGCTTGCGATGCCTGCTTCTGTCATGAACCGAGCTCCATCTCAAGCTATCATGCACACAAACACCTCCACCTCGTCTCCCTCCTACGAGGTTCATGGCGAGGGCGGCACCGGCATCTCTTTCCCTCAGGTTTGTCTTCTGTTCATTGCCCTCTACCACCAGACCATTCAGCTCCAATGTACCGAGATCAGCTGACCCTGAGCTGTCTGCATAATCTTCAGGACAATGGCAGCTACATGGTGCAAACAGTAGGTGAGCCAAGGCAAGAGCTGTTCAATCAAGTGGCGTTCAGTAACCACATGTGCTCTTTCCAGTAGGAAGAGAGAGTGAGGAAACAAACGAGTGGAGGACTCTACGCGATGACTACAGGTAATGCAGCAAAGTTTAGTGGAGCCATGTTTGAAGTTCTAGCTATGTTCCAAAACAACTAGGACTCAAATCCTGCAGAATTTATATATCCTTTATTTTCAAACTCCATTTTGAATAAATGTGTTTTGTTTGCTTGCTTTTTGCGTCTGCAGGAGGAAATAATGCTGAGATCGACGGAGGTAGAAGCTAGCCCCAGATGAGTTTGTGATGTTGGACGTAATCCATCCCCTTGTCTGGTGGCTGTAACGGGAACCTGCAGTAGCTAGCAATAGCAGTAGCAGTAGTAGTAGACTTGGTTACACGCTGTTATATTTGAAGTCTTTGTTAGTATCACCTCAGTTAGGCATTGTTGCTCTTGGGGGCTCTTCCCAAGGGTTGCTTGCCATTGTACTCTGCTTGGAAAAAAGAAAAAAAATCATTTGTTCATACAAAAGGTTAATTTCTGCTGCTTCACTGTGAAGCCTGAACTACTGTGTGTCTGTGTCTCAGTAAGATCTCAATATTTACAAAATGGAAAATGGAAAATGGTCAGTGTTATGTGCTCCACCCATCCTTCAGTGTAAGATATATTTTGACTAGAGAAAATCCAAGTTTATAATTTTTTTACCAATAATTACTTAATTAGTCAAATTCTATGCATACTTTTAGAAAGTTGCATCAATAGATTTGTATCCAAAGTGGCTTTAAGATGAGAGTGATCTTATATCAATTGAAAATATATTGTAACAGAAACTGAAGGTCAAAATCTACTTGGGAGACTTTTCCTATCCTAAAATTTGACTTACAATGAATAGTGATAACGGATCATGTATCTAGTGCTCTCTTCACAATCCAACTTGACCTTTATATATATTTAGCTCAAAATGGAATAAAATTAGAGCCCGGGCATTTTAAGGCCCGGTCTTTAGATTATCTAGACTAAAATTTAGAGCCCTTTACCACCCCTATGTACTTGTGAACTGTTGATTTGTTGTTATTTGTTGATTCTTTTTAACCTAGTAGCTAGAATAGTGTACTGAATATTGTGGAGTAAATGTCTCTGCATCAATTGGGTACTGCTGGTCCCTGCATGGACAATAAGTAGAGCTCTGATTCCTCTTCAGGTTGGCGTTGTACCTTAAGAACAATTTGCATGAACCTGAATGCAAGAAGATGCACGCCGTCTGTTCCGATCCACCAGTTTTCTTTGCCGAAGCCTTTAACCGCATCGTTCTGCTGACAAAATAGAAACAAAACACACAACCATCATGCCGGCCCTTACATGCATCTACTGCAACGACAAGGGAACTATTCACTCCATTGGTTAGGTGATTTCTTCTTGGTGAAAACATCATGAACAAGTTAAAAGCCGGAAAAGTTCAGTGAAACAGGCAGGTGGATGGCCAAGCTTTCCAGCAGCAGATGAGATCAATCATTCTCGCCCCCTCCATCTGCCACTGCCCACTAGTACCACTTGATCGGCGCGAACAATTCGTGTCGATCGAGCGATGGCGCGCGCGGCGGTGCCACCAGATGGAACAACTGGAAGCGCGTGGACGACGTCGCATAATCCCCACGGCCGTCCAATCAGCTAGCTAGCCCCGGCCGGCCCTAAACGCACGCGGTCGCTAGCTAGCACGTCAGCTCGGCGTCCCGGCCGCGCGACACGGCGAGATCGAGTCGGTGGCGACGGCGACGGCGATCGATCGGCTCCGCCCGGACCCCGCCGGCCGCGCGCGGTGGACGAGGCTGACATGGTGAGGCTAACGTGAACGGCAGGATCGATCGAGCGCGAGCCATGCGGAAGTCGATTCGAAGCGACAGGCCGCTGTCGCGCGTCCGATCGGTGGCCCGGTGACGACCATGGCGGCCGACGGGACGTACGCGCACGGCGGCGCCCGACATGCGTGGGCTAGCTAGCTAGCGCCGGGGCCGGGGCCGGGCGGCAGCGAGCCGGCACGGGCGCATGGGCCGATGCGTGGGCGTGTCACGGAGCGGTCGCCGCCCCCAACGGGCAGGGCCAGGCTGAGGCTGGCTCGCAGAGGGACATGGTACTTACCTAATCACAGTTTTCTTCATCTTGTCCCGATTAAAAAGTGCGTGCCTGATTGATGGCGCAGTGGGCCAACGGCGAGCAACAGCGTGTGGAATGCATGGTATCTAGCGTGTTAGGGCTAGCCATACCCAGCTGCTATAGGGTGGTCTCTTCTGCCATTAACGGCCCTGCAGGGCTAGCTGCAGATACTCTTGGATAGTATTTGTATATATGGTATCTTTCACTTAGTATTCTGATTCAAGCTTTGATTTACATTAAGATTTAAATCTTACAAAATTTGAACATCTAGTTCTTTGCAAGAGCTCACAGGCTTGATGTGTATATGAATCGAAGGTGTATTGTATGCATCCATGCATGTGGAGAAATAATAAGGACACGATGCTCTACTCTGTTCTGCATGATGCGGCTGCCTCCCCGATTCTTCCTCAGTTTTCACGGCCTGCAGATTTGCGCAGGGGCTCTTCCAGTTCCGGCGTCGTCCCGGACCGGAAGAAGTACGGCTCGGTCAAAACAATCGAGCGGTAGGGGGGTACACAGTACAGAGCCATGATGCCACCACTGCTGCTGAATCCGCGCGCATTACGCTTCATGTGGCAGCTGCCGCAAGCACAGTAACCTGAATCAATTCAGACGGCATTAACGCAAAGGCTGGCTGGCTGGTGCCGCAAAGCAACAACCACCGCAGTCGTTGCAACTTGCAAGAGCCAATTCAATGCAACAGCAAAACCAAAGATTTTTTTTTGGAAAAGAAAACCGAGGGTAGAGAGTAGAGACAGGCAGCGTCGATGTCGGAAACGGGACGAAGCTCTTGGTTTCGTCTGTCTAATCGTTCGTTGGCCGCGTGGCTTCATCAGGCTGTCAGCTCAGAGAGAGTGGCCAGGGCGCCTCTCGAGTCTCGACCGATCGTCCGCCGGTCACCCGACTCCCATCCCGGCCTGCCGTCCGGTCAGCGAGATGCGCATGCCCTCGCCGGGTCAATCCCCCGCCTGCGATGATCGGCGTCCCGTCGAGACGTCGATCGGCCAGCGCCATGCCACCCGAACAGTCCCCGTCCCCGTCCCCGTCCCCGTCGCTGTCGCTGTCCCACTTGGGGCAGCCCCAACCGATCCGAGCACACAGCAGCTACGTTCGGAAAGGCATCTTCAGATCACAGGCGCCCCACCGGTCGCGTCGCGCTGCACGCACACTCGCTGACGCGACGCGCGGCCGGCTGCCGCCGGGGCGCGGGTCCCCGCGGCGCCCGGCGAGATGCATGCACGGGCGCAAACGGCCATGGGGGCAGCGAGGGATGGATGCGGAGGCTGCCGATCCGGCGCGGAGCAGGGCTGGGCCGGACGGGATCGCTCCGGGATCGACCGATCTCTGTCTGCGCGGGGCCGCCGGTGCCATGGGCGCTGCATCCCTACCAGCCGTGGGATCGACGGGACACGGGCGCATGGGCCCCGGCCGGGCGCCCAGCAGCATGCAGCTCCGTCCAACGGCGACCGGGCGGGTGGCAGGCGGGCGGCGGCGGTGTGTCTGCGTGGACGCGCTGTGCCGAGGAGTGGCCGCGGCCTGTGGCCAGGGGGGGTGCTTGTCCTTGGGGCCGGCTCGCCTGCTGGGGGCATGGCATGGCATGACGCTGGGGGCGGTGCGTGGGCGCCAGGCGATGCCACCAGCAGGGCGCCTGCCTGACCCTGACGCAGACGCAACGCGCGAGGTTTTTGGATGGAGCTGTATGTAACTGGCGCGTGCGGCGGCGGAGGTGTCTGTCCTGGGACGCTACGTGTCGCCACCGGGTTCGCCGCCGTGGCAGGTTTTTGACTGTCTCGTTTGGAACTCATTAGAACTTGGGTAGCCACCATCCAGGGCCGGTTTACTCGCTCAGAGATCGGCTGCCATCCACGGATCCACCTGCGGCGCCGGCGCCAATGCCATGGCACGATGATCCTCCCTCCTCCCGGTCATTTATGGCGTGGACCCGGTCGCGTTCCCGTACCATGAGGGCGGCGCGCATACCGGCCACAACGGCAAGCAACCGACCTGACCAGGCCAGCTGCACCGCCGCGCCGGCCGCGCACGCCAGCTTTTGGCGGCACGACCGACGCGCAGCGCCTTGGACGCCGGAGCTCGAAGCGTCCGCGTCCCGGCCCGCGCCTTGGCGCGCGCACCCACGGCCGTGCTGCACGGTGGGGTGGTGGGCGCGGCACCTGTGCGCGCGTGGCGTGCGGCGCATGCCGCTGCACCCTGCGCGGCGCCTTTTACTCCGCTCGCCCTCTTGCGGCGCCCCGCCCTGCCCTCCCGATCCCCTGCCGCCCCCGTCTCCCCGCGCCGTGCATCGGGCGGCAGGACGGGGCCGCGCGGCCGGTGGTCACCGCCCCGCCCGGCGCACTGGTCCCCCCAGCCTGCAGCCCTGGCCCGCAGGCCGCAGCGGCGGGTTGCCCAGCCATTCGCTCGCCGCCAACCACAACGACGCCGCAACGCTAGCATCAGAGCGGCATGGTTCAGGCGTTCGGCAGCAGCGTTTCGGCTGAACTGAGGTTTTTTCCCCCTCTTTTTCCATCAAGAATCTGCTACTGCTACCGGCCTGAGCCCTGCGCCGGCAAGCCTTCCAATCTCCACTGAAACGCGGAAGGCCACTGCTCGATCGGACTGGGTCAAAATAATTTCAGTTGCCCTGATACAGATTACAGGGAGGGCGCACAGATTTCTGAGGCAACACGCAGTGCTCTCGGGTACATTCAGGGAGCCAGACTGGGGAGGACTGCAGGCGTCGGCAGTTGGCACGGCTGACGCTCGCTGAAGAGAAGTGAAGCTTTTAATGCGATCACGCTTGACATGCACCCAACAAATCAGTGGTCACATGACACTATCATCATAGAGACAGTACCACAGCGGAAGAGGCACGTTAAATGGCCGGGCAGCAGCCAGTAACGGTAGGTTTTGCTCTGGACCAGAAGGACCAGTAGCAAAAGGGTTTTCCATTGACATTTCAAGTCACGTAGACAAAGGTCACTGGGTAAGAGCCCCAACCAGTCATCTTGCTCTGAACAAAAGGGCCTAGTCATCCGGCAGACAGCAATCAGCAGACTAACAAAAACATTCTGATACTTTTCTTGGTCTCAGCAAGGCAAATGCGCAGCTTTGGGCTAGCGATCGTCACACTGATATGTGGCACGGCTCCTGGTGAACAAAGTCTCTCCATGCTTGCTCGGATTCCTATGATTTCTGAAGTTCACACAAAAGGATGGAGCAGATAGTTAAGAAGCATAGAAATATTTATAACAAGGTAACAAGGTACAGACATCCAGGAGTTCTCACTTGGATTGGAAGGTAGAGCTTGAATTCAGGTGGCAGCTCCTCCTCCGAGTAGAGGCGATCGGAGAAATAAATTCTGCGAAGTCGACAGTTGGCATGAACTTGCACCCGTAGTGTCTCGACGTAATTTGTGCCATATGCTCTTTTTGTAAGATCAGCGAGGTTCAACTGAATGTTGTTCCAGCCATCATCAAGCTTCAATGGCATTGTGCAGATATATGGCTTTACCCTTGTAACAGACTGCAAAAAGGGTTTACAAGTGAGCATGATTGAGTGCACAGAGTGTACACACACTTTAGGCGCCTCAAATTAAAAAAAGGTGCAAAAATGGAATATGCCAATTAACTCAAATGCACCTCAGGATAGAATACATCAACCATTATGTCTACAATTATGTTCAGGAGCCTAAAGGAAGGGAAAAACTAGGTCAAATATAAGACTAAATATCTGCATGACTACGTGGTGACTACAGAATTTTCACAGCCATATTGTTGACAGAAGCCAAAAAACAGCATGTACACGTCATGTGAATGGGCCATCGGTCGGCGCCCAGGTAAGGGGCACTAAGGACTAGATTGACAGAAGTCCATGAGTAGAAGTTTGAAGGGTATAATGATATATCCTTCTCTCCAATTTCCCAACGCCCAAGGTTAAAGGTGAAGCAGAAGACATTTGTTGAGTGGATGACACTACTCAAGAAATTAAATTTGCAGGTACTCTTTGTTTAATCCAAGAACCAATATAGTTTTATTACTCTAAAGTATGAAATAGAAAATTGCAAATACGGAATATTGATCCTAGAATCTCATACAATGCCACCATATTTTTCACTAGGATCTATCTATGCTCTTGTCAAATACTGTTTACAGACAGCTGATGATGTTTCAACAGTAAAAGGATCAACAAAACTGAAGTTAGAAAGCAGAAGGTAATGCCAAGGGGTTACTGATGAAATAGAATCAAATCTAACAGATAAGGACATCACAGAATTTACTTCTGCAGAAAATGGAATGATTAACAGCTCTTACACACTTGAAAATTTGATGCCCGAAATCGCCGTCGGACATTCTTATCATCCAGAACTTGGATCTCAAACGTGAAGTATTTCTTAAGATTTTTCACAATAATCACCAGAAACGGTAGCTTGATTCCAAGAGTAGCAGAAGGATCAGCTGGGCATGTGATGTAAGTTGACTGTACATTTGCTCCAATGATTTCAAGAACATTAGACTGGATATCTTCATCCTGAGGTCGTTTAATGTGCCCATCCACAACTGCATATGGAGTATGAACAAAGCATTACCAACAAAAATGGTGCACTTGACAAAAAGATTTGTGGTCAGTCAGAATGAAGCATATATGTATTTAGGTTCCAGCACAAGTTTACACACCTGCAAGTTGCAACATATATACTGTTGGACAAGTCAAATTTTAAATATGTTAGTTTCTATTATTTAAACGCTGCACTCACCCTTTTTTGAGTAAACCCTCACTAGGGTACAGCCAACTATAACTAGGATACATCAGCTATCTAGCAGAACTCGGGGGAACTTACGGTTCACATTTTCATAATATTTATTTCACATAAATTTATATTGTTGCTGGGTGATAATCTCAGATGTCAGGAAGATACCTAAACCACATTTTTTCCCTCTTAATTTCAAGGTCACGGTGTTCACCCTAAAGAAATATGCGAACTGTAAAGAATCTGCTGGTAGAATGACTCATGATTCGGCAAATAACTTATATTATAACATATTATCTCAGTCTGGAATCCAATGATCAATCCCAATGCAATGATGTTCTAGCAAATGAAATTCATAATTTATACCACACTAAGCAAACAATGAGTTAAGAAAATCAACAATAAGAAGCAGTGCTTCAGCAGCTGAAAGATCGAGTCCTAACCAAATTAAACAATGCTCTGATTCCGTGTCAACTGTCAACAAAACAGGACAGAACAAAGAAAAGAACTGTTTGCAGCATAGAAGCATAAAAAAAATAAAGAACAGACATCAAGAAGATAACGGACCTTCCTTATCCCATATCTGCAGTGGTTTGGTCCTGAATAAATCACAACACAAAAGCATGAGATATCATGTTCAAGATCACATGAAGAGCAAAAAGGAACCAATATTGGGTAACCACACTACCTACCCAAGGCTATAAAGAATAGACAGGAACCCAGACTGAAATGTATTCTTGAACATGTTCCGAAGCTTGTAGGATCAGTTAAACTGCAAAATACACATACGGAAATAAGAAAACTTTCACTCTGCAATCTGCAGCAATGTTGTCTCAGTTAGTGGCTCAAGGTTAAACATTTAGAAACACTACACTGGTTTGAGAATGTAATGGCATAAGATTTTGTTCCTCTGATAATGTACCGTTTGCTAATTAGACCATTGTATTCTTGAGACAAGTACAGGTAAAATGGCATCAGCCGTGTTAGTAGCATGAATTGAGATATGAAAATAGACAAACGAAGGTGCTTGTGAGTTTTTCTTTTAACAACAAAGGTGACTACTAACCCCCAGCCTCAGGGGCGGACTCGAACATGGGTATGCACATGTACACAATATATTTTTTGCAAAAAAAATCGAAGCTAGTAGGTAAAATACTAAAGTCAGCTCCGAATACAAATTCCGTACATTAGGGTTTGGGGTTTTCGATTTCGCACAGCAGGAAGGGAAGGGAAGGGAAGACTAGGCGGGCATCCAGGCATACCTCGCGGATCCTTGTCGCCGGCGAAGCGCCCGACGAAGACCTGGCCCGGCCTAGGGCGGCGCCGCTCGCCCTGTGATCGCCGCTAGGAAGGAGAAGCCGACAGAAAGAGGGGGGCGAAGGCGGAAGGCGTGGAGCGGAGAAAGAGGTCTCCTGACCGTAACCAGGTCCTCTGCAGTTCAGTCAGGCTTTGCTGATGGCCGTCCGTTTGGCATCCGACGACAGCATCCAGAAACTGATAACTGATGCCATCGGCCCACAGATATTAGAAGAGGAGGGGGGGGTGGCAGGGAAGCCAGGCCGCCGGCGGTCGAGAAGACAGGGCGCGGAAAACCGACAGATTAGCGGCGGCGGCGACGAGCGGTGGCGGATCCGGCGTCGGCGGCCGCCAGAGACGGAGGAGGAGGGCAGCGGCGGGGGCGAGCTGCTCGTGGACCGCAGTGGGCCTTGTGCAATGCGCGCGCTCACAGTCGCACCTGCGACGCCGAACAGCCCCCCGCGGAACGAGATCCTCTAAAGTCGGCAAAAACGACTTCCCTCTCCAGTCATGCATCTGACCCGTTGCTTTCCTATCCAACCGTCAGATGTTCCATCTCCTGTCTCACAGACGGTGCCCCATTAGGCTTGCTGGGCCGGCCCAACATCAGGAACGACGCGTAAGTTTCCTGGCGCGAATAATCGCTGCTTTGGCGCCGGACTCACATTTTTGGCGCGAGCAGCGAACGTCGTGCGGCGGCGATCGCGGATCGACGAAGGCCGTGCGTCAGGCTCAGGTTTCTGCTTGTGCTCTCCATCCATCTGCAAAATGGTGCCAAAATATATTTGGATTGTGCTTGAACTGCTCCCGTGTCCATCTCTTTAGCTAGTACCTTGCATACTATGCTTGTTCTGTTCTGATTGTTTTTCGTCCTCCCTTATTGAATTGTGCTCGAACTGATCGATTGAATAAAGACCGGTATAGAAGCTTGAAGGAAACATCAACTCGCTTGCATTAAAATTAAATCTGCATACTGAAGATGGAAGAAAATAGGTGCGTAATGCCATGGTTGTTTCTTTTTATTTATTTGCATAGGGTATAGATTTGAGTCGTTCAATTCGCTGCCTAATATCATGCCATCTTTATTCTTTTTTCTTGTAGGAAAGGCTTGATTTCTAGTCTTTTACCTCAAGTTGGCATGGAGTTCAATACTATAGATGAGGCCTGAATGTTTTGGATTAGCTATGGGGTCAAAAAGGCTTTGAGGTAAGAAAAATGTACACAAACAAAAGAAAGTCAGATGGGAAAGTTAGGTCCTGCAGATATGTTTGTGCAAATGAGGGGCATAGAAAGAAAGATAAAAGGGATCATCTAACAAAGTATCCAAGAGCTGAAATTAGAACTGATTGTCAGGTTCGCATGGGTCTTATAATGGATCGGGAGAAGGAAACTTATAAAGTTGCTGATTTGATTTTGGAACACAATCACATGCTTCAGTTGCCACAAACCTCGCACTTGATGGTGTCTCAAAGAAAAATTTCAGAGTTACAAGGTTTTGAAATTGAAACAGCTGACGATGCAGGAATTGGGCCCAAAGCAGCACATGAGTTGGCGTGTGTGCAAGTTGGTGTGGTTCATCCAATCTCAGTTATACTCTTCGTGATCACAAGAATTATTTACGGGCCAAGCGCCAGCGAGAGATGGCATATGGTCAAGCAGGAAGCATGCTTATGTATTTTCAAGATAAAATTGCTGAGAACCCTTCATTTCAATATGCATTGCAAATGGATATAGAAGAATAAATAGCAAATATATTTTGGGTTGATGCTAAAATGCTCACTGACTATGCATATTTTGGTGATGTTGTCAGTTTTGACACTACTTTTGGAACAAACAAGGAAAGTAGACTTTTGGTGTATTTGTTAGGTTCAATCAGTTTAGAGAAACAGTGGTTTTTGGTGCCGTTCTCTTATATGATGAGACATTTGAGTCCTTCAAGTGGTTATTTGAGACTTTCCTCAAAGCACATAATGGCAAGCAACCAAAAATAATTTATACTGATCAAGATTTTGTAATGGGAAAAGCAGTTAAGGAAGTGTTTTTAGAAGCATGGCATGGCTTGTGTACTTTTCATATTATGCAAAATGCTGTCAAACATCTAGCTGAACCCGAAGATGAAGATGAAGGCAGCAAGAAAAAAGGCAGCAAGAAAGACCCCAAACATGTAGATGACGAAGGCAGTGAGGAAGAACCAAGTATTCTCTCCGACTTTAGTGCATGTATGTGCACAGAGTTCACTTTGATTTCTTTTATTTTCCAGTGATCAATCTACTGATGACACACAGAGTTCACTTTTCTTTTGTTTTCTTTTCCAGGGACCATTCACCAATGATCTTGATGCTGAATTTGAGAGCTTCAGAGAATAGATGCTGAATTCTAGTAATATTTCGAAGTAATACACTTTTTCTCTCAATCACAGATGGCCCATTATGTTGAATTATTGTTTTTCTAATTCTCAGGGAGCAATCACAGATGCTGTTTTGGATGATTTCTAGTATTATAGATTATATCCCATATGCACTCAAAAGAATGGCTCGACAGCCTCCTTGGCCATCATGTTCTGGTAGTTTTGGTTTTCTAGTTCTGTGTAATCAGCCATATAAATTTGCAGAGTTGCAGTAATATGCATTCTTTTGTGCAGCCATATGAGTTTGCAGTGATCAGCATCATCTTTTGTTGATTTCATTCAATATATCATTCCAGATCAATTTACAAAATAATATATCTTTACACTGTTTTATAGCACTTGAAACAATTTGAGAATTCATAGCAGTATACAAGCACATTGCAGTCTCCCCCTCCGAGTCTTTCAGTCCACCGACGACTTCCCTTCCATGGGGCGACAGCGGCTGCGGCCACGAAGCCAGATGTGATGATGCTCGTGATGGAGGCGGAGCTGGAGAAACGTGCTGCCACATCGGCGAGCCGGAGGAGGAGCGGCGCGTCATGGCCAGGAGGCTGCAGCGCCTCCTGCGGAGGATGGCCGACGATAGGCGCCGGACGCTGGAGGCCGCTGCCACCCTCAGGGAGGAGCACCGGCACCGCCTCCTGCCGGAGCCCGCCGACGCCAAGCTGGAGCGCGAGCTCGGCAACACCCGCCAGTCTTCGCCGAGGTGGAGCTGCTGCGCCGCTGCGGATGCGGTAGGAGATGGAGGACGAGCGCCAGATGCTGCAGATGGCCGAGGTCTCCGACGCTGAGGTGAGGAACGCCGCCGGATCAGGGAGGCGAGGGTAGCTCCGGCGAGGAACTCCGAGCGTCGCGGCGGCGGCCGGTTGCGAAGGGGAACGGCGACGCGAGGAGCCACGGAAAGGAGTCGCTGGCTGGGCTGATATTGGCCGAGAACAGGACTGTGAGATTGGAGTTGGCTGGACTGATGGTTGGATAGGAATCGAACGGCTCAGGTGCGTGACTGGAGAGGCAAGTCGTTTTTGCCGACTTTAGAGGATCTCGTTCCCCCGCATAGGGCCCTTCCCCGAAGACCTCACCACCCGCACGTGATTCCGGCGGTGAGCAGCCAGCGGCCATGAATCGGCGTGAGCGGCCGGCCCTGCATCTCCCGTTTCCTTTCCTGTGTTGGACCGGGCCGCATCAGTTATCTGTGGGCCGATGGCATCAGTTATCAGTTTCTGGATGCTGTCGTCGGATGCCAAACGGACGGCCATCAGCAAAGCCTGACTGAACTGCAGAGGACCTGGTTACGGTCAGGAGACCTCTTTCTCCGCTCCACGCCTTCCGCCTTCGCCCCCCTCTTTCTGTCGGCTTCTCCTTCCTAGCGGCGATCACAGGGCGAGCGGCGCCGCCCTAGGCCGGGCCAGGTCTTCGTCGGGCGCTTCGCCGGCGACAAGGATCCACGAGGTATGCCTGGATGCCCGCCCAGTCTTCCCTTCCCTTCCCTTCCTGCTGTGCGAAATCGAAAACCCCAAACCCTAATGTACGGAATTTGTATTCGGAGCTGACTTTAGTATTTTACCTACTAGCTTCGATTTTTTTTGCAAAAAATATATTGTGTACATGTGCATACCCATGTTCGGGTCCGCCCCTGAGGCTGGGGGTTAGTAGTCACCTTTGTTGTTAAAAGAAAAACTCACAAGCACCTTCGTTTGTCTATTTTCATATCTCAATTCATGCTACTAACACGGCTGATGCCATTTTACCTGTACTTGTCTCAAGAATACAATGGTCTAATTAGCAAACGGTACATTATCAGAGGAACAAAATCTTATGCCATTACATTCTCAAACCAGTGTAGTGTTTCTAAATGTTTAACCTTGAGCCACTAACTGAGACAACATTGCTGCAGATTGCAGAGTGAAAGTTTTCTTATTTCCGTACCTATATTTTGCAGTTTAACTGATCCTACAAGCTTCGGAACATGTTCAAGAATACATTTCAGTCTGGGTTCCTGTCTATTCTTTATAGCCTTGGGTAGGTAGTGTGGTTACCCAATATTGGTTCCTTTTTGCTCTTCATGTGATCTTGAACATGATATCTCATGCTTTTGTGTTGTGATTTATTCAGGACCAAACCACTGCAGATATGGGATAAGGAAGGTCCGTTATCTTCTTGATGTCTGTTCTTTATTTTTTTTATGCTTCTATGCTGCAAACAGTTCTTTTCTTTGTTCTGTCCTGTTTTGTTGACAGTTGACACGGAATCAGAGCATTGTTTAATTTGGTTAGGACTCGATCTTTCAGCTGCTGAAGCACTGCTTCTTATTGTTGATTTTCTTAACTCATTGTTTGCTTAGTGTGGTATAAATTATGAATTTCATTTGCTAGAACATCATTGCATTGGGATTGATCATTGGATTCCAGACTGAGATAATATGTTATAATATAAGTTATTTGCCGAATCATGAGTCATTCTACCAGCAGATTCTTTACAGTTCGCATATTTCTTTAGGGTGAACACCGTGACCTTGAAATTAAGAGGGAAAAAATGTGGTTTAGGGTTCTTCCTGACATCTGAGATTATCACCCAGCAACAATATAAATTTATGTGAAATAAATATTATGAAAATGTGAACCGTAAGTTCCCCCGAGTTCTGCTAGATAGCTGATGTATCCTAGTTATAGTTGGCTGTA